>NC_092711.1:278156156-278466312 GCF_047496885.1 Scyliorhinus torazame | reverse complement strand
GTGTGGAGTTTGCACTTTCTCCTCGTGTCTGCGGGGGCTTCCTCCGGATGCTCCGGTTTCCTCCCGCAGTCCAAAGATGTGCAGGTTAGATGGAAAGTCAATGCTAAATTGCCCCTTAGTGTCTAAAGGTTAGATGGGGTTACTGGGTTACGGGCATAGGGTGTAGGCGTGGTCTTAAGTAGGCTGCTCTTTCAAGGGCCGGTCCTTCCGTCTTCTCTTCCACATGTTCATGCTCACCGGCCTCTTTGACCTCCTCTTCATCTGAGGAGATGTGACACTCCTCCAAATCCTCCTGGTCCAGCTGCTCTCCCCAAGGCAGAACCAGGTTGTGCAGAATGCAGCAGACCACAATGATGCAGGGCACTCTCCGGGGCCTGTACTGGAGGACTCTCTGGAAGGGCAATCCCTCAGTGGTTATAGCGCCACAAGCCTAGCAAGGTAAACATGGGAAGCACCGCCTGCATACAGCCTCCAATAGACTCCTTGACATGAAGGGCCGCTAAACCATGCGAATGACCCCACCCCCCTGAGATGCCAAGACCGAATCCCCCCGGCCCCAAGTTGAACCTTTATTGGGTCCCCCTGTCCTTGTTGCTGCCCCCTCTCTGACTGGACCCTGGATTGCAATGGCAACCTGAGCACTCACTTCCAGTATCCCCTTCAGAAGTGAGGTTGCCAGGTATTCATTTTTATATAGCTGTTGTAGATCGCACCAGCGTGACATCACACTGCGACAGACGAATATTCGGTGAGGGGTGGCCGGGCGGGTGGGGGGGGGGGGGGGAGTCCCAGAGGGAGGGCTCGCCAGTGATCTTGTCATGTATTAAAACGAGGTTCCCGGCCTTCAGCGAGAAACGTCTCATCACACCGCCAGCGAGGGTCCTGGAAAATAGGAAATTGTGATGTCGCGGGAGAGATTCTCACTGAATTGTTCGCCTGTGTTGCCGTTCTCACTGATGACTAATGCGGGTTCAAAGTTGCTCCTTTGCAGTTAAACACCAAAATCCAGTCAGTGATTTTGTATTTCTACATGGGGAGCACTGTTGAAGTCCTGTAGACTGCAATCTCTTTAAAATCACTGATCTGAAGTGAACATCCCCTTTTATGCTGTTGCATTGATGTTAAAAACTCCTCAGAAAGTTAAGACTTAATTCTGATAAAAAGTCCAGGAAATGTAAGATATAATTTTTTTAATGTTTTCATAGGAAATGGGTGTCGCTGACATTTAAATGCTGTTGCATTTATGATCCAACCCTAAAGGCATTTATGAATCAATCACATTGCTGTGGATCTAGTGTCACATGTAGGACAGGCCAGGTAAGGACGACAGATTTCCTTCCCTAAAGGACATGAGTGAACCAAGTGGGTTTTTACGACAATTGGCAGTGGTTTCATGCTCTTCATTGTGATGATATGCATAAGGCAAGTTAGTACATAATGTTATGCATAATGATAGCATTGTAAACCTATCATGTGACTCTGTGGTCTGGCAGTTGGGAGTAGGTCGTGCTGGGAGATAGATGTATTTGCGATGTTTAGCGTTAGTCGTTCATTATTCAATTTATCCAAATTATCTTATCACGCAGCTGTTCTACAATAAATTATTTTAAACTACATGTTCTATAGTTCATCATTCACTTTGGCCAGTCTACAGAACATGACAGTCATCAGACATTTTAATTCCAGATTTTTACTGAATTCAAATTCACCATCTGCCATGGTGGGATTCGAATCCAGGTCCCCAGACCATTACCTTGGATCTCTGGAATACAAGTCCAGCCCTACCGAATACTAGTGCCGCCCTACCGAATTGCCAAATGCATGATATTTCAGCTTCTAACATGTGCATCACAATTATTTATTTTCCTGACTGTAACAATTATGAAAATTGAAGGTTAATTGTTGTCCATGAGAATACTCCAGTGTGATTGGCTGCTTACCCTGCTTGGTGCTGTTACATTTGCTGTACCGTGAGAGGGCCTGGTGATGTGGCAACACATTCAAATTAATGTCAGGAAAGGGGAAATCTATACCAGAGAAATTGGTAAATATTTACGGTTTGCTTTCTTCTGGATCAGCGCACAAGCACCGTTTCTTCACCAACGGCCCCAAATTCAGACCATTGAGTTTTTATTAGCTTTTATTTTTATTTTGAATTTCTTCCCTTGCTGAGATGGCAGCAGATGCAGCTGGAGCAGCTGCAGAATGCAACCATCTTCACAAATTGCTGAAGAAATGAGGAGTTCAAGTGATGAATGGAAGCAGTAAACTAAAATGATGGGCGATGTGTGCGCAAGTAAAAAGGAATAAAATCGAAAACCATACATTCTGCAGGTCTGGCCAGTCTCAGAGATCAAGAGGGATTTGACTAATCATTACAATCAAATGGTTAGTACACAAGATGGTATCCATGTTTCCTGGTGGAATGTGGAAGAAAATAGATAATGTGCATTTTGAGTTAGCACTGGGGAACATTGCAGTTACTTACGTCAGGCTCTGACTGAATTTCAAGGTCCTGATGCCAAAGATGAAACAAACAAAACCTGTGCACTGAAACCTGCTACAGAACACTGACTCTGACACTCAACCCTCTGGTTTACTTCTCAATCAATAACAAACCCATTTACACGAGTTTATAAAAGGTTTAGATCTACAACATTATAGAATTCACAAGGCGGGAAATACTCATGAAGGTTACAATCAGGACCTCATATAAAAATCATAGACTTTGCAGCACAGTGAAAAAGCATTCCACAGATCATGGGCAGGATTTTCCGGCCTCCCAACTCTGTGGTTCTCAATGATGGGGACCGGTGTGCTGTTCGCTGGTGGCGGGATTCTCTGCTCCCGCCACTGTCAATGGGATTTCCCATTGAAGCCACCTTGCACCACTGGGGAACTTGTGGAGAGGGGTGTGCTGATGGCTGGCACAGAGAATCCCACAATCAGCAAACAAAGAATTCCTGCCCATATGTGTGCCAGCTCTCTCAAGGGGTTAACCATCTCATTCTCCAGACCTTTCCTTACAACTTTACATGTTTTTTTATTCATAGATTTATCTACTTGCTTTTAAAAAAGTATTATGGAGTTTTTGCTCCCACCACAATTTCTGGCAGGATATTCCTCACCTTCAGCACAAAAAAAAATCTTCTCATCTTTCTGTCATACACATGTTATTTGGCTTGTATTTTTGTCTATTCTTTTACTGTGCTCTGTTGAGGGGACTGGAGTATTCTTTCATGGACATTGCTTAATAATAATAATCTTTACTGTCACAAGTAGGCTTCCATTAACACTGCAATAAAGTTACTGTGAAAATCCCCTAGTTGCCACATTCCGGCGCCTGTTCGGGTACACATAGGGAGAATACAGAATGTCCAATTCACCTAACAAGCACGCCCTTTGGGACTTGTGAGAGGAAACAGGAGCACCCGGAGGAACTGCACGTAGACATAGGGAGAACGTGTGGACACCGCTCAGATAGTAACCAAGCCGGGAATTGAATCTGAGATCCTGCTGCTGCGAAGCAACAGTGCTACCCACTGTGCTGCTGTCCTCTCCTGTAGCTCGTACAAAAATGCTACTCTTCACACGCAAGCTTATTCTACCAGTGCAACATCATATCTGATGTCCACACACACATTTCAGCAAATGTATTTCAATGTAGATCAGAAAGAGGAATCTTGGCTGATTCTTTCCTCCCTCATATAAGGGGCGGGATTCTCCCTTCCCACGCCGGGTCGGAGAATCGGTGGGGGTGCGCGAATCCCACGACGCCGCTCCAACGCCGGGCCGCCGATTCCCCGGCGACCGGACAATCGGCGACAATTACGCCGACGCGGTCGCCGCGCGCCAGTCGGGGGCCGCTAAACGTGGCCCCACCCTGGCGATTCTCTGCGCTCGACGGGCCAAATGCCCGCTGAGTTCGGCCGAGTCCCACCGGTTTTGTTCACATGTAGTCCTACCCGGCGGAACCGCGGCGCTCTGGCTGCAGGGACTGTCCTGGTTGGGGGGGGGGGGGGGGGATCCGACTCCGGGGGGGGCTTCCACGGTGGCCAGGCCCACGATCAGGAGCTCCCGATCGGCGGTTGGGCTAATTCCAGGGGGGTGCCTATGTTCCTCCACGCCGGGCCCCTGTAGGGCTCCTCCATGTTGCGTGGGGGCCGGCGTGGAGGCGGCAAACCATGCGCATGCGTGGACCCGCACTGGACGTGCTGGGGCACGTATCGGTAGCTGGAGCTGCGTGAAGCACTCCAGTGCCGTGCTGGCCCTTTGTGCGGCGCAGGATCGCTGCTCCTAGTGGCCAGATGACGCCGTCGTAAAAGGCTCCGTCGTTTACGACGGCGTCAACACTTAGCCCCGTTATCGGAGACTCCCGCCCAAGGACTCCGAAGTGAATTGCAGTGTCTTAATTGCTAAACTTGGTTGAAATCTGCTCACTCAAAACAAATGCTGTAAATCAAACCTGAGACTTTCTGGAATTAGAACAAAAATGGCTCAAAAAACTCAACCCATCTAACAGCATCTGTGAAGAATGAAACAAAGGTAATGTTTGGAGTCGAATATAAATCTCCTTCAGAACAAAGACTTTCTAGTTCGTATATGCATTGGCAGGTACTTATATTCACAAAACTGTCAAAGCAGCTTCACCTGTAAGGTATTAAGCAATGGGATGGTAAAAGTATTTACAGGTGATTCCTTATTGTAGCACATTTTAGGTATACTGATAATTTTACTCTTCTACAAGTACCATTATCCTTCTCCCATCTGAGTTTGCATCTGAAGTGGCGAATAGTGAAACAAATAAATTTGGACCTGAGATTCAGGCAGGTCTTAGGGTAAACACGAGGAGAACTGATTTACACTTGAAGATTAATATTGGTTCCAATGTGTAAGCTCTGGAATCCCCGATTGTAGAAGGATTCCCGTACAGACAGGATGGATGTTCATGTGGGTTTTTGAACCCAGTCATCAGATATGATTCTGAAGCCCACACTTTGTGGGGAACAATCACAATGAGATTTTTCCCAGAATGGCAGATGACTAGTCAGATTGTTCCGCCTTGATTTGATTTATTATTGTCACATGTATTAGTTACAGTGAAAAGTATTGTTTCTTACATGCTGTACAAACAAAATGCATACCGTAGATAGGGAAGGAAGGAGAGACTGCAGAATATCATGTTACAGTTATAGCAAGGTGTAGAGAAAAGATCAACTTAATGCGAGGTCCATTCAAAAGTCTGATGGCAATAGGGAAGAAGCTGTTCTTGCGTAGGTTGGTACGTGACCTCAAACTTTGGTATCTTTTTCCTAACGGAAGAAGGTGGAAGAGAGTGTCCACTGTGCAAGGCGTTCTTAATTATGCTGGCTGCCTTTCTGAGGCAGCGGGAATTATAGATAGAGTCAATGGATGGGAGGCTGGTTTGCGTGATGGACTGTGCTACATTTACGACCTTTTGTAGTTTCCTGCGGTCTTGGGCAGAGCAGGCTCCATACCAAGCTGTGATACAACCAGAAAGAATACTTTCTATGGTGTATCTGTAAAAGTTGTTGAGGGTCGTAGCTGACATGCCAAATTTCCTTAGTCTTCTGAGAAAGTAAGTCGTTGTTGGCTTTCTTAACTATAGTGTCGGCATTGGGGGACCAGGACAGGCTGTTGGTGATCTGTACACCTAAAAACTTGAAGCTCTCAACCCTTTCTACTTCGTTCCCATTGATGTAGACAAGGGCAGGTTCTCCACTACGCTTCGCGACAATCTCCTTCGTTTTGTTGACATTGAGGGGGAGATTATTGTCGTCGCACCAGTTCACCAGATTCTCTATCTCATTCCTGTACTCTGTCTCGTCATTGTTTGAAATCCGACCCACTACGGAGGTGTCATCAGCAAATTTGAAAATCGAATTGGTGGGGAATTTGGCCACACAGTCATAGGCGTTTCAGGAGTATAATAGGGGGCTGAGGACACAGCCTTGTGGGGCACCAGTGTTGAGGGTGATCGTGGAGGAGGTGTTGTTGTCTATCTTTACTGATTGTGGCCTGTGGGTTAGAAAGTATAGGATCCAGTCGCAGAGGGAGGAGCCGAAGGCAAGGCCACGGAGTTTGGAGATGAGTTTTGCAGGAATGGTGGTGTTGAAGGCTGAGCTGTAGTTGATAAATAGGAGTCTGACATAGGTGTCTTTGTTATCTAGGTTTTCCAGGGTAGAGTGCATGGCCATGGTGATGGCATCTGCTGTGGACCTGTTGCAGCGGTCCATCCCACCATCCAAATAAGTATGGCAGACAGTCTCTTAAAGTTTGAGGACCCATCGGAGGCCTTCCAACTTGAAAATAGTGGCAGGCTGTCCTGTCATGTAAGTGAGGGAGAGGCACATCGCAGTGGCAACATTCTGGATCTAACGTCTTTCAATTTTTAACTTAGAAAAGACTTTTGCAACCAGGCCAACACTGTGGTTGGGGGATTGCTGTGGGGGGGGGGGGGGGGGGGGGGGGTCATGCCTTTACAGAATGGATGGACCTCTACAGAGTGACTGTAGCTGCTGCACTTGGGCAAACAGGGAGGGCTTCTAAGTTGTGAGATTCAACTGCATTTCCCTTTAACTTTTTGTAACGTTTGGCTTAAGAAGGCTGTTTCTCTGTTCTGAAGTGCATCTGTTCTTTCCAGGAAGAACTTCAGAGTTAATAAACCTTGAAGAGCTATAAAAACAAACAAACCTAAATCCTCCTTTGAAATAACCTGGACATATCAATCAAGAAGCTTGTGAAATTCAATGCAAACAGTGCGGTTCAAAGCTTTTAAACTTCTTTGCAGTCCTAGAGGCTCGAAAAAATTAAAGGGGCTTGAAAGCGACTGTGTAAAAGCACATCACAGGTTTCCCACATTAAAGGGAAGACCTTTACCTTCATCTGACAGATCAATGAATTCAACATTCCGGGAGAGACACCAAAGGATTTGAAGGCTGCAGAGGGAGGAATTTCATCTACAACTTGACATGTTGAAGGATAGTTTAAGAATTTGGGCAGCATGGTAGCATGGTGGTTAGCACAATTGCTTCACAGCTCCAGGGTCACAGGTTTGATTCCCGGCTTAGGTCACTGTCTGTGCGGAGTCTGCATGTTCTCCCCGTGTGTGCGTGGGTTTCCTCCGGGTGCTCCGGTTTCCTCCCACAGTCCAAAGATGTGCAGGTTAGGTGGATTGGCCATGATAAATTGCCCTTAGTGTCCAAAAATTGCCCTTGGTGTTAGGTGGGGTTACTGGGTTATGGGGATAGGGTGGAGGTGTGAGCTTGGGTTGGGTGCTCTTTCCAAGAGCCGGTGCAGACTCGATGGGCCGAATGGCCTCCTTCTGCTCTGTAAATTCTATGATTCTATGAATTTTCAAAGCTACAGAAGGAAGACCTGCCACACAATAATAATAAGCTTTATTAGTGTCACAAGTAGTCTTACATTGACACAGCAATGAAGTTAATGTGAAAATCTCCTGGTTGCCACACTACGGTGTCTGTTCAGGTACACGGTGGGACAATTTAGAATGTCCAATTCACCGAACAAGCATGTCTTTCAGAAATTGTAGGAGGAAACCGGAGTACCCGGTGGAAACGCATGCAGACACGAGGAGAACGTGCAGACTCCGCAAAGACAGTGACCCAAGCCGGGAATCGAACCCGGGACCGTGGCACTGTGAAACAACAGTGCTAACCACTGTGCTACGGGCCGCTCTATCCCCATCCCACAACACCCATCCCAGTAAATACCCCTTACCTGGGCATCTCCAGCCCAGCCTGAGCCCCCCAACCTCCACCTCCACTGAAGGACCCCTTTGTACACCCTGGAGGTAAATGCAGAGTGAGTACTCACGCCATTTCCCCCTTTGGAGTCCACAAAGGCAGATCTCCGCTTGTCAGAACATGCACTAATTGATGCTCGTGGGGCTCCTGACTGCGGAGGGGGGGGGGGGGGGGAGAGGGGGGGGGGGGAGAGGGGGGGGGAGGGGGGGAGGAGGGGGGGGAGGAGGGGGGAGGAAGGGGGGGAAGAGGGGGGAGGAGGGGGGCAGGACCATCCCAGGAGGCTGACAAATCAGCCTTCCTACCTGATGATTGCATTCAAATGAATGTAAATGAGGAATTAGCATTTTCTCACCTGCTCTGGGCAAGACCCGATTGAGGCTGGCGGTCACCTCATTGGGGGTGATGGAGCTGGCGAGGAGATTTGCAACGGGGTGACGCCCAGCAAAAATCCTGTTTTGACTCTCATGCCCGATTCAACAGGCCAGCGTGATTCCCACCTGGGGCAAGCAGCCTCGGAGAATCGCCTCATAGTTCTTTTGTCTTGTTGAATAAATGTTTTATTCTGCTGTTAAGGATTTATCACCAAACTCCTCTGACACTGCTCAACAGCTGCCCTCCATGTTTCTGAACAAAAAATGAAAGTTATGATCTATCAAGCCAGGTTCCATCCTGCAATCTGTCTTGGCCAGCAGTAACATCAGCTGGGACCATAATATAAGACAAACCCATGGTGGCAACCCAATGGTGCCATAATATACACCAGTATATCATGGTGCAGACACACACACTGATGGACACACAGCAAGACCAATCAACACACACAACACCGCAGCCAATCACCAGTTAAAGCACACTCACTATAAAGACAGGGGGCATCAGAGTTCCCGCTCATTCGGGATGCAGCCTCCTACAAGGACAGAGCTTACAGCTTACAGCACAGATCCTCACCATGTGCTGAGTGCATAGACTGGTTCGGACAGGCATAGGTCTTTAGTTTAATCTAACATCGTGTTAACCCACAGTGAAAGTATGTTCAACAGTTTCTAACTTAATAAAATAGTTTGCTCTATTTTAAGTGTTGGTGGCCTGTATATGTTCCACGGATCCAGAGCACCCAACACATCAAATGGATTTCAGGATTTTTTTCAAAATTGTGTTTTCGGACCCCAATCCACAATCGAGATTTTCTATGAAAAGTGAAACTGAACAGCGTCACATACACTGTATAAAGAAAACCCTTACAATATGGGAATGCACAAAATACAAACAGGAAATACAGGAATACAAGTGTATGATATTCATGAAGACACGGTGTGCAGGATCGATGAAATGTTCAAGATTTGCAGATTGTGCAGGATGGGCAAGGTGTCCTGAATGAGCAACAGCTGGCAGGATGTGCACTTTTCCCTTCCAACTCACAACAATCAGGTGCACAAAGAAAAACCATTAAAACACACAAAAGGTAGGAAAATTCCCAGCTGTCAACACAAGAAAACAGAACTAAGCCAAAAATGTGATTGAGTTTGTGTTCATCAGTATGCTCTAAAGCTCATTTTATAAGATGCAGATTGAAAGTGTTTCACTCAGGGGCTCTGCTTTGCTGTAGCCTCATGGCTCTGAGTTGATTGAATATACAGTAATTAAAGAAATTGCAATGCCCTGTTCCTCCACATTCCACAACGCCTATCAATGTTTTGTGCCAATGAATTACCTCCCCCAGAGTTTCGCTTCCCTGCGATATGTTTTGTGGAATGAGAAGAACCTCTGTAAAGACAGCAGTAGTCAGGGTCTCATTCTGTGCTGCCGAGCGCAGGAGTGATGTCCCTGGGTGAGGCACAGTGCTTCACACACACACACACACACACAGAATAATCATCACCAAAATAATTTCTTGTCAATATCTCATGCTTGTTATTCATATTATTGCCTGCCATTATTACTATTTTTGCAAGTGAGGAAGAGCTAATATTAGCATCATATGCTAATCAGTCTGAAGGAATGGAACATCATTTCTAAGCGTTAGCTGCATAGTTTATTTGCTGCATAGTCTATTCTCTCGCCTCTTCTGTGCATATGCAGAATGCATAATGCAGGCCATGCTGCACTGCAATTTCACAGCTCCAAAAATGTGTGTTCCTTGACACCCTAATGTGAGTAGGGTAAGTGGAGGCCAAACCGTATAACAAGGATACAATGTTATAAATCTCCATGATTTTTTGTCTTTATTAATAAAATGTCCTCCTGGATTACATCAGCCCAAGTGAAGGACAATTCCTCATAATACAACATCACATAGTCACAGATAAACTTGATCTCCCAGATCATTTGATCCCATCTTTCCAAAATGGCAACACTGTCGTCTTCCCTTACAATATCTAATCCTTTCTGAGAGATCCAGTAACCTGGTCTTGAACATCCTTCCTACCAATCTGTTTCAGCACCTTCCTTACTTGATCCTTAATTTGTCTTTCACAATATGAATCCGTGTGTCTTGTTATATTAGCATATCAGAAATTTGCTGGGAATTTATTTCCTTAATGGAGACTGAAATCAGAGTTCCGCCCATGAGCTGGGTACATATTCAGGATAATTCATGGCTTCACAAAACCTTTGTTTGTGATGGGCTACATTAGAAGAGTGGGATAGGTGAATTTAGAATTAGTTCCGACTATGAGGGAGACTGGACAAAACGCCTGCCTCAGGACATGGCACTATCCCCAAACTTATTTTAAAAAACAGGAAACATCCTTCCAGCCCTAATTCTTCACCCCCTCCCCCCAACCTCTTGACCCCACATAATCCCCATGCTCCTTTGATACTGTGGTATTATAGGTATTACGGTACCTGATAGGCAAAAGCACCATTGGTGGAAACTGTATGCTTTCTATTGGTTAGAATGTATGATAGCTCCGCCGTGCTAGGTGCGGTATAAGAACCCGTGCTGCCCCAGCAGCCTTCATTCTGTACCTGAGCTGCTGGGGGAAACATCTAGCTTATTAAAGCCTTCAGTTGGACTACAACCTCACTTTAGTGGTCATTGATCATGCATCAGATACCAATAGCTGCCATCTAATGCCACTCCCCTCCGCTCCCCCGCACTTGGCCCCTCATTCCCTCTAGGCCATTCTCAGTCCCTGTACCCACCTATCAAAGGTCCCTCATATCCTCCATGCTAACCTATGGCCTTATTGCCGCTCCCATAGCCCTTTATATCCTCTTTGCCAACTTAGTGGCAACTTATGTGAATCCATGCACCAATTCACTAAAAAGCTACCATGCTGGAAAACCCAGTATTCATCTTTCAGACCTCAGAACTCATGCAGAGATGAGATAAAATACAATTCAAAGGCCAGGATTTTACGGCTGCTCCCACATACTGGGATATTATGGTCCAGCCGATTTGAACGGTAATTTAACTCATCCACCACAAATGTCGGGTGTCTGGGAGGGGAGGCGTGGGGAGGGGGGATCGCCGTGGTGGGTCCGTAAAATGAAAACATAGAAACTATGAGCAGGAGCAGGCCATTTGGCCTTTTAAGCCTGCTTCGCCATTCAATATGATGAAAGCTGATTCTGTCTCAATGCCATACTCTCGCTTTCTCCCCACACCCCTCAATGCCATTAAAATAAAATAAAATCTCTCTCTCTTTCTTGAATATATTCAGTGACTTGGGCTCCACAACCTTCTGTGGCAGAGCATTTCATAGATTCACCACCCTTTGAGTGAAGGCATTGTTCCTCATCTCAGTCCCTGTAGTCTGAGACTGTGTCACTGGTTCAGATTCCCCAACCAGGGAAAACATCCTCTGTGCATCTAGTCTGTCCTGCCATGTTAGAGTTTTATACGCTTCAGTCATACCTCCTCTCATCCTTCTAAACTTGAGTGAAGATAGGCCCAGTTGAACCAACCTCTTCTATAGGGCAGTCCCGCCAACCTTGGTATCAATTCAGTGAACCTCCTCTGCACCCACTCTGTAGAAAATATATGATTTCTTCGCTAGGGAAACAGCATGCAAGACTCCAGGTGTGGTCTCACCAAGGCCATGCATAACTACAGTAAGCCATCTTCTTGCAATGAAGGCCACAATTCCATTTGCCTCCCTAATTGCTTGCTGTACCTGCCTCTCCATTTTCATTGTATAAGGACACCCAGATTATTTTGTACACCCACACTTCCTAATATAATCACCATTTAAATATACTCGTCATTTCTGTACAACCAGAATTTCAATGGGCTTTTTGCTGGTCTGTCAGATTTTCCATCCCGTCCATGATGATTTCTGTGGTGGGCGGGATTGCAAAATCCCGGCCGTTGTCTCCTTATATATTTTTGTCTTTTAAAATATTTCCAATTAAGGGGCAATTTAGTGTGGCCAATCCACCTAATCTGCACATCTTTGAGTTGTGGGGGTGAGACCCATGCAGACATGGGGAGAATGCGAAAACTCCACACTGACAGTGACCCCAGGCTGGGATCGAACCAGGGACCTCAGCACTGTGAGGGGGCAGTGCTAACCACTGTGTCACCATGCCACCCAATTTTCTCCTTTTATAACATCTCACCATGAATTGCAATCAGGTTGATCATTAGATAATAAATACTGCCTGGGAGAGAATTCAGCACACAATTGCCACTTTTTCTGTGACAAAGGATGTGATTTTTACACATGTTTGTGACCAATGTCACCATTATACTTCTCAAAAATTCAAAATTTCAACTAAGTGCAGTGTGATGCTTGTTAAAAGAACAATACAGACTTATCAAATGTTAAATAATTTATGCAATACAAGTCGGCCGACCACTATATGCCTAAAGGCTCAGACTCTAACTGAAATTGCTTAATATATCAATAGATTAGGTGCAGCACGAAGGCATTTTTTAAAAAATGGTTAGCGCTACTATTTAAGAATATTTTTGCATTATAATTATCATGGTCTCTGGCTCTTCTCATTTAAATCTGGAGAAGTTACAGATTGACAGCCTAATTTAAAAAAATAGTAGCATTGTCCATAAGCTAATTATATGTTTTAATATAGTTTGCGAGGAGGATGATGATTCTCATGAGATTCCAATTTTCCAGTGAAGATATTGTTAGTAGTACTGTTTTATTGTGCATTCAAAATTGCTCTAAAGTGCCAATTTTTCACATGAACAGCCAAATTGTGGCAGTAAGATTTGTTAAAATTGCCTATACTTGCAAAGCAACCTCATTATTTCAGTACTGATGGACTCTTGCGGAGAGATTTTATGCTAAAATGGTAATCAGACAAGGCAACATCTGACTCTGGAAAGTTGCAAATTTTATTTATTCACTTTAATTACAGGAAGGAAAACAGGAAATTTCTGTTCATGCTTTGCACCTCAGAGTGCTGGGCAGTGAAACATGGGGCAGGGCGGGCCACTGCCGAGGAGTGGCGAGAACCGCTCCGGCGTCGGGCCGCCCCGAAGGTGCGGAATCCTGCACACCATCTGGGGCTAGGCCGGCGCCGGAGTGTTTGGCGCCGCGCCAGCCGGCGCTGAAGGGCTTGTTGCCATGCCAATCGGCGCTGAAGGGCTTACACCGGCTGGCGCATGCACAGGAGTGCCAGCGTGTGCTGGCGTTGTCCCAGCGCATGCGCAGGGGGGTTCTTCTCCGCACCGGCCATGGCGGAGATTGACAGCGGCCGTTGCGGAGGGAAAGAGTGCCCCCACGGCACAGGCCCGCCCGCGGATCGATGGGCCCCGATCGCAGGCCAGGCCACCGTGGGGGCACACCCCGGGGCCAGATCCCCCCGCGCCCCCCCGAGGACTCTGCAGGCCGCCCGTGGAGCCAGGTCCCGCCGATAAGGACCTGTTGTGATTTACGCCGGTGGGACTGGCCGAAAACGTGCGGCCACTAGGCCCATCGCGGGCCGGAGAATTGCCGGGAGGGCCGCTGCCAACGGCCCCCGCCCGGCGCGGCGCTATTCCCGCCCCCGCCTTAACCCCGGCGCCGTAGAATTTGGCAGCCGGCGGGGGGCGGGGGTGGGGGGGGATTCACGCCGCCCCCCGGTGATTCTCCGACCCGGCGGGGGATCGGAGAATCCCGCCCATGTTTCTCCCTGAACAATAGGTCTTCTGTAGCAAGGGATGGAATGATTGATCCTCCTGCCGTCGATAATTTCATTGAACTGTATTTTTAAAAAAATTTAGAGTGCCCATTTAATTTTTTCCACTTAAGGGCCAATCCACCTGCCCTGCACATCTTTGGATTGTGGGGGCAAAACCCACGCAGACACGGGAAGAATGTGCAAACTCCACATAGACAATGACCCAGAGCCGGAATCGAACCTGGGACCTCGGTGCCGTGAGGCAGCAGTGCTAACCACTGCGCCACCGTGATGCCCTCATTTAATTGTATTAATTTATTTTCCCTCTTCCTTACGATAATAACCTAACCACTTAAATTGTTGTTACATGCCATGAATTTATTTTAAAAAGTGGGGTGGGATTCTCCGTTCTTGAGACTAAGTGCTGACGCCAGGGCAGGATTCGTGGACTTACATGACGGCAAAACTGGCGCCGCACCTGGACCGATTCAGCGACAGTTAAAGGGCTGGCACCGGCATCACGTGGAACACAATCGATTCCAATGAGAAATGGTGCGGGTTTCGCTGGATTCACGATTGACACTCAGGAGGCTGACAAACTGCAGCCGCATATACACACTTCACTCCACACCGCACACCATCCCAGCCAACAAGATGGCAGCAAGGAGAGCGGCCCCACGATTCACGGATGCCGAGCTCGAGACTCTCCTGGCCGCTGTGGAAGAGAGGCGGGCAGCTCTGTACCCCGGCCCGGGGAGGAGGTTGCCAGCCACTGCCATTTGCCTGGGTGCAGGTGGCGGAGGCGCTAAGCACCAACAGCAATACCGTCCGGACCGGCCTGCAGTGCAGGAAAAAACTGCACAACCTCCTCAGGGCAGCCAGGATGAGTAGGCAGCACTGTGCCCCTGGCACCAACCCCCGTTCCACACACCTGTAACCTCACCCCCCTCCCCGGAGGGCGGCCGAACCCTCACTCTGCACCACATGCCGCCACCCATACCGGCTGCTCTGGCTGGATGCCCTGGCCACTGAAGTCACCAGCTACCCATCCCCTGGGCTACATTAATCTGACTGTCTAACGCTGTGCATTTTCTGTGTGCCATCCCTCCTTTGCCAACCCTCCTCTGCGCCCCCCCGGCCGCTCATAACTACCGGGAGCAGAACAAGACTGAAGCGGGAGTTCCAGAACTGCGGCCTCTCACTGCTGCAGAGCAGAAGGCAGTGGACGTGGCCGGCAGGCTCGAGGAAAGGGAAGACGCCGGGGTGGAGAATAGCTTTGGGCCAGGAAATGAGACCCTGCTTCGTTGTGGTTCCCCATGACACATGTGTTAACGCCGCCCCCCCCCCCCCTGCAATACCACCCTCACCCCACACCACCTTCACAGCACCCCCACACCAACATCACCCCCTCACTACACCACTCTAATATCATGCTCACCACCATCCCCGGCCCACGGTGTAGTAATCATGCGTCTTGTCCTGTGTCTGGCAGGAGCTGCTGGTGATGGAGCGGGCCCTTCTGGTGTCCCCTGTCCCCTGCCAAGTCACAGCCAGAACCTCCCCCCGTGCGCCATGATGACGCCGACACGGAGGGGATCCTTGTGCCCGAGACCCAGGTCTCCCCGGAATTCGAATCTTATGTTGATACCTATTTCCCAACACAGCTGTCTCCAATACCCTCAACCATGGAATATTATACAGTGAATGGTAGAACCTTCAAGAGTATTGAAAGTCAGAGAGATCTAGGTGTCCAGGTACACAGGTCACTGAAAGGGGCAACACAGGTGGAGAAGATATTCAAGAAGGCATACGGCATGCTTGCCTTCATTGGCGGGGCACTGAGAATAAAAATTGGCACGTCATGTTGCAGCTGTATAGAACCTTAGTTAGGCCACAAATGGAGTATAGTGTTCAATTCTGGTCGCCACACTACCAGAAGGATGTGGAGGCTTTAGAGAGGGTGCAGAAGAGATTTACCGGGATGTTGCCTGGTATGGAGGGCATTAGCTATGAGGAGTGGTTGAATAAACTCTGTTTGTTCTCACTAGAACGTCGGAGGGTTGAGGGGTGACCTGATAGAGGTCTACAAAATTATGAGGGGCATAGACAGAGTGGATAGTCAGAGGCTTTTCCCCAGGGTAGAGGGGTCAATTACTAGGGGGCATAGGTTTAAGGTGCGAGGGGCAAGGTTTGGGGGAGATGTACGAGGCAAGTTTTTTTACACAGAGGGTAGTGGGTGCCTGGAACACGCTGCCGGAGGAGGTGGTGGAAGCAGGGACGATAGTGACATTTAAGGGGCATCTTGACAAATACATGAATAGGATGGGAATAGAGGGATACCCAAGAAGTGTAGAAGATTTTAGTTTAGACGGGCAGCATGGTCGGTACGGGCTTGGAGGGCTGAAGGGCCTGTTCCTGTGCTGTACCTTTCTTTGTTCTTTATAATTCTAGTCGTCACACTACCAGAATGATGTGGAGGCTTTGGAGAGGGTGCAGAGGTGGTTTACCAGGACGTTGCCTGCTCTGGAGGGTGTTAGCGATGCGGAGAGGCTGAATAGACTTGGACTGTTTTCATTAGAAATACGGAGGTTGAGGAGTGACTTGATAGAGGTCTACAAGATTATGAGGGGCATGGATAGAATGGATGGGCAGGTACTCTTTCCCAGGGTGGTGTCATAATATGCACCCATGCACATCATGAGGTAAAAGCAGGCAGTGACAGACACCCAGGTGAGACAATCAACATACAGAACAGAACACAACCAATCACCAGACAGAACACCAGAGGGGGGCGTCCAACTATAAAACACACGAGGCATCAGCACTCTGCCTCTTTCCACTGGTGACAACTGTAATGACAGTCAGGGTATACAAATCATTCAACACCTCCTACACATGGATCAGCGCTAGCCTCGTCTAGAAAGTTAGAGTTAGTTTACTTAGAGTAGTAGAGAGTCAACTCACAGGCAGCTGTGTGCTTCGTTACTGAAGTTCAATAAATCTTATTGAATCAACGATTATGGTTGGTGTATGCTTTATCGTTTATCTGCATCGTATTGTAGTCCGTGCTATCCCAGGGTGAATAACACGACATGATACAAGGAGTGGCTACTGCTTTTAAGTAATTTACCTTTGAAAATTCACTGACGACCAGCAACTGCCTTCCAGCAGCATTGAAAAGATCCAGGCCCCTCCACAGCTCCGGATCTCCGGAAACCTTGGCGCCAACTGGCGGGTCTTCAAGCAGAAATTCAGTCTATACATTGAGGCCTCAGGCCTCGGGGATGCGACTGATGCCCGAAAGATCACGCTGCTACTATCGACTGCGGGGCACCAGGCCTTCCAAATCTTCAATTTGCTCACTTTTGTCGACGGCGAGGACAAGACCAAGTTCCAGACTGGCTTAGCCAAATTCGACAGTTACTGTGAAGTCGAAACGAACGAAAGCTTTGAGCGTTATGTCTTCCAGCAGCGCCTTCAGGGTAAGGATGAGCCTTTCCAGTCTTTTCTCACTCATCTGCGCATTCTAGCGCAATCCTGCAACTACGGTGACACCGCTGATTCCCTCATCAGGGATCAGATCGTGTTTGGCGTCCACTCGGACGCCCTGCAGGAGCAGCTCCTAAAAATAAAAAATATGACCCTGCCAGTAGCCATTGAGACGTGCAAAGTCCATGAGCAGGTGAAACGTTGTTATTCCCGCCTTAAGTCGGCAGAGTAGGACCAACTTGCCTCCCACGAGGCTGAGAGTGTACAGGCCATCGCCCAAATGCGGCGCCTGAGTATCGATGAAGGCGGCCATTTCGCGCGCTTTTCCCGGGGTCCCACACATGCGCACCACGGTCGGGAGAACGGCCGAAGACTACACTGCGCAGGTGCGAGGGCGGCTGACTGCACTGCGCATGTGCGACGACGCACGGAGCGTCCCGACGTCGACGTGATGACGTGCCCCAACTGCGGCACCACCCATTTAAAGCGGCAATGCCCTGCAAGAGGCAGACGATGTCTCAACTGCAAGAAGCCTGGCCATTATGCGGCCTTGTGCAAGTCTACACCTCCGATAGGGGGCCAGCGATCCCAGTTCCAACGCAGACGCGTTCAAAGTGTGAAGCAAGGGCTGCTGGATTTGGAACCCGATCCCGCCATGGATCCAGAGGACGACTGCCCGGAGTCCCCATATCGAGTGGGCATCATCACCATGCATGACAAGGCCTCCTCGCATTCAGCAGCACACACACCCATCGTCAATGTGGATTCTGCAGACGAGTGGCGTGCCACAGTACAAGTCAACCATTGTAGCATCCGGTTCAAGCTGGACACCGGTGCTTCGGCCAATCTAATATCACAAGCAGACTTTGCTCATATCCAAAGGCAGCCAACAATTCGCCCGCCGGCCTGCCAGCTGCTTGACTACAATGGAAATGCCATTACTGCGTTCGGGTCCTGTCACCTGCATGTATCTAACAAGGCCATCAAGGCCACTTTGTGATTTGAGATCGTCAAGCCCGGCAAGGCTTCTCTGCTTGGTGCCGATGCATGCAAGCTGCTCCATCTCATCCAGCGTGTACATGCCATGTCCTCTGCCAACTTCATCTTCAGGCCGACATTGAGGAGCTACTATTGCAATACCCGGATGTGTTCAGTGGGATGGGCACGCTGCCCGACCGCTATAAAATTTTGCCCAGGCCTGATGCCACGCCTGTAATCCATGCGCCACACCGGGTGCCAGCGCCTCTAAGGGACCGTCTAAAGGCAATGCTGCAGGAGCTCCAAGATCAGGGTATAATATCCAAGGTGACAGAACCAACTGACTGGATCAGCTCGATGGTCAATGTCAAGAAGCCCTCTGGAGAACTGCGCATTTGTATCGATCCCAAGGATCTGAACGGTAACATTATGAGGGAACACTACCTGATCTCGAAGCGGGAGGAGCTAACAAGTGAGATGGCACATGCCAAATTTTTTACAAAGCTGGATGCATCGCATGGCTTCTGGCAGATACAACTGGGTGAGTCCAGCAGGAAGCTCTGCACATTTAATGCACCTTTCGGAAGATATTGCTACAACTGCATGCCATTTGGTATTGTTTCGGCCTCTGAAATCTTTCATAGAATAATGGAACAAATGCTAGAGGGCATTGAGGGTGTGCGGGTTTATGTTCATGACGTCATCATATGGCCCACGACCCCGGAGGAGCAGATTTCTCGTCTGCAACAAGCCTTCAGATGCATACATGCCAAAGGCCTGAAATTAAACAAAACCAAATGCTCCTTTGGCATGTCGTCAATTAAGTTTCTGGGTGATCAGATATCCCAGCAGGGCGTGCAACCGAACTCGAACAAAGTCAAGGCCATCAACACAATGAAGACCCCAGAAGACAAAAAGGCGGTCCTCCGCTTCCTGGGTATGGTAAATGTTTTGGGGAAGTTCATTCCCAACCTCTCATCACACACCACGGCTCTCAGGCATCTGGTGAAGAAGTCCACCACTTTCCAGTGGCTACCTGCACATCAAGCAGAGTGGCTTGAGTTGAAAGCAAAGCTAACCACCGCTCCTGTTCTAGCGTGCCATCACCTTGCCATATGAGCAGGTAGACTTCATACACAACATTGAGGCACAGGTGCAACTGTGTGCCAGCACCCTCCTGACATCTGACGAACGACTCATCATCATTCGATAAGAGACCGCCAAGGACCATCTTCTGCAGCGGGTCAGACATCACCTCACGAATGCCTAGTAGAAAGGGCAATGCCCCCAGTACAATAATGTAAAGGATGACCTAACAGTTGTCAAGGGGATTCTCCTTAAATTGGATCGTATCGTCATTCCTCGCAGCCTCCAGAGCTTGGTGCTCACGCAGATCCACGAGGGACACCTCGGTATTGCGCAGGGCTCGGCAGGCTGTCTATTGGCCCGGCATCAATGAGGATAGATCAAACATCGTCCTCAATTGCGCAACCTGCCAGCGCTTCCAGTCTGCTCAGCCCAAAGAAACGCTCCAGCAGCACGAGATCGTGACCTCTCCATGGTCTAAGGGAGGAGTTGACCTTTTTCATGTCAATGGGCGTGACTACATCCTTATAATTGACTACTTCTCCAGTTACCCCGAGGTCGGGAAACTGTCCGACCTAACATCCAGGATTGTCATAAAGGCCTGCAAGGAGGCATTTGCCAGGCATGATATCCCGCTCACGATTATGAGTGACAACGGTCCCTGTTTTGATAGTCAGGAATGGTCCAACTTTGCGAGGAAATACCAGTTCCAGCACATCACCTCGAGCCCGCATTACCCGCAATCTAATGGGAACGTCGAAAAAGGGGTCCATATCGTGAAGCAAATGCTCTGCAAGGCTGCGGACTCAGCTTCGGACATTGATCTTGCTCTTCTGGCGTACAGGGCAACCCCTCTGTTCAACGGTATGTCTCCGGCACAGCTCCTTATGAATCGTAACCTGCGGACGACTGTTCCGGCCATTCATTTACCTGACCTGGATCACCTTCCAGTGCTGCAAAAGATGCAGCAAATCAGAACCCGGCAAAAGCTGACATTTGATGCTCATGCTACTGATCTGCCCATGCTCTCTCTGAAGGACGCTGTTCGCATCAAGTTGCCTGGTGGAGGCTAGTCAGCTCCAGCTGTTGTTGTTCAACAGGCTGCTCCCAGGTCGTTTGTGGTTCGCATGGCTGATGGATCCATTGTCAGGCACAACAGAAGGGCACTGCGCAAACTTGCCTGCCCACCACCGGATCTCACGTTCCCAAATATCGTGATGCCTTATCCGGACACCTCACTCCATGAGGCCACCAATCTGGCTGCATGCCAGCCTGTCAAGACGCCATCATCCCCACCTCCACCTCTCAGGTGGTCCACAAGAATCCGACGATAGTCCCAACAACTGGACTTATAAATAGTTCCTTTGTATATATACTGTTATGTTTCTGCACGCTAGACACCTTACATGTACATGTGCATTCACTCACCAATTGCTGTAAATAGTTACTTCTGTAAATATGTCGTATATGCTCTAAGCAATCGACAAATGTTTTTAAAAAGGGGTGATGTCATAATATGCGCCCATGCACATCATGAGGTAAAAGCAGGCAGTGACAGGCACCCAGGTGAACCAATCAACATACAGAACAGAATACAACCAATCACCAGACAGAACACCAGAGGGGGGCTTCCAACTATAAAACACATGAGGCATCAGCACTCTGCCTCTTTCCACTGGTGACAACTGTAGTGAGAGTCAGGGTGTACAAATCATTCAACACCTTCTACACGTGGATCAGAGCTAGCCTAGGGGTCTAGAAAGTTAGAGTTAGTTTACTTTGGGTAGTAGAGTGTCAACCCACAGGTTGTGGTTCGGTGTGCTTCGTTACTGAAGTTCAATAAATCTTATTGAACCAACCCCTACGTTTGGTGTGTGCTTTATCGTTTATCTGCATCGTGTTGCAGTCCATGTTACCCCAGGATGAATAACATGACAGGTGGAGGGGCCAGTCACCAGGGGACATAGAGTTAAAGTCCGTGGGACAAAGTTTAGAGGAGATGTGTGAGGCGGGCTTTTTACGCAGAGGGTGCCTCGAACACCTTGCCAAGAGAGGTTGTGGAAGCAGATACATGAATGGTGTTCAAAAGACATTTTGACAAATATATGGATAGGATGGGTATAGAGGGATATGGCCCAAGTAGCTGCTGAGGGTTTTAGCCAAGCTTGGTATCGTGACCGGTACAGGCTTGGAAGGCCGAAGGGCCTGTTCCTGTGCTGTATTCTTTTTTGGTCTTTGTCCTTTTGTATCCCAGAGAAACTCATCTTGATTGGGCACTTTAGTGAAGAGGATACTCTCTGTTCACCACACAGATGCTCCGGTACATCGGGTGGAGGTAGGAACTCCAGAGGGGGCAGAGAGTCGAAAGGCAGGCCGACCCCAGGGACGACTAGCTGTCATCCAGATGGGTATCGAGCTTCTGGAATAGACAGTCCCATCAATCATGAAGATGCAGTCACAGAGCCATGGAATACATAGATACATAGAAGATAGGAGCAGGAGGAGGCCTTTTGAGGGGTTGTCGGTGAGCATCCAGCACCTGCAGGTGCAGTTGGGGGAGTCCAACCATGTGCAGGAACAGGAGGTGGTGCTGACCATGCATGCCACCCAGGCCAACACCACATGGGTAGCATCCGTGGTGGAGGCATTGGAGCCAACGGTTTAGGCTATGGATCAGCATGTCCAAGGCAATCTGTGTGGGCATTGGCTGAGGCCCAGGACAGGACTGCCCTCTCACAGGCAGTCATTTGCCAGAGCCACTTGGACATTTCAGTGGCACTTCTGAGCATGGCCCAGTCACAGCAGGTCATGGCTGAGAGTGTCGGCGGCATTGCCCAGGTGCTGGCCGATGTGGTGCAGGTGCAGAGGGAGGTGGCCCAGTCCCAGAGGGAGAAAACGCAGTCACTGCCTGATGTATCACAGAACCAGAATATGCTGGGATAGTCGCAATTTGATGTGGCGCATTCCAAGATGGAGGTGGTCTAATCCCTGTGCTCCATGGCCTCGAGCATGCAGAACCTTGTTGAGGCAAGAGCCGGCCTCCAGGACTGGCAGCACCAGGTGGTGAGGGAGCCTCAGGGATCATCCACGTGGATGGTGGGAAGTGCTACCGTGGGCAGGAGTCACATGTTGTCGAACGATGTGGAGCACCAGCTCTCATCGCAGAGCGGGTTGTCATCATCTCCCATCCCATGGACCATACTCGCTGTTACTGCCAAGCCAGGGCCCACACCCCCATTGTGCGGCAGGTAGGAATCATGGAGGAGGCTGTATGTGGGGAGGGGGGGGGTTGTGGTGATGCAGTGTCCGTGCCCCTGGCCAGTCCCTCCCAAGTCGGTGAACTTAGAGCCGATCAGAGCACGTTGGTCCTGGCTCACACATCGTGCGGCCATCTGTGCCTGCCTGGGCCCCATGTGCTAGCCAACCTCCTCCTCCCCCGCATCCTCCTCATTGCAAGAGTACTGGTGTTCATCCTCCTCCTCCAGCACGTCACCCCTCTGCTGCGCGATGTTGTGAAGGCCACAGCAGGCCACCACGATGCGGGCGGCCCTCCCAGCGCCTTACTAGAGGGCCACTCCAGAGCATTCCAGGCACCTGAACTGAATCTTCCGGATGCCGAAGCACCGCTCGATCACGCCTCTGGTTGTGACATGAGCGTTGTTATGGTGGGTCTCCATGTCGATCTGTGGCCTCTGGATCGGTGTCAACAGCCACGACTGCAGTGGATAATCACTGTCGCCCAGGAGCCACAGCCCAGCCAGTGGTGCACCTCAAAGAGGCTGGGAATCATCAAGTGTGGCAGGATGAAGGCGTCGTGCACATTGCCTGGGTATCAGTCGCATCCGATGGTCACATATCATCTGCACGTTCATCGAGTTGAATCCCTTTCGGCTTGTGTAGAGCGGCCTGTCATCTGCAGGTGCTCGACTGGCAACGTGCTTCCCATCGGTCACCCCCTGGACACGGGGCATCCCATCAATGGTGGCGAATCCTGCTGCCCAGACATCCTGATGGACTCGGTCCACATTGAAATGGATGTAGGACCTCTGCGATGGCGCGTATGCACCTATGCACTGAGCTCTGTGAGATCGGACAGATCCCCACTTGGCACCTGGAAGGACCCTATGGTGTAAAGGTTCAGGGCGACTGTCACCTTGACGGCCACTGGGGGGGGGTGACCTGCCCCATGCCCACCGGCACCAGTTGCGGTATGATCTGGCAGATATACCGAACTGTCCCCCGCTCAGCCGGAGTCTTCGACGGCATGCCTGGTCCGCCAGGACCTCGAATGCCAGTCGCTGGCAGTGCACACGAGACCTCATGCGGCGCCTCCTATGCTACTTCTCCTCGGCCTGTTAGGCGGCCATCTTTCCATCTTCAGTGGCTACCTCCTCTTCCTCTGGGGTACACCCCGCTGCTGAAGATTCCTCCTCCTCGAGCAACTCCAGCTCGTACAGCCACAGGGCATCCCCAGGGCTGGAGCAACTGGGAGGAAGGCCAGCATTGCTGGTTATATTCCAATATCCAATGTCTGCAGGGGATGAAAGGCCGACATGTTAGGATGGTGCATACCCCGTTACCAAACCAGGTGTAACTGCCTATATGGTACTCCTGGTTGGCACTGCGGACTTGTTCCCCCTACTCCTCTCTCTGAACCCTGGACCCTGTTGATGGGCGGAACTGTGGGGACCCAAGCCCAAGCTCCCATCCCTACTTCTAGCAGTACCGTCAACTGGTTTTGTCAATGCCAACGGTACAATCCATGGCCCCCGCCCGGCTACCCCTTAGGAGCTACTGTGGCTGTTGCCCTGGGTGGGCTACCTGATGCCCCGTTGGCAGGTAGCGGCAGGTTGCGGGGGGATGGTATGCCGGAGGGTGGGGTGCGAGGCTGGTGGGGTGGAAGGTGGGAGCTGGGGTGCGGGGGGTTGAGGGTGGGGGCTGGGTTGCGGGAGTTGTATGGCAGAGGGTGGGGTGCTGAGGTGGTGGGGTAGAGAGTAGGAACTGGGGTGCGGTGAGTGGTGCGGTTGAAGGTGGGGCTGGGTGTGATGGTAGTGGGGTGGTGTGGGAGTACCCAAAGGTTGGTGTCACCCTGCAGAACCAGGGACCAAGGTGGGTGATCAGTGGCATGCGCAGCAAGATGGCTGCCTTGCCAGCCGTGGCAATGGCGGTGCATGCCTGAACACCACCCCAGACCCATGGGGGGCTCACCCGGCCAGATAGCCCGTTCCTCCATCATCATCCCCCGCCCTTCCCCCTGGCCCTGGCCGGGCTTCCCCCCACCTCCAGCCAGCCCGGCCAGTGTCTGGCCCGGCAGCCAACGGTCACGCCTCTCCATGTCCTACCTCTTCTCTCTCTTCCTCATCAGCTAGGGCACCAGTTTCACAATTTTTAAAAGCACAAGTGAACCTCGCCGTCGGGAATTTGACCCAGTGGATGTGGAGAATTGCGGCGGTCCCGGAGAATACCAGGTAAGGCCCACTAATGATATGCCAATGACGTTTACTGTATGTGCATTCTGGAACCCATTGGCGCTGCTGTTGAGGCTACGGAGAATTGTAATTTGGCATGAAGCCGGCACCTGCCACGATTTCGGCATCAGAACCAATTCTCTGCCCAATCGTGTTTTCCGATTCCGGCGTCGCCCGACAGAGAATTCCGCCTTCAGAATTTCCATTTCTGTAGAAATTGTCCATCGGCACAGTGGGCAGAGTTGAATCTGTGGTGTTCCATTCCCACTTTTGTGTCAATAGCCACACGATTCATGTGAAAATTTGAAGGGCGGGTGGCAGGCACGTGAAACCTGTGCAATTATGTGGTGAGGGCAGATTTCCATTGAAGGGTCCCACTCTCAGGTGTCAGTTCAGCAAGCCTGGGTAGGCAAGAAAAGAACCACCTGGACAAGTAAGGAGGCTGCCTGTCTAGGTCCAAATGTTCCTGTCTGCATTTTTATAAGAATTTTGAGACATTTGTTCTGTGCACCCCTTCATCCACCTCAAACCTTTCTCCCAGTACTTCTCCCACTGACCCCCTTTAATCTTTATTGTCCTGGGACCCCTCCTCTGCTCCATCATGCCCAAGCCCCTTCCATGTCATTTTGGAGATATCAAAGTCAAGAAAGAGGCCTGCCCCATAGTTTGTTGATGCCTTGCTGCAAATTGTCCTCCAGGATGTTTGCAAATGGTGGGCGACCGCTCTTCTGATGTGCTGGCAATCCACCTGATCAAGGAAGCTCGTAGGAGGAGGTTAACACCATGGGGTCCACAAAAGATCCTGGGTCCAGTACAGGAAAAGGGTCAATGGCCTTGTCTGATTCGTCTGGGTAAGTATCATATTGGCATGGCATGTGGGCATCAGGTTATGCATTTCTGCGACATTCAGCTAGGCAGATGAATGTGTGATCAGCTTCAGAACTGAATGGCACTTGATGCCAAAACATATAATCGTTTGGCTTGAGTGAGCGATTGGTTACAACCAGCACATTGACAGTCAGGATGTGGGATGGGGATGCATGCGGACAAGGGAAGTCAGTTCGTATTTGCTAACTTTCCTGCAGCACAAACAGACTGATAGCCTGAATTAAAGGGCAAAGATCATGGACGGTTTGCCTAATCTCATGGTCCTCACCCCTTCTGAGGAAGAAGCCCTCCAGATCGGCGGGGAACAGGCCACCCAAGCCATAGTTGCCAATAAGTCAGGAGTGGCAAGGCAACAGAGTGAGAATGCATCCAACCTGGTGCTGTCATCATGAGTACTATGGATCACACTAGGAATTGGGCTGTGCTCATCGACTCTGTGGAAACTTATGTGTTTCGTTTTGATCTACTTTACAGGTGTCCGCAATCCAGACCCCACACCTGAGCCACTGGAGAGCAAAGACAAAACACTCTACCCTGGGGATGGTGACACAGTGAATGTACCATCACCTGCCCATTTGCATTCTCCAGGCATGCAAGTGCATCCATCAGGTCATAGAAGCCACATTTAGACTTTGGCCTGCAAGCATAGCACAGTTACATCCCAGCAGTTGAGGAAGGCTGTGACACCCAAGTCCCAGATACTGAGGAACTGTTGAGGAACCGTTCCCCATCAAGCCCTGTGCTGTTAACGGGCCTCTGGTCACAAAAAGCCTACTGAACTGTAACAGAGGTTAGGGAAACATATGGCAGAGATGTTGGGGTTAAGCACAGCTTTTTGCTGACCATGGAGGAGTCTCTGCATCTGGTGGATTTTTACCATGTCTCATATTTATAAGCGGATGGCTTCCTCCAGTAAGCCAGGTTGAGCAATTGACCTATATGTGCCCTGACCTCACTCCATCACTCTAGCCATTGACTGTATAAAGCAGTAGCTCGGCAAGATGGCAGAGAGGCAGCTGGACCTCCCTCCTGGTGACCCTTTGTTTGAGGGAGCCTGGGAGGTGCCATTGCACACTTAGATGGAGGAGAAACTTGCCAGCGGTCCTGGGGGCTTTGTCTTCGGGAACTCCCAGAGTGAGTGGTCTCTCCTCATCCTCATGCTATTGACCCCATTGTCTCCGGTAACTGTGGTCGAGGAGCTTACCCTTGTATCTGTGCAGGACACCCCAGTCAACTAAGGCCCACAAAGCACCTGATCTCAGAGGGCACTCATATAAGTCATCGCAAGCAATGGAGCATCACACTCAGCTGCCTAGTTCCATCCCAACTGCTGATATTGACTTTGCACCAAGATGTATGGTAGGAAAAGAAGACTTAAGAATTTATGATCACACACAAATATCACAGAATATGTTTCTTCTTTATTCCTGAGTGCAATTATATTCTTTTTCATGAGCTATGCTACAAACTCGATTGATTATATTAAAATGGTTGGTCATCTTGCTGTCAACACGATGGTTATTTCTGTTTGCTAGAAATGACATACATTCATATATATATATATATAAATATATATGTTCTCTGAAAGCAAAAGGTATCTATTCAAGTCTTGCACCTTTTTCAAATTGCTTTGGAGCTGGGGAACCTAGCGTTCTCCATTAATTTCTCTACGGCAACATCGCGGCCAAAGTCAATTTGCCAAAAAATGAGCACCCCTTTCTCCAGTAGTATAAATTGTGATTGTTAGAAATTTAGCCATTCTGGCATTTCTCCAACTGTGTGCAAGATGAGAAGCTTTGGCAACATGTCTCTCTTTTCAGCAATATTCAGAAAATGTGGGAGGGATGTCTAAAAGTCCACTGATGATACCAAGTTCGATCTCACTACCACCTTATCCAGCTCCTTTCCTGTCTCTAAGTTGTCCGAATACTTGTCCCACATACAGGTCTGGATGATCAGAAATTTCCTCCAGTTAAACATTGAGAAGGCAGAACCATTGCCGCTGCTCCTCATCACAACCTCCATTCCCGAGCTACTGACACCATGGGCTAGATTTTACAGCCCCAGGCCAGGCATGTTTACAGCAGATGGCACATAGATTATGTTGGGTGGGTACAGCCGCAGTCCCTCGTGACATAGGGGGTCGGCAAGGCACCCACTAGCCTGTCAAACATAGGCCTATTGAGGACCTTACGTGGTCAATTAATGGCCACGTAAACCCCAACAATCGACCTTCACCACCATAAAGTACTGGACAGTGGAAGGTGAACGAGAGTGGGAAGGGAGTTTTTCACCTAAGTTGGTGAAAATCCAGGAAGGATTTGGGTGTTTTGGGTGGTTCTTTCTGCACACTGGGGGCACACCCTTCGAAGATCATAGAATCATAGGATCCCTACAGTGCCAAAAGAGGCCACTCGGCCCATTGAGTCTACACCAACCCTCTGAAAGAGCATCCTTACCTAGGCCCATTGCCCCACCCCAATCCCGGCACCCCACCTAACCTTTTGGACACCAAGGGACATTGTTACCATGGGCCAATCCACCTAACCTGCATATCCTCGGACTGTGTGAGGAAACCGGAGCACCCGGAGGAAACCCAAACAGACTCAGCGAGAACGTACAAACTCCACACGGACAGTCACCCAAAGTCGGAATTGAACCCGGGTCCCTGGCGCTGTGAGGCATCATTGCTAATCACTGTGTCATCATCTGCCTTAGAGATGTATTGCCGTTTTTCAATGTTGCTGGATTAAATTCTCATAACTCCCTTCTTAACAGCACTTTGCATGGGTGGACATACACCACATGGATTACAATGGTTCAAGAAGGTAGCTCACCACCACCTTCTCAAGGTTAATTAGCGATCAACAACAAATGCTGGCCGAGCTAGCAATGTTCAAAGCCCATGAAATAATTTTGTTGAATTGTAAAATTTAATTCGACTGAAGGAATCAAAACATAATGGCTTGGCAGGATACATTTCAGCATCCTGAGGGGGCATACTGCAGAGGCTTTAGAACCTCTAAATCATAGATTTATTGACTGACAACATGTGGAGGGGAATTATAGAGTGGTCAATGAACATCTATATTGAAAGGGAAACAGAGTTAACCTAAATAATTACAGGCCAATCACTTCAACAGTTAGAGTGGGCAAACTTTTAAGTGACGAATTAAGGATGAAATTGCCACACATTTAGATCGGAAAAAATAGAAACAGCCAGCAGGGATTGCAAAAAGAGTGGTCATGCATGACCAATCTCATTGAGAAGAAAACAGACATTGCAATTGGAAGAAAGTAAGATATGCAATACCTGAGAGGTGGAGACAGATGCAATTTACACTTTCAGAACAGAATTGGATAAGCATCTGAAGAGGAAAATTAAATATGGAGGGTTGTAGGGACAGGGTGGTGGAGTGGAGACTGACTGAGTTTATCTTACAGAGAGCTGACACAGTCAAGACAGGCTGAAGAGCCTGTCTGTTGTAACTGCTCTATGATTCTATGTTGCATTTTTGTAAAAGTAAGTAACAGCTGTAATTAGATTCTGAATGGAAAATAGGCTTGGTGCTGTGGAAGAGTACAGATGCAAATGGACCAGAATTCTCTGGCCGTTGGAATCCTCTATTCCTGCTGGTAGCACGACCTCACCTTCATGTTTCCCCACGGCGTGGAGTGGATTTAATGTGAAATCCCATTGGCAAGTGACCAATCCTGCCTCCAGCAAATGGCGCACTGCCGAGAAACACATGGCTGAGGGACCGGATAAACTAGCCCATGACGTTAAATTCTGTAGCATCAGAGTGATAAACGCCTATTAATATACAAGCTAACGGAAACGCCTGGGAGACCCTTGCTCAGAAGATACTTGCTTGGTGGAGCCTCCTGATTGAAGGGAAACATTTCTTCGAGGACAGCTGACAACAAAAGGAGGCCCAGAAAAGGAGCCTGGGAAAGGAATACCAGTGACCCCACCTAATGGGAACACCTGCCAAGTGCATGGTCAAAGATGGGACTCTAGGATTGGGCTCAGCAGCCATGAAAGAACCCACAGAAATCCATGACCAGTAACACAAAGTTTCTTAGGAGGACAATCATACTCGCTAATGAGTGATTGCCAAAGAAAAGAAGAAGAATGGATTCCAAATTTTATAAGAGCTGTAGAATATGAAAGTCATGGGGTAATAATGAGTCACTATAACACTTTAGTAAGATCTCCAGTAAACAGCACAAATTTTCCCACCAGAGCACCAGAGCAGCTCTTATGAGAGTCACAAATGACATCCTATGTGATTCTGGCAAACGAAAACAATCCCTTCTCATCCCATTCTCAACTTGTCTGCAGTCATTCCCAAATTTGACCACTTGCAATAGATGCTTTTCCTGTTCCTGAACAATTCGTTATCAAGGTTCTAACATTGGCCCTACTCTATTTCTCATCCACATACTGTCCCTCGTGACATCATCCAAAAACACAATGCTAGTTTCCACATGTACACTGATGATACTTAGTTCTACCTGTTAGGATCTCGCCAAGAACATAACAATTTGGAATTTGTAAAACTGTGAGAAAATATTACTGCACCGCAGGAGTGATAACATTGACCCACAGCTATCTATTACATCAAAACAAACTTTTATTTAAACACATAATTAAGCATATTAACAACAGATAAATAGCTTTATAGTTAGTGAGTACAACAGTTCTTAAGTAAAAGGGGAAACTTTAACTTACTTCCTAAACCTGCCGCTTTATACAGTCCAAAAGCCACTCACGAATGATGTTAACAACCAGGTTTCTAATTGCTTTTCTTTGTGCAGGATCTTTGGAGAAAGAAACTTTCAGGACCAAAACTTAAATACCTCTGTTCAGATTAAAAATCTAGGAAGAACTAACTTTTTAGTCAGATCTGACTCCTCCCCTTAATTACACCATCTGCACCCAAAGCAGAAAGTACTCTTCTGTCTCCTCCCATAAGATGTCCCATGACCTGTTTAGCCAGGACCAAACACAATCTCCTTCATAAAGTATCTACATCCCAGTTGTCCTTTAAACATAAACAATATTCCATTATTAGAACATTTGACCTGCAAAATCAATGACAACCACGCTTTTACGACCCCTCAATCACAGCTGTAGAAGATATGCTGTCTGTATGCATCTTAACCCAGGTTTTAATAACGTTACAGCAAAAAAATATAAAATATAAACTATCACAATTTCTTAAATTCATCACATATCTCACCACCACCTTTCTTTACCTATCCATCTTCTGTCAATCTCTGACTTTACTCAATGGTCAGCAGGAAGTGCACATACCCAGCTTCTAAACTGTAGCTTTAGAGGTTTCTGCAGTTTCTGATTAAAATGGGATGTCTCTCTCTTCATTATCCTTTTCCATGTCAGATGATCACTGATTCCACTCCATGGTTCTTTGCAATTTATCCTGAAGTTATACCCACTTATTTTGTCACACCTTACAGTCATGTTATCCTTTGCTTTCTTTTTTGACCTATTCCCATCAGCCGTTCCAGCCAGCAACTTTTCTTTCCTTAGAGCTCTCAAATAATGTACCACGTTATGTCATTCTTCTCACCATAATGAGCTCGTCACCTCTTTCTTTTCCCGTGCTAATTCAAGGGACTTTCCCATTCATCTTATTCCGCTCTTGCAAATGACATCTCAAGCTCTGGCAAAATCTTTTCTGGCTTTCAAGGTTGAAAACATTGTAAAACAACAATGATCATCTAAAAATGGATCAGCATTACTAAAATCCTTGATAAAATTTGCAAAGCAATGCAAAAGTTAAATTGGACATGCAATTTTATTTCTACACCTGTCTTTTAATTTGCAAGAGACTTGCTGTAAGGGGGGGGGGGGGTTCTCCAAAATTGACCCGACTAAGTTGTATTGAAACTGAAAATGTTGTGACTGAGGTGACCCTGCACAACCGCGACAGGCATCATTCAGAAAATTAATTTGAAAGTTCGAATACGGAAAATCTGAAACTACCATGAAACAGCTCTGAACAAGAGTGTAAGCTGAAACTGCAGTTATACTGCCCACTGCAGGCACTTGCAAGTTGCAGGGAAGTCGATTCCAAATGACTGCTGCGCACGTATACAGGAGAAGAGGAATTAATACAATGGGTGGGATTCACTGATCCGCCAGCCGCATTTTCCTGGGCGGCATGCCCTTGCGGCAGTGGGATTTTCCTTTCCCGCCACCTGCCAATGGGATTTCCCATTGTGGCCCCCCCATGCCGCCGGGGAAACCCAGGGTGTGGGTGTGCTGCCGGCGCAACGGAGAACCCCGCTTGCGGAGAATCCAGCCCAATATTATTTAACATTCTCAAAAGTACAATTCTTTGGCCTACATTATATTCTTCAACTTTCACAGTGATTTAAAGAAAGTTGGTTCTGAAATACCTCAAGCTCCTTCATAAATATGAGAACCAAATAGAAATGTGCAATTCCTAGTTGCACATGTAGCAGCATGGAAGTCAACTTAAAGTGACCATCCAAATTCAGTGGAAGCATTTGGAACTACCGGTACAACACAAGTATAAAAGGACTCAGGCACAATTGTTTAGATTAAATCTGGGAAATGGGAGGCAAATTACAGATCTCTTTTGTGTAACTTATTTTATTTTAATTCCGTAATTCAGATTCCCAGCATCTCAACAACAGTTCTATTTTGACAGAGTGAAATGAGCAGCTCAGAGACCAGCTCGGAGACAATTAGGTCTGGCAGGAGCAATGCCTGAAACTTTTCAGTTGCCCATTGAAGCTTCCAGACTCACTTGAGGGGCTGAATTCTCCCAAAATGGGGCTATGTCCCCACGCTGGCATAAAAACGCTGGAGTTTCCTCAAAAAAAATAGACCGATTCACTTACCTTCAGGGGGCTAGCAAGGACCCGGAGAAATTCACGCAGCTTTAGCCCCCGCACTTCCGGTTTCGAGTCCACGCATGCACACGGCAGCGGCCTCCAGCAGCCGCGCCGAGCGCCATACCGGACCCGGACCGTGGAGGCAGCTCCATAATGTAGGCCCTCCTGATCGGCTGTGTGCCCCTGCATTAGACCGACCGGATCTGTGCCCTGGCCGACCATAAGACCCCCTCCCCGGGTGCCCGATACCCCCACCCCCCACCAGGGCGGTCACGGATAGAGTCCGCAGTCGCCACGCGAGAGTCCCGACCGGCCATACCATGTTAGTTCCACGCCATCGGGAACTCGGCCGAGTATCGCTGGGCGGACCTCTGGAAATGGAACCCCAGCTGTGCGGAGTAATTCGCGGATGAGCAGATATTCGGGGCCTGGAGAATCGCCGCACCAGTGGCAGGCCCCATTCCGTCGAGAAAGTTGATTCTCCTGCCCGCGCCAAACGCGATCTCGGCGCAGGGCTGCAGAGAATCCAGCCTGAGGTCTGGATGCTGAAGTATTGAATGCTGAATGAGGCATCACTACAAAGAGTGGACAAATATCAAGGTTGACACTCCAGTACAACATTAAGGGAGTGCTGCTCTGGCATTGAGATGAAATGTTAAATTGAATCCCCGCTGTCTTTCCAGATGGATGTAAATGATCTCAACGATTTCGTGGAAGAGCAGGGACATTATCCGCAGTATCCAAGCCAATATTTATTCCTCAATCAACATCACTAAAGCAAAACATCTATGCCAGGATCTTCTGGCTCCCCCGCAGTGCTTTTCCCGGTGGTGAAAGTGAGTTGCCAATGACCAGTGGGTTCTCCAGCGAGCAACACAAATAGCCATTGCCTTCGGCAGGACCAGAAGATTCCGCTGCTGCCCAATACAAAGCCACATCCTCCATGAGAAAACTCGCTGGGCGGGGTGGGGTAAGGTGGGGTGGGTGCTGGGCTTGGGGCGGAATCCCAACCCTAGTTTTTAACACATTGCTGTTTGCGGAAGCTCATTGTGTGTAAAGTGGCTGCCGTGTTTCCTGCATCACGACAGGGCGACAATATTTCTAAAGTACTTAATTGGCTGTAAAATGCTTTGGGATATCCTGAGTTCAGGACTGGTATTGGATGAACACAAGTCTATCTCCTTCTTCTTCCTTTATGTCTGTAATACTTATTTGACATTCAAAATCAAAACAGGTTAATGTTATCGTCCTCAATTTAGCTGGATGCATTCTATTGGGAAACAGAAACTTGTACGTTTTGGAGCTTAATTGTTTATGGCAGAAAATGCAATTTGTACACATTGAAGTGCTTTAATTTTTCCTTCTTGAAATCCAATCTAACTGGATTTTCAGAGACATCAGTGGGTGAAGAGCTTTAAAAGCATTATCATTTGTGATCTGTAAATAGTGCTGCCTTAAAATGACTGCACTATTAGCATAATGATTTAACATTTTATTATTTTAATGGAGTGCTCAAATTGTTTTTTTTAAGCAGATCAGTGGTAAAATGATACACAAAGTGATATCGCAAAAATCTAACATTCATATGTTAACATCACAAACTCTACTTTCTGCCAAATAAATTGAAAATATATAATAATTTTAGCTGTCATCGGTGATAAGCGTATTGGTCCTTGGTGTTATACATCATGACAAAAGATTAACTTTTTGGTAGTCCAAAGATGTGCGGGTTAGGTGGATTGGCCATGCTAAATTGCCCTTAGTGTCCAAAATTGCCCTTAGTGTTGGGTGAGGTTACTGTGTTATGGGGATAGGATGGGGGTGTAGACTTTGGGTAGGGTGCTCTTTCCAAAAGCCGGTGCAGACTCGACGGGCCGAATGGCCTCCTTCGGCACTGTAAATTCTATGATATGAAATGGGTGAGATGATGCCACACTTTATGATCGACTTCGATCAGATGTAACAACTCAAGACGGAGTAACTAAGAGACGCTGTGTGCCATCAGCAGCAGCAGCAGAATTGTACTCAACTACAATCTATAACGTATTGACGGTCCCCCACTCTACAATTACCACCAAGCCAGAGGATCAACCGTGGTTCAATAAATAGTGCAGGAGGGCATGCCAGGAGCAGCACCAGGCATTACTAAAAATGAGATGTCAACCTGGTGAAGGTACAACACAGGACGACTTGCACGCCAAACAACATAAGCAGCAAATGATAGACAAAGCTAAGCAATGCTACAATCAATTTATCAGATCTAAGCTATGAAGTCCTGCCTCATCCAGCCATGAATGCTGGTGGATAATTGAACAATTCATTGGAGGAGGCTCCACAAATATCCCCATCCTCAATGTTGGAGGAGCCCAGCACATCAGTGTAAAAGGTAAGGCTGAAACTTTTGCTGCAGTCTTCAGCCAGAAGTGCCTAGTGCGTGCTCCATTTGGCCTCTTCCAGAGGTCTCCAGTATAACAGATGCCAGTCTTCAGAAAAATTGTATTCACTCCAAGTGATATCAAGAAATGGCTGAAGGCAGAGGATGCTGCAAAGTCGATGAGCCCTGACAATATTCTGGCAATAGTACTGGAGACTTGTGCTCCAGAACATACCACACCCCTAGACAAGCTGTTCCACTAGAGCCACAACATTGGCATTCTCCCAATGTGGAAAATTGCCCAGTATGTCCTATTGGCAAAAAGCAGGACAAATACACACTGGCTAATTAGCGCCACATCAGTCTACTCTCGATCATCAGTAACGTGATGGAAGTGCTCATCAACTGCACAACAACAGCACATGCTTACCAATAACTTGCTCAGTGATGCTCAGGTTGGGTTGTGCCAGAGCCTTGGTTCAAATTTGGGCAAAAGAACTGAACTGCAGAGGTGAGGCGACATTGACTGCCCTTGACATCAAGGCAGCATTTGACCGAGTGTGGCATCAAGGAGTCCTAACAAAACTAGAGTCAAAGGGAATCGGGTGAAAGGCATACTTAATACAAAGAATGATGGTTTGACTATTGGAGGTCAGTCACCTGAGTTCCAGGACATCACTGCAGGAGTTCTTCATGCTAGTGTCCATGGCTCAACCATCCTCAGCTGCTTCATCAATGACTCTCCTTCCATCTTAAAGTTAATACCATCCACAAATCCTCAGATTCTGAAACAATCCATGTCTAAATACAACAAGACCTGGACAATATCCAGGTTTGGGCTGGGATAGCACAGTAGCATAGTTGTTAGCACTGTGGTTTCACAGCACCAGGGTCCCAGGTTCGATTCCCGGCTTGGGCCACTATCTGTGCAAAGTCTACACGTTCTCCCCTTGTTTGCGTGGGTTTCCTCTGGGTGCTCCGGTTTCCTCCCAGAAGAACCTGAAAGACGTGCTATTAGGTAATATGGACATTCTGAATTCTCCCTCTGTGTACCCGAACATGTGCCGGAAGGTGGCAACTAGGGGCTTTTCACAGTAACTTCATTGCAGTGTTAATATCAGCCGACTTGTGACAATAAAGATTATAAATATAAGTGTCAAATACCATTCATGCCACACAAGTGCCAGGCAATGAATATCTCCAATAAGGGAGAATCTAACCATCACCCCTTGACATTCAATGGCATTACCCTCACTGACACCCACTAGCAACAACTTGGGGGATATCCTTGACCAGAATTTGAACTGGACTAGCCATGTAAATACTGTGGCTACAAGAGCAGATCAGAGGCTAGGAATTCTGTGGCGAGTACTCACCTCCTGACTCCCCAAAGCTTGTCCACAATCTACTAGGCACAAGTCGGGAATGTGATGGAACACCCTCCACTTGTCTGGATGAGTACAGCTCCAGCAACACTCAAGAAGCTCGACATCATTCAAGACAAAACAGCTCACTTGATCGGTACCCCTTCCACAAACATTCACTCCCTCTATTACTGACACATAGTAGCAACAGTGCTGATCATCTACAAAATGCACTGCAGAACTCACTAAGGTTCATTCAGCAGCACGTTCCAAACCCATGACCACTACTATCTCGAAGAACAAGGGCAGCTAATACATGGGAACGCCTGGAAGTTCCCCTCCAAGAAATGTAAAGAGAAAAAGATTGGTGAAGACAAATGTAGATCTCTTACAGTCAGAAACAAGGATATTTATAAAGGGGAGCAAAGAAATGGCTGACCAACTAAACACATACTTTGATTCAGCCTTCACAAAGGAGGACGTAAGTAACATACCAGAAATGTTGGGAACAGGTTTACTGAAAGGGAAGAATGGAAAGGAGTAGTATTAATAGGGGAATGGTGTTGGCAAAATTGATACAATTGAAAGGCGATAAATCCCAGTGCCTGATAATCTACATCCCAGATTAATTAAGGAAGTGGTCCTAGAAATAGTGAATGCTTTAGTGGTCATCCTCCAAGATTCGATAGACTCTGTTTCTACACATTGGAGGGCAGCTATTGTAACCCCGCTATTTAAAAAGGGAGGTAGAGAGAAAACTGAGAATTATAGGCTAGTCAACTTGATGTCGGTATTAGCGAAATTCTGGAGTCCATTACAAAAGATTTAATAACAGAGCACTTGCAAACCAGTGGCAGAATTTGACAAAGTCAACATGGATTTACAAAAGGGAAATCATGCTTGACTAATCTACTGGAATTCTTCGAGGATGTAACTCATAGAGTTTATGAGGGGGAGTGGTTTATTTGGACTTCCAGAAAGTTTTCGACAAAGTCCACATTAGCGTTTAAAATTAAAGCATGGGATTGGGGGTAGTGTAATGTGATGGATAGAAAACTCGTTGAAAGACAGGAAACAAAGAGTAGGAATAAATGGGTATTTTTCCAAATGGCAGGCAATGTGGGGTACCACGCAGATTGGTGTTAGGACCCCAGCTATTCACAATATATATTAATGATTTAGATGGGGGAACTAAACGTAATATTTCCAGATTTGGAGATGACACAAAGCTGGGTGGGAAAGTGAACTGTGAGGAGGATGCAGAGATGCTTCAGTGCGATTTGGACAAGCCGAATGAGTGGACAAATGCATGGCAGATGCAGTATAATATGGATAAATGGTTATCCACTTTGGTAACAATAACAGAAGTCGTATTATTATCTGAATGATTATAAATTGAGAGATAAATATGCGACGAGACCTGGCTGTCCTCGTAGGCCAGCCACTGAAGGTAAGCATGCAGGTTGGGCGCTCCGGTTTCCTCCCACAATTCCTGAATGACATGCTGTTAGGTGAATTGAACATTCTAGATTCTCCCTTAGTGTACCCGAACAGGCGTTGGAGTGTGATGACTAGGGGATTTTCACAGTAACTTCATTGCAGTGTTAATGTAAGCCTACTTGTGACACTAATAAAGATTATTATTATTATTATAGCGGGCGGTAAAGGCGGAAAATTATATGCTGGCCTTCATAGTGAGAGAATTCAAGTAGAGTAGCAGGGAAGTCTTGCTGCAATTATACAGGGCCTTTGTGAGACCACACCTGGAGTATTGTGTGCTGTTTTAGTCTCCTCATCTGAGGAAGGATGTTCTTGCTATGGAGGGAGTGCAGCAAAGGGTTACCAGACTGATTCCTGGGATGGTGGGTCTGACAAATGAGGAGAGATTGATTCAGTTAGGATTGTATTTGCGGGAGTTCAGAAGAATGAGGTGGGATCCATGTTTCTAAATGCTGCAAATCTAAAACAAAGGAAAAGAGACGCATGAAATTCACACTGTGCCTTTTAGCACTGGTAAAATGAAAGATAGCTGTGGAACATTCTGATCAATATTTATATGCCATGGCATGAACCAGTCTTTTCTCTTCACAAATGTTCTTCAGCCTGTTGTATGTTTCAATAGTTGTTTTTAAACTCCAAAATGCCAAACATTTCCCAATATGTTTCAAAATTGAAAAATATTACTGTGTCAAAACTGCATCATCCTTCAAGAAAATATTTTATTTGAAAATACCACTTGATCGAGTGAATATGCAGCTGTACCATATGCTTAGTAAAATCAGAGAATCTTGAAGCATTGGAGAGTTTTTATGAGAACTGAAAACAATGGGCGGGATTCTCCGCCCCGCGGGGCCACATTTCTGCCCCGACCCGCCGGCGGGAGTCTCCGTTACGCCGGCTGGTCAATGGGGTTTTCCATTGTGGGGCAGCCCCACGCCGTCGGGAAACCCCCGGGCGCCGGCAAAACGGAGAATCCCACCCAATTTGTTTTATGATTTAGAAAATTACAGTTTCCCTGGTATTGTGTATGTATCTCTGTAAAATTGCATTGTGCACAATATTATAATGGTCATAAATGTTTTTATAAACAGGTCAATGATGATTTTGCAGCAAAAAAAGGAACTGTCCATGAATCAACTAAACAGTGTGATACCAGGGGAACTTTTCATTTCAAAGGACAAGTCTACCATTTTGAACTCTACCATTTTGAGTTTTGACAAAGAGTCATCCAGACTCGAAACATTAGCTCCCTTTTCTCTCCACAGATGCTGTCAGACCTGCTGAGATTGTTCAGTAGTTTCTGTTTTTGTCTACCATTTTGAAACTTGTTTTGTATTATAATGGCAACACACTAAATATTAGTGTTATGAACTTAAATAAAAGAGTCTTTTATTTTCACATGCTTTTTCAAGCTGGTTATTTAAACAGCGTGGTCTGTGTAATATTAGGTTGCTTGGGACTGACAGAGTTAATGTGGGAGTAGAGAGATAGTACCGCGTACATTATGATGTTTGATGTGTTAAGTAAGTTGGTTCAACGTTGACTGCAACTGGATGCAGTGAAATTAGAAACAGCCTTCTGACACAAGAGGTGGTCCAACACTGTTTTATTGAACTTCCTGATTGCTGTACATAGTCTGCTGTGAGTTGACACTCTATCAATCCAACTGGCTTGAGCAGACTAACTCTCTACCTCATGGTGATAGTGCTCACTGGCTTGTGCATTCTTACTATCTCTGTAGCTGTGTCCTGCAGAGAGAAATGAAATGAAATGAAAATCGGTTATTGTCACAAGTAGGCTTCAAATGAAGTTACTGTGAAAAGTCCCTAGTCGCCACATTCCGGCGCCTGTTCGGGGAGGCTGGTACGGGAATTGAACCGTGCTGCTGGCCTGCCTTGGTCCGCTTTCAAAGCCAGCAATTTAGCCCTGTGCTAAACAAGCAAGAGGGAGAATCTTAATGCCCTGTGTGCTTTATAGTGGTGGTGTCCTGTCCGGTGATTGGTTGTTATGTGTTGTGTGTGTTTATTGGTTATCTTGTGTGTCAATCACTGCCTGTCTGCATCTCATTATATACATGAGTGGATATTATGACAATGTTGAGCAAGGCTTCCCAAACTTTTAGAGCCTCAGAACCATTAGTGACCTCCTGTGAGTAATGGAGAACCGCAAGCATTCTCATGTCAGTGCCCCTTTATTTTGCCATGAAAAAGGTGCATACACAGAAATCAAATGTAAACGATATTTTCTAGCTATATCTATGCATATATTAATCTGGTAATCATTTATAAGTTCTCTGATTAAATAGATCTATGTGTTACCCTTTGTTATTTCTAGAGGGACGAGTTATGCTAGAAAGCTGATTCGATACCAAACAGGCATTTCTCTCTTTCTCTCTCACATTCACATACACTCATGTCTCTGTCACCCGCTCACACACAGCCATCTCAGGGCTACATTCACACACCTGTCTCTGTCTCACATTCACACACACACCGGTCTCTGTCTCACATTTAAATACACCTCTCTCTGTCTCACATTCACACACACCTGTCTCTGTCTCACCTTCACACACACTTATATCTGTCTCACATTCACATACACTTGTCTCTGTCTCACATTTACACACACTGATTTCTGTGTCACATTCATACACACTGATCTCTGTCTCACATTCACACACACACCTGTCTGTGTCTCACATTCACACACACCTGTCTCTGTCTCACATTCACACACACTGATCTCTGTCTCACATTCACTCACACCTGTCACTGTCTCACATTCACACACACCTGTCACTGTCTCACATTCACACAAACCTGTCTCTGTCTCACATTCACTCACACCTGTCACTGTCTCACATTTACAGACACTGATCTCTGTCTCACATTCACACACACACTGCTCTCTGTCCCACATTCACACACAACTGTCACTGTCTCAAATTCACACAGACCTGTCACTGTCTCACATTCACACACACCTGTCTCTGTCTCACATTGAGACACACCTGTCACTGTCTCACATTCACACACATCTGTCTCTGTCTCACATTCACACATAAACCTGTCTCTGTCTCACATTCACACACACCGATCTCTGCTCACATTCACACACACGTGTCTCTGTCTCACATTCACACACACCTGTCACTCTCTCACATTCACACATACACCTGTCTCTGTCTCACTTTCACACACACTTCATCTCTGCCTCACATTCACACACACGTGTCCCTGTCTCACATTCACACACACCTGTCTCTGTCTCACATACACACACCTGTCTCTGTCTCACATTCACACACACCTGTCTGTGTGTCACATTCACAAACCTGTCTCTGTCTCACATTCACACACACATGTCTCTGTCTCAAATTCACACACACCTGTCACTGTTTCACATTCACATACATTAATCTCTGTCTCACATGCACACAGCTGTCTCTGTCTCACATTCACACACACTTGTCACTGTCACACATTCACACACCCCTGTCACTGTCTCACATTCACACACAGCTGTCTCTGTCTCACATTCACACACACCGGTCACTGTCTCACATTCACACACACTGATCTCTGTCTCACATTCACACACACCTGTCACTGTCGCACATTCACATACATTAATCTCTGCCTCACACTCACACACACCTGTCACTGTCTCACATTCCCACACACCTGTCACTGTCTCACAGTCACGCACACTGATCTCTGACTCACATTCACACACACCTGTCACTGTCTCACATTCACACACACCTGTCTCTGTCTCACATTCACTCACACCTTTCACTGTCTCACATTTACAGACATTGATCTCTGTCTCACATTCACACACACACTGATCTGTGTCTCACATTCACACACAACTGTCACTGTCTCAAATTCACACAGACCTGTCACTGTCTCACATTCACACACACCTGTCTCTGTCTCACATTGAGACACACCTGTCACTGTCTCACATTCACACACACCTGTCTCTGTCTCACATTCACACATAAACCTGTCTCTGTCTCACATTCACACACACGTGTCACTCTCTCACATTCACACATACACCTGTCTCTGTCTCACATTCACACACACTTCATCTCTGCCTCACATTCACACACACGTGTCCCTGTCTCACATTCACACACACCTGTCTCTGTCTCACATACACACACCTGTCTCTGTCTCACATTCACACACACCTGTCTGTGTGTCACATTCACACACCTGTCTCTGTCTCACATTCACACACAAATGTCTCCGTCTCACATTCACACACACCTGTCACTGTCTCACATTCACATACATTAATCTCTGTCTCACATGCACACAGCTGTCTCTGTCTCACATTCACACACACTTGTCACTGTCTCACATTCACACACACCTGTCACTGTCTCACATTCACACACAGCTGTCTCTGTCTCACATTCACACACACCGGTCACTGGCTCACATTCACACACACTGATCTCTGTCTCACATTCACACATACCTGTCACTGTCTCACATTCACATACATTAATCTCTGCCTCACACTCACACACACCTGTCACTGTCTCACATTCCCACACACCTGTCACTGTCTCACAGTCACACACACTGATCTCTGTCTCACATTCACACACACCGGTCACTGTCTCACATTCACACACACCTGTCTCTGTCTCACATTCACACACACCTGTCACTGTCTCACATTCACATACATCTGTCTCTGTCTCACATTCACACACAAACCTGTCTCTGTCTCACATTCACACACACCTGTCTCTGTCTCACATTCACACACACCTGTCTCTGTCTCACATTCACACACACCTGTCCCTGTCTCACATACACACACCTGTCTCTGTCTCACATTCACACACACCTGTCACTGTCTCACATTCACACACCCCTGTCTCTGCCTCGCATTCACACACCCCCGTCTCTGTCTCACTTCCACACACACACCTGTCTCTGTCTCTCATTCACACACACCTGTCTCTGTCTCACAATCACACACATCTGTCTCTGTGTCACATTCACACACACCTGTCACTGTCTCACATTCACACACACACACCTGCCTGTGTCTCACATTCACACACACCTGTCACTGTCTCACATTCACACACACACCTGTCTCTGTCTCACATTCACACACACACCTGCCACTGTCTCACATTCACATACATTAATCTCTGTGTCACATGCACACACCTGTCTCTGTCTCACATTCACACACACTTGTCACTGTCTCACATTCACACACACCTGTCACTGTCTCACAGTCACACACACTGATCTCTGTCTCACATTCACACACACCGGTCACTGTCTCACATTCACACACACCTGTCTCTGTCTCACATTCACACACACCTGTCACTGTCTCACATTCACATACATCTGTCTCTGTCTCACATTCACACACAAACCTGTCTCTGTCTCACATTCACACACACCTGTCTCTGTCTCACATTCACACACACCTGTCTCTGTCTCACATTCACACACACCTGTCCCTGTCTCACATTCACACAGACCTGTCACTGTCTCACATTCACACACACCTGTCACTGTCTCACATTCACACACCCCTGTCTCTGTCTCACATTCACACACACACCTGTCTCTGCCTCGCATTCACACACACCCGTCTCTGTCTCACTTCCACACACACACCTGTCTCTGTCTCTCATTCACACACACCTGTCTCTGTCTCACAATCACACACATCTGTCTCTGTGTCACATTCACACACACCTGTCACTGTCTCACATTCACACACACACACCTGCCTGTGTCTCACATTCACACACACCTGTCACTGTCTCACATTCACACACACACCTGTCTCTGTCTCACATTCACACACACACCTGCCACTGGCTCACATTCACATACATTAATCTCTGTGTCACATGCACACACCTGTCTCTGTCTCACATTCACACACACTTGTCACTGTCTCACATTCACACACACCTGTCACTGTCTCACATTCACACACACCTGTCTCTGTCTCACATTCACACACACACCTGTCACTGTCTCACATTCACATACATTAATCTCTGTCTCACATGCACACACCTGTCTCTGTCTCACATTCACACACACTTGTCACTGTCTCACATTCACACACACCTGTCACTGTCTCACATTCACACACACCTGTCACTGTCTCACATTCACACACACCTGTCTCTGTCTCACATTCACACACACACCTGTCTCTGTCTCACATTCACACACACTTGTCACTGTCTCACATTCACACGCACCTGTCTCTGTCTCACATTCACACACACCTGTCTCTGTCTCACATTCACACACACACCTGTCACTGTCTCACATTCACACACACTTGTCACTGTCTCACATTCACACACACCTGTCACTGTCTCACATTCACACACACCTGTCTCTGTCTCACATTCACACACACACCTGTCACTGTCTCACATTCACACACACTTGTCACTGTCTCACATTCACACACACCTGTAACTGTCTCACATTCACACGCACCTGTCACTGTCTCACATTCACACACACCTTTCTCTGTCTCACATTCACACACACTGATCTCTGTCTCACATTCACATACACGTGTCTCTGTCTAACATTCACACACACCTGTCTCTGTCTCACATTCACACACAACTGTCTCTGTCTGACATTCACACACACCCGTCACTGTCTCACATTCACACATGTCACTGTCTCACATTCACACACACCTGTCACTGTCTCACATTCAAACACACCTGTCTCCGTCTCACATTCACACACACTGATCTCTGTCTCACATTCACACACAGCTGTCTCTGTCTCACATTCACAGACACCTGTCACTGTCTCACATTCACACATACACTGATCTCTGTTTCACATTCACATACACTGATCTCTGTCTCAAATTCACACACACCTTTCTCTGTCTCACATTCACACATACACTGATCTCTGTTTCACATTCACATACACTGATCTCTGTCTCAATTTCACACACACCTGTCACTGTCTCACATTCACACATGTCACTGTCTCACATTCACACACACCTGTCACTGTCTCACATTCAAACACACCTGTCTCCGTCTCACATTCACACACACTGATCTCTGTCTCACATTCACACACAGCTGTCTCTGTCTCACATTCACACACACCTGTCACTGTCTCACATTCACACACACTGATCTCTGTCTCACATTCACACACACCTGTCACTGTCGCACATTCACACTCACCTGTCACTGTCTCACATTCACAGACGCCTGTCACTGCCTCACATTCACACATACACTGATCTCTGTTTCACATTCACATACACTGATCTCTGTCTCAAATTCACACACACCTGTCACTGTCTCACATTCACACATGTCACTGTCTCACATTCACACACACCTGTCACTGTCTCACATTCAAACACACCGGTCTCCATCTCACATTCACACACACTGATCTCTGTCTCACATTCACACACACCTGTCTCTGTCTCACATTCGCACACACACCTGTCTCTGTCTCACTTTCACACACACCTGTCTCTGTCTCACATTCACACACTTGTGTCTCTGTCCCACATTCACACACACACTGATCTCCGTCTCACATTCATGCACCTTTCTCTGTCTCATATTCAGACACACCTGTCTCTGTCTCACATTCACACAAACTCGTCTTTGTCTCACATTCACACACACTTGTCACCGTCTCATCGTCTCATAAACCCATCTCAGACTCACATTCAGACACACCCATCTCTGCCTCACATTCACACAAACCTGTCACAGTCTTACCTACAGGCATTGGAAATGTCATGTGAGTGTCCGTTTAAGAAAGGTTTAGTCTCTTATTATGTGGCTGGTAGTGCATTGGGTTGTGGCTGTGAGGTGAGAGGGTGGTTTCAGTTTCAGTTGGAATGCTTTGGACTGCAGGAGAGACAAGTGTTTTTCTCTGGTTTTCTCTGTTTTTATTTTAAATGCTGTTACTGTAAAAGGCACATTGGGTGTTGCTAACTATCTTGGTAGCTTTACAGATACAGTTGCTTTCCGGAAGGGGTTTGGAACTGCTGGTTGGAATACGATCAGTATCTCAGGGACAGGACCAGTCCCAGTCTAGTGAGAATACAGTGTACTGGGCCACACCCTTGAAAAGGGGTTTGGTTTAATTGGATTTTGTTATGGAATTGGAACAGCTAAGGGGAAATTCATTAAGTGTTGCACATAGATTATTGTAGCTGTGTGGTGTCTTTATGTTTGTAATTGATAACAACTTCTTGTTGTGTTTATATTTGTAGATCATAGAATTTACAGTGCAGAAGGAGGCCACTCGGCCCATCGAGTCTGCACCGGCTTTTGGGAAGAGCACCCTACTCAATGTCCACACCTCCACCCCATCCCCATAACCCAGTAACCCCACCCAACACTAAAGGCAATTTTAGACACTCAGGGCAATTTAGCTTGGCCAATCCACCTAACCTGCTCATCTTTGGACTGTGGGAGGAAACCGGAGCACCCGGAGGAAACCCACGCACACACGGGGAGAACGTGCAGACTCCGCACAGACAGTGACCCAAGCCAAGAATCGAACCTGAGACAATGGAGCTGTGAAGCAATTGTGCTGACCACAATGCTACCGTCCTGCCTTTTATTTATATATGTTAACCACATTCTTAGAACAAACCTTGTTTTGATTAAAGTTTCTCAGACGTCTGATGAATCACACCTTCACTGAAGGCTTTTGTGCTCATCCTAGCCAAATTCAATATAAAGGTTGTAGGTCAGGTGAACCTCATAATACACTTTGGAGTTTCTAAGCCCTGGCCCATAACAGAAGGATATCTCTTTTTCTGAGAGCACCTTGACAATCATGTTGAAGGCAGTAACAGCAAATAAGACTGCCACCGCTGGTTGGAAGAGATACTTTCCTTGGAAAACAAACTGTTTGAATTCTCTGTGTGGCGGGAAAAGCACGCAATTGCTTGCTTTCCAGTAAAGAGGTCACTGTCCCATGGGAATTCAACATATTGAAGAGGTTTGCTGAGTTGAGATGCCGCTGCTCGTATCTCAATATCATAGATTAACATAGAATTTACAGTGCAGAAGGAGGCCATTCGGCTCATCGAGTCTGCACCGGCTCTTGTAAAGAGCACCCTACCCAAGGTCAACACCTCCACCCTTTACCCATAACCCAGTAACCCAACCCAACACTAAGGGCAATTTTGGACACTAAGGGCAGTTTATCATGGCTAATCCACCTAACCTGCACATCTTTGGAGGAAACCGGAGCATCCGGAGGAAACTCACGCACACACGGGGAGGATGTGCAGACTCCGCACAGACAGTGACCCAAGCCGGAATCGAACCTGGGACCCTGGATAATGTATATTTTATCACAATGTTTTGTTTTGGTATTCCTGTAATACAAGTATAGATTTACCTCTAAACCGGTTGCATTCTGAGAGGGAATGCCACGTACTCTAATTGCATAAGGTACTCCATAGTCAATTGTGGCATATCTCTAATTTTTTCTGCAAACCCCTCATTGCTCTCAATGATGGAGGGTTGCATGGAAAACTGTCTTAATATTCACTTACAGATTTCAAGTTCCTATACTCTTGCAAAGAACTTTGGCTAATTTTATAACTGGCAGAAAAGGTTGCGAAATGGTTCATAAAAACATACAGTATCCTACGCTTTATTATTAGGGACATAGAGTACAAAGCAAGAAGGTCATGTTGAACATGTATAAGACACTAGCTTGGCCTCAGTTGGAGTATTGCATCCAGTTCTGGGTGCCACGGTATTAGAATTATGTGAAGGCATAGGACAGAGTGCAGAACAGAGACAGAGAGATGGTCCAAGGATGAGGAACTGGTTATGAAGATAGATTAGAGAAATTAGGACTGTTTCCCTTGGAGAAAAGAAAGTGAAGAGGAGAGTTGATAGAGGTATTTAAAATCATCAGTTGCCTGGCAGAGTGGGTAGGGAGGAAATGTTCCCATTCATGAAAGATTTAAAATAATTGGCCCATTGCTGCTTCACAGCGTCGATGACCCGGGTTCAATCCCAGCCCTGGGTCACTGTCGGTCAGAAAGTTTGCACATTCTCCCCGCTTCTGCTTGGGTCTCACCCCCACAACCCAAAGATGTGCAGGGTTTGACCTTGCTAAATTGCCCCTTCATTTAAAAAACAGAATATGAGTAAAAACCTTTTCACACAGCGAGTGGTTAAGGTCTGGAATGCACCATCTGAGAGTGTGGTGAAGGCACATTCAGTAGAAGCATTGAAAAGGGAATTTGACTGTTATCCATAAAGGAAGAACATGCAGGGCTACAGGGGTGAAGCGGCGGAAATGAACTGACCAATTGTTCATTTAGTGATGACACGATGGGTGGAATAACGTCCTTCTGTGCTGTTACAATTCTGTGATTCTGCGAAGTTTTTGAATATGACTCATGAAATAGTTAATATTTTAACTACACCTTCAGGACCTTAGTGAATGGAACTTCAAATAGAAATAACAGGATGAAAATTGTTGCTAATCAATGCAGCTGCCATTCTCATAGGCATGAACTTGCTAGCAACGATATCCATCAACCTCTAACTTGCCAGTCAGCTCATGTATTTGAAGTCATTTCAAAAGTACTCTCAATTTCCTCTCTGGAATGTGTTAATGAACCTCATTATGTCAAACTGATGTGGTATCAGTGTCGCAAAAATTATCATGGACAGATGCTTCAACAGGTTCCAATTTACATTCTCAGAATGTTTGTGTTCTGTGGATTTAATCCCTTGCGAATTATGTTTAACTCAGTGAAAATATCTTGATATAAATTGCCTCAAATTTCTCCTGGATTGAACAGTTGCCATTAGCTAAACCTTTGAGCTATAAGAGCAGCGTTGTACATGCCTGGCCTGACAATTGATACCTCATATTGAGGTGAGAGTGACAGCCCTTGACATCAAGGCAGCATTTGACCTAATGTGGCTTTGGGAAACCTTAATCAAATTGACGTCAATGGGAATTAGTAGGAAAACCCTCCATGAATTGGAATCATACCTAGCACAAAAGGAAGATGGTTGTGATCATTGGTTGTGGCTGCTGGTTGCTAATTATTTTAGTTCCAAGACATCACTGCAGTAGTTCCTCAGGGTACTCTCATAGGCAACATTATCTTCAGCCGCCTCATCAAAACCTTGCCTTTATTTTTTGTTCTATCACAGGTTGTAGGCATAGGTTGCTGACTAGGCAAATATTTATTAAGTATCCTTAATTCCCACTATCCGAAGGTCAGAATTAGGGATATTTGCTGATGATTCAGTACCGTTCGTGAATCCTCAGATACTGAAGTGGTCCGTGCCCATAAGCAGCAATATCTGGAAAAAATTAAGCTCGGACTAACAAGTGACAAATAACATTCATGTCGCACAACTTCCACAAAATAACCTTCTCCAACAGAAAAGAATCTAACCATCTCCCCATGGCATTCAACCACATTACCATCACTAAAACCTCGCCCGTCGACATCCTGTGGGTTACCAATGACTAGAAGCTGAACTGGATCCGCCATATATAGTCAGTGGCTAAGAATTCTGCAGCAAGTAACTTTCATCCTGACTCCCCAAAGCTGTCCACCTTCCACAAGACAAAGTCAGGAATTTGATGGATACTCTCCACCTGCCTGAATTAGTGCAGGTCCAAAGACACTCCAGAAGTTCAACACCATCCAGAAAAAGCAACATGCTTGATCAGTACCCCACTAACTTCTTGAAACATTAATTCTCTCCACCACCAGTGCACAGGAGCAATAGTATGCACTACATACAGGATGCCACATCAACTTCCAAACCCATGCCGTCTACCACCTTTAAGGGAAAGGGCATCCATTTCATGGGAAAATCAACACCTGCAAAATCCCTCCAAAGTCAAACACATCCTGACTTGGAACTGCATTGACATTCCTTCACTATCACAGGGTAAAAAATATGGAATTCCCATCCTAACAGCACTGATGGTGCACCTGCATCATATGAGCTGCAGAAGTTCACAAAGACTAACTTGTCAAGTGTAACTAGGGCTGACCGTGCAAGCAGTACAAAAAACTTATTTTTTTCATGTTCTTCTCATTGAAGATGCCTGATGGGTGCCATCCTCGTTCACCTGAAATTCTCTTTGTCATGCAATATTTAAACAGGGAACTTAATCTGGACACTTCAATTGGCAAGTTCTGAAGGGTGCCTCCAGATCTACCTCGGCACCTGGAAAACATCTTCAACAACCTGATGGCTTGCTTAGTGGTCAAGCAGCATTTGACGGAAAACTCTTGTTCTTCGTTGGCCAGAATCTTCATAGTTGCAGTGAGCCAATTTTGAAGACAGTATCCTGTGTTCCCTACAAGTCAGGCCTCAAGGTTACTTCGTGGAATAAAATGGACTGGAATGTTGGACCGCAACAATATTACGGCATCATGCCAGCCCTGAGGGAATCTTGCACAGACTACATGGGCCTCATCCCGTGTATGCACACCAGCTGTGCATTGAAGGACAAATATCACTTGCTGTTAATAAAACCCCTGGTTATTGTATCAGTGCCGGGGCTGCCTTTGCACTTGCAATCACTGCCAACCCGTACCCATGGAAACCAGCCAGGAATGTGAATCCAGCTGCATGCTCATATTGGCTATACAGGGAGGTTTACCTAACTCCCAGCTTTCTCAAGCAATCCATCCATGATCTGCATTATGCATTAATGTGTGGTGGATGGAGAAATCCCTGTGATGTTCAGGTTGGCACAGTAAATGGATCTGGAGGTTGTCGTGTTAAGCACACTGAGATAACACAGGCTGCAACTGGGTGCAGCTATAACTGAAATATACTCCAGACCTTGAAGTTAGTTCAATTTGATTTATTGAACCTGTCACATAGTTAGCACAATTCTCTGTGAGTTCGACTCTCTGCTAACCTAAGTGTGATTACTCTGTCTGACTGAAGCAGACTAGCTCTTAGTCACGTGCAGTTGGTGTTATGTGATATATACACCGGACTCACTCTGTAGATGTCCCCAGTGGAAAGAGGCGGAGTGTGAGTGCCTCGTGCCTTTTATAGTGGGAAACCACCCCCAAGTGTTCTGCCTGCTGATTGGTTAGGTCCTGTTCTCTGTGCTCATTAGCTGCCTGTCTGTATCTCATTATGTGCATGTCTGCATATCATGACAGAGGCAACATAAAACAATTCTAGAGTAGTGTTAATGCATGTCCATCAGGTCAGCAGAACACAGGTCTTCTTCGAAGAAGGGGCAGAATTCCTGACCTAACAACCTCAACCTGCAGAACCACTACTCTTTCAAAGGTCAAAAAGTTGAGCCCTTTCTTTTACACCCTTAGATAAGCAATACCCCTGGAACCTCAGCCTTAAATAATATGAATCTGAAAATCCAGATGAACATGAGGGAAGAGGCTGTGACAAACAGAATCTTATTGCGTTTAAAATCATAAGAAGTTTATATTTTTTTAAACTTTGAGAAGGTGCTGGTTTAGTGTATATCACTTCAACTGCTGTATAGGTAAATATATATTTAATCAAAGGATACCTTTACTAACAATACTAGGAAAGCACGAGGAAAGCATTTCAGCCTTCAAGCGGTAAACCCTCAGAGGGTAACTCGTGATAGGCAATAAATGTGATCATACCAGCATTGCCAAATCCTGAGAACAAGTAGAAGTAAAAACATGAAACTCAAGGGAGAATAATTTATATTTTAATGTGCTAATTGCTACTTCTTTCATTTGTTTTGTGAAAGGTCAATTAAATATGAAGCAGCCTAGTCAGATTTAAGGGGCTGGATTAAATGCAGCCTGTCACAGTGGAAAACATGACATTCACGCCCACTTAATCATGGGCCAGGGCCTGCGTCAATCTACTGGTGGTGGCAAAACCTCTCCCAATAAAGTCAGGCACCATGGTGAGATCTGAATTAGGCTTATTAATGAGCCAAGTGACACCCATTTTCCCTGAGGTCACCACAATTTAGTGGTGGTTCAAAGCTTAAATGGGGGATGTACGGCGTTTATGCACCCTTGGAAGGCCACCCAGCAAATCAGTGCGTGGTTTGGGGGGGGGGCATCATAGTCAGGCACTGTGTGTCCAATCAAGGGGCTCAACATTGAGAAGAGGGCCCAAGCCATTGTCCTGGCCTCTGACCCTCATGCCCTCCCCACCTCTCCTACGATTCCCATCCCGAGTACACAACTTCACTAAATTTGGGGCTAGGATCTGACAATGATGCTGCACTTCTGGTGCTTGCATTGTCACCAGCAGCCACCAATGCTACTGATGCTGGCAGCAATGAAGAGCTGCCAACCTCTGATTAACTGATAGCTCTCAGCTGACGATACTTCCACCGCCAGTGACCTCCACCAGGGGGAAGACCCAATGGTCGGCCTTTCGGAACTGACAGGCATTCCCGTTGGTTCTCTGACAAGACCCCACTGGTTCCGGCAAAATCCTAACCAGGGAAATTAAGTGTACCTGCCAGACATGAATCACATGCAATATGCGTTCCTGCTGGGGTGCTGTTTGATCCAAAATTCGGGAGATGCAAATAGGTCAGCACTCTGCCGACATGAATCAGAAGCAAATCACAGCCCCACTGGATGCAGATTCTCAGGGGCTGAAATTAACGTGAAAGAGTCTGACAAGCTGAAGCTGCTTTTAGCGCTCCACTCACCACACACTCTCATTTCAGCCAAGAACATGGATTAAAGAAGACCTGCCCCGATTTCAGGAATCTGAATTAGACCGACTGCTCAATGTCATTGAGGAGAGCATGGACACCCTCTTCCCCAAGGTGGACGGCAAACTCAAGCCCGCCCTTCTGAACAGCACCTGGGAGCAGGTGACAGAGGCAGTCAGTGCTGCCAGTATCACAAGGAGGACCAGCATGCAATACCGCAATTCCAGAGGCATAAAGGTTCAGTGCGACCGTCACCTTGACAGCCACCGAGAGCAGGAATCCTCCTTCACACCCCGCACTGTGAGGTGAACCACAGGTGTATGGTGGGAACGGTCAACGTGTGCTGCTCGTACCATCGTGGTAAGAGGCTTGTGAATGGGCTGCTCCTACAGCGGGGGGTGAGCAAGGGAGGTGTTTGTTTGCTGTGAGCTTAGCTTCAGTTTGATGTGGAGCCTGGGTGTTACGCACTGGGTGTGACAGAGAGCTGGTCAGGTTTCCGGACTAAGGGCAGGAAGGATAGGAGCAGTGGACAGGCCCATGGCTTGGTGGCAACTCATGATCCTGAGGGGTGGGCTGGCTGATCGTGTTCCTGGTGAGGCCTCTACTCTGACAGGGGCTGTTTGCCAGAGAGGGTTCCAAAGGCCTTGATGCAGGTGTCCTTTGGTTGGAATGAGGTCTGCTAATCCCCTGCTTCCTCTTCAGTGAGGAGCACCAACACCTGGGGGCCCAGAAACATAGGCATGGCCATCCTCACCCCCTTGATGGTACTGCTGGGGTCTGAGGGTTTCCGGGGTCCTGGCTTGGTAGGTTTCCACATGACCAGAGGGTCTCTGAGCATTCACAGGACACAGGGAACAGTCAGGTGTGAGTAGCCAGGAGCCTGTAAATTGCACCAAAGGGTTGAGTTGAAATCACAGACTGTAGCAATGGCGGTCTGAGCCAGGCCACCCCGATCCCGAGAGGGACACCTCGAGTGCACGGACTTGGCACCAATTCCTTCCCCGGTACTCCCTGTGGCCCAGGCAGCCACACCCCAGCAAGCCCGACAAGTTTACAGAATTTCCTTACTTTCTCGCTCCCCCTCAACAGCCATGTCGCCCAGGCCCACTTGTACATACTTGCACCAATTCACGTCAGCGTGACTCCTACCTGAGAGAGGTGGAGCATCGCGGAGGGGTGAAGCATTCCCAGCCCAACCTGCGAATGACATTGAAATCCATGCAAGTGACGGTTTTGCATCGGCCCCCCAGCGCAAGGCGTGAACTTAATTAATGTCGCCAATGGGGGACCAGAGCATTGTGTCGGAATCTGCGCTGATACTTTCTACCCGAATGCGATTCTAGCTGCCAGCGTTGGGGAGCGGAGAATCCAGCCCAAGACATTGGGCATGGTTTTACCACCCGGTGCCGATCTGGGAGTGTTGGTTGCATCATGGGAGAGGCTAAATTGAGCTTCGTACTGGGCGCAAAACCTCGAGCGAGTCACCCGACTGGTGGCGTCCGGTGCAATCTGCATCATGCCCTTGAATATTTAAATGAGCTATGTGGCTCATTTAAGTATGCACAACCTACTTGAGGCCCCATTGTCCTGGCGCCCAGGTAGCACCGGCTGTACCGGCGAGGCTTCACCTGGGTGCCGATTAGTACTGTTTTCAACAACATGATGGCCACTCCGGGGATCTCACAAGTCTTGGGAAGCCCCCAGGTGGTCATTGAGAGGGCAATGCAGTATCCTAGTACTCCCCCCCCTGGCACCCAGGCACACTGGTAGTGCCAATCTGGCAGGTGCAAAGTGCAATGCCCAGGTGCCAGGCTGGTGGTGCCATGGAGATCATGTGCCAGGTTGGCACTGCAAGAGTCGGGGCCTGAGGGGAGTCAATCCCATTAAAAGGGAAGGGGTTGTGAGGCACCCTCAATCTCACTTAGAGATTGGGGCACTCTTTCAAAATGGCCATCCTTTAACTCTATTATTCTGTCTAAGCTTGCTGCCAAATTCGCTGAGTATTTCCAGCATTTTCTGATTATTTCAGAGTTCCAGCATCTGCAGTATTTTGCTTTTGAATACAGATAATGGGCGAGATTCTCCGAGCCCTGCCGGGTCAGTCCGTTCCGACGCTGGGCTGTCGATTCTCCGGTGACCGGAAAATCGGGGCCGATCACGCCCGCGCGGCGCCGGTCGGGGGCTGCTGAAATAGGCCCCTGCGGCGATTCTCCGATGGGCGACGAGCCGAACTCCGCTGAGTTCCGACGAGTCCTGCCGCCATGATTCAAACCTGATACCACCCGGCGGGAGCCCGGACCGGCGGCCGATGTGGACGTCCTGGTGGGAGGGCGGGGAGATCTGACCCCGGGGGGTCCACGGGGTCCAGGCCCACGATCGGGGGCTTCCGATTGGCAGGTGGCCACGATCTGGAGGGGGCCTACCTCCTTCCACGCGGACCCGCTGTTCAGTCACCGACATGTTGCTCCGCGCCGGCGCATGCGCGTGGTTGCCGGTGCGGTGAAACATGTTGGCGGGATCACATGCACGGACCCGCACCGGCCATGCAAGGCCGGCTTTCGGCGCCGGAGCCGTTCTAGTCCCCGAAGAACAGGAGAAATACTGGGCCTGGAGGCCCGTTGGCGCTGGGGTCGCTCGCGCCGGTTTTGACGCCGGTGTCAACACTCGGCCGCGATATCGGAAAATCCCGGCCACAATCCCGAATTCGGTATTATTTGTACCATTAGCAAAGTATCACACCATTTGTTATTTCTACAGCCATGTAGGGAATAGGAGATACATGTACTGTAAAAATAGTACAAATTACTGTACTGTCCCCACTGCTCCTCCTCTGTTATTTTTAGTGAGTTACATTCCAAGCTAACCGACACTTAGGTGGGGTGGGAGAGGCGAATTTTTAGCAAGGACTGTGGAGGTAGGTTTGGTGGCCAGGGAGGGAGATTTGGACTAAAATGCATTGTGCCAGTCCCCCAATGTATCCCTGCCCTCTTTTTGCCTTTCTCAAGGCAGTTTATGTTCAGTGAGAGCGACCCGCTTGGCAGAATGGGAAGTTAATTACACTCATTAAATGGGCAATAAGCAGCAAACTTCCAAGGGCAATGCCATTGTGAAAACATCACCAAGAGGAGGTGACTGAACAGTAGGAAGTAGCAACCATGCGATAACTTGACCCATCTACTGGGACAGACGCTAATCCTGAAGTCATCCACAGCCAGTGTCCTGCCATTGCAACAGCAACTGCTGGAGATGACTCGCACCTTGGGTTGCAGAGATGGCTGCTAATTCTTTCAGTATATTCTCAAAGCCATTCCACTGCACCCTCATTTGATGCATTCACCTCAGCAACACTCTCACATTTCAGGCACAGGGAAGGCTGCTGACATTCTGGTTGAGCCTCTCTTGTCTCCAATCCACTTGCGATGCTTAACTGAGCGGCAAAACTGAAGGTGGCCTACTAATTGGTCGTTTTCCAATGCATTGGCCCCAGAGATGCACAGCTCTGACAACCAGATTAGGGATTTGTAACTGATCCTGACGGCAAAAAAATATTCTCGATTGCACATATGACACCCGGTTGGTTGCAATACATAATGTTAGCTAGGGTGTTCTTGGGAATGCTACAATTGGCTTAAGGAAGGGAAAATATTCAAAGTTCTTGATCCTGTATGCTATCTTAGAATCTCTATAGTCCAGAAGGAGGCCATTCGGCCCATCGAGTCTGCATTGACCCTCCGAAAGAACACCCCACCTAAACCCGCTTCCCACCCTTTCCCGATAACTCCACCGAATCATGGGAACCTAACGGGCAATTTCGAATGGCCAATCCACCTAACCTGTACAGCTTTGAACTGTGGGAGAAAACTGGAGCACCCGGAGGAAACCCACGCAGACACGGGGAGAATGTGAAAATTCCACACAAGCAATCACCCAAGGCTGGAATTGAAACCGCGTCCCTGGCTATGTGGGGCACAGTGCCTGTGCATGGATGATAAATGTGCATGGATCGCTATCAATATCTTCACAATATTTATTAAGGACCACATGTGAATTATGAACATGGATGAACTCCAGCATAAGCCTGTTTCTTGCAGAATCATTAGCCAAGAATGAAGCATCGCTTGCAGGAGAGTATGCAAGATTGAAAATTGACACAATGAAAGAAAAAATTATGGACTTTCCTCACTTGCAAAGAAATTGCAAGCTTCTCATAGGTTTAATAACTGTCACTATCCAACAAGTAATCTAGATTAAGGCCTGTGACCTTACCCAGACAAAGACTTATATTATCACTCATCCTCTGAAGACTTCATCTTCCAGGCAATCAATGTTAAGAATTGTTCTGGCCTTCAAATTCCCCATGACCTCATATCCCAGCATCTCTCTGATCTCCTCTATCTGAATGTTGCTGGGTCCACCCTCCAGTCATTTAATGTTTTCTATTTGTGAGGCTGAATTTTACATACCTTAGTGTTGCATGGGTGTCCATTTCAGAAGTCAGTGTATCGCTTGCTCCTTCCCCCATTCCCACCACCCCAAAAGACATCAAGTAATACATACAATGGGCAATTGTGGCTGCCTCATGGGTAGATGGCAACAGCTTAGGGAGATGGTAGGCAGTACTCAGTATTGGCTGGTGAAGGTTTGATGTCTGTGCACAGCAGAGACCGGCAGTGACACGAAAGGAAGCCATGGCCACGTACTTCAAGTACCCTTGGCACAGGACTGTGGCAGCTGAACCTGGAAACATTGTTTGGGTGGATCAGAGCTTTGTGCTAGAGATTTAGAATTTATTTTAACCAAAAATAAGTGATTTTTAATAAATATTTCGGACTGAACAAACAAAGAACAAAGAAATGTACAGCACAGGAACAGGCCCTTCGGCCCTCCAAGACTGTTCTTCAAGTTAAGAAGCATTCAGGACCATAGCCGGGAAGAAAATAGTATTGGAATGCAGCTGACTCATTTGCCTGATGAATATCAAGTGTTTATGGAGATATTGAACATCAGGCTGTTAACACTCTGTTATGGGCCAGGGTTTAGAGAACCCCAAAGTGTATCATGGAGTTCACCTGACCACAACTTTTAATAGATTGTGGTTATGGGGAGCACACGGGCTTACTCTGCAGGTGTGATACAAACAGAAATCTACAGTACTTTTAAATTAAAACAATGTTTATTTATGAAACCAGTTAACACTTTATAAACCCACAGTAAATATCTTAATAGCTATCAACACCAATAAATCCCCAAAGAATACCGTACTCGACAGATAACCCTCAATAAATTCCCAAACAACATCCAGAAGACAAAAGACCCTTTTTAACACAAAGATCAGGGCCGGGATTCTCCTGCAATTGGCGAGGCGGGCCATACCAGCGCCAACGAGTGGCATGAACCACTCCAGCGTCAGGCCGCCCAGAAGGTGCGGAATCCTCCGCACTTCCGGGGGCTAGGCCGGCGCTGGAGGGGTTGACGCCGCACCAAAGGGCCTCCGCCGTTGCTGCATGCACAGGACTGCCAGCATTTCTGGCGCATTCGCAGAACCGCTGCTGTGTTTTCTGCGCATGCGCAGGGGGTTTCTTCTCCGCGCCAGCCATGGCGGAGCCTTACACAGGCCGGCGCGGAGGGAAAGAGTGCTCCCACGGCACAGGCCCGCCCGAAGATCGGTGGGCCCCAATCGCGGGCCAGGCCGCCGTGAGTGCCCCCCCGGAGCCGGATCGCCCCCCCCCCCCCCCCCCCCCCGAGGACTCTGCAAGCTGTCCTCCAAGCCAGGTCCCGCCGGTATGGACCTTGTCTAATCCACAACGACGGGACTGGCCGAAAACGGGTGGCCCCTAGGCCCATCGGGGCCAAGAGAATTGCCAGGGGGACCGCTGCCAATAGCTCCCGACCTGCGCGGCGCGATCCCCGCCCCCGCCCAAAACCGGCGGCGGAGAATTCGGCAGCCGCCGTTGGAGCGGCAGGGCGGGATTCACGCCAACCCCCCCGCGATTCTCTGACCCGATCCCGCCCCTGGTTTAAATTCACTATTGAGAATATCAGCACTTTGAAATCACTCAATTGATTTGGAGACAGTCTTTAGTTTGCAGAGAGATCCATGCACATCTCTTCTCACTGCAGCTCTTCTCTTTGAAAACAAAACTAAAAACTCACTCTATAGCAGCCTGCTCAAAAACGAAAGTAAAAGAGACAGACAGCCCAGCTCCACCCACACTCTGACATCACTGCAGCTCACTAATAAACCCCCATTTCTTAAAAGGTACTCTCACATGACAACTCTCTGCCACTCCACAAATAGCCAAGAGAAGGAAACCAGGATCTGGGAGGGGACAAAAGATCGAGGGCGGACCAAATGTTTGCTATTAACTCCCTGCGAGCCCTTCTCCAAGCATTATGTAATAGGAGGGAGGTCTTCATGCCTGCTGACAGGAAGATGAGACCTCCCAGCCAGACCAAAGTACCCGAGACGGATGTCACAGAAGGTGAGCAACCTTGAGGTCGCCCAGTGAACCTGGCTTCAGTGCTGCAAATGATTCCATTACCCTCTAAGATCTGCAAGAGTGAGTGTGTCACCATTCTAAAGATTGACATATATGGAAGATTTGTGTTTGGTCCATTATGGGATTGGGTTGTTTGTTAACCAAGTGGGTAAGGCGACATGATTCACTCATGTCACTCAACATAGCCACTTTGGTTATGAAGTTGGTGGGATTGTAATACATGTTAGTTGGCACAGAGCATTGGGAAAAGTTAGTTACCAATAGAATACATATTGGCCTTCCATTGAAAAGCATAATTGTAGCAGAGCGTCATCCTCATTACAATCTCCCTCTGTAATTGCAGGAGAAGAGGACATACAACGGCAGGGAGAGGGGCAGGACCGGACACGGGGCGGGATTCTCCCCTACCTGGCGGGGCAGGGGGTTCCGGCGTAATGGAGTGGCAGGAACCACTCCAGCGTCGGGCCGTCCCAAAGGTGCGGAGGTCTCTGCACATTTAAGGGCCAAGCCCTCACCTTGAGGGGCTAGGCCCGCGCCGGAGTGGTTTCCGCTCCGCCGGCTGGTGGGAAAGGCCTTTGGCGCCTCGCCAGCCAGGGCCGAAAGGGCTTCGCCGGGCGACGCATGCACGGGATCGTCAGCGGCTGCTGACGTCATCCCCGTACATGCGCAGGGGAGGGGGTCTCTTCCGCCTCTGCCATAGTGAAGACCATGGCGAAGGTGGACGAAAAAGAGTGCCCCACGGCACAGGCCCGCCCGCTGGTCGGTGTGCCCCGATCGCGGGCCAGGCCACCGTGGGGGCACCCCCCGGGGCCAGATCGCCCTCACCCCCCCCCCAGGACCCCGGAGTCTACCCGCACCACCTTGTCCCGCCGTTCAAAAGGTGGTTTAATCCACGCTGGCGGGACAGGCATTCCAGCAGCGGGACTTCGGCCCATCGCGGGCCGGAGAATCAGCGGGGCGCCATTCCCGCCCCCGCCGAATCTCTGGTGGTGGAGACTTCGGGACACGACGGGGGCGGGATTGACGCCAGCCCCCAGCGATTCTACGACCCGGCGTGGGGTCGAAGAATCCCGCCTATGGTGTGCCAACTCTGGCCATGCTGATTCCCATCCAGAAGAAGGTGCTGCAGTTGGCATCCAATGACTGAAGGCAAGCCATTTTCCGAAGCCTCAGGGTGGCGAGATTGCAAGGGAGAATTCTTATAATTCCAATAAACGTGTTAAATGGTCTGGGGCAGGGATCTGACCAAGGTGTCAGACATTAAGCATTGATGGTTTTTGTCTTTAAGGTTTTTTTGCATTTGGGAGGAAGATGTGCTTCTATGTTGAATGGTGTACGGTTCACACACTGATTCACATTACCCATCAGTTCCAGTGTTAGAATGGGGAGGAGTGTCTCAGGGGAGTCACCTCAAAGGTTGAAGATACCACTAACTCTCCTTCCTTTTGTCTCCTACTCATGTGCAACATCGAGGGCCAGAGCAGCAGCTCACAGATGAGAGGGGGAATGAGGAGCCTGGAGTCATATCCAGCTCCTGGCCCCTCTCATGAAAGCAGAGAAGGTCAACGGGACCTCATGGTGGCAGATGAGCAGCAACTGACTGCATCAAGGGTGCATCCCCCAGGGCACATCTTAGGCAGCACCTTGCAAACCCACTATTGCTGCCATCTAGAAGGGCAATGGCAGCAGATACCTGGGAAGAGCACTCACTGGAAGTTACCATCCAAGCGACTCACTATCCTGACTTGGAAATATTTTGCCGTTCTTTCACTGTCACTGGGTCAAAGTTCTGGAGCTCCGTCCCTAACAACACCGTGACTGTGCCTACACCACATGGACTGCAGTGGTTTGAGAAGACAGCTCACCACCACCTTCTCATGAGAAATTAGAGATGGCAAATGGAATGCTGGCCTTCCCAGCAAAACCCACATCCCATGGATGAATAATAACAATAATCTTTAGTAGTGTCACAGGTAGGCTTACATTAACACCGCAATGAAGTTATTGTGAAAATCCCCTAGTCGCCACATTCCGGTGCCTGTTCGGGTACACAGAGGGAGAATTCAGAATGTCCAAGCACATCTTTCAGGGCTTATGGGAGGAAACTGGAGCACTGGGAGGAAAGCCACGCAGACATGGGGAGAATGTGCAGACTCCGCTCAAACTGTGGGTTTCCCGACGGCATGGGGCTGCCCCACAATGGGAAACCGCATTGACTGGCCGGTGTAACGGAGAATCCCGCCAGCGGGTGGGGGCAGGAATTGGCGGGGCGGAGTATCCAGCCCAAGATCCCAAACCGGGAATCGAACCAAGGTCCCCGGCGCTGTGAAGCAACAGTGCTAATCACTGTGCTACCGTGCTGCCTAAAAAAAATAAAAAATGTCAATGCTAGATGATGCTTGCACAGAATATTGGAGCAACAGCAACATATTTTTCATTTCTTTTTTGATTTGTCAAATCTAAATATATCTATCTTCAGAACATCAAAGTGAGATTGCATAAAATATCATAAGAAGGTTTGCGTTGTTGATTTGACAATTGGATGTTCTGAATAGTGTTGAAAGAAATTGCCCTCAGTTGCAGGTATTATGCAAATGCAGACCCACTGAGCAATGTCTCATTCCTTCCTTCCTTGCTCCTCACTGCCCACACAAGTGGAATAAAGTAAAGTGCAGGGTAGTTAATATATTTCCTGTAGTAACATGCCAGAATATATATTTCACAGTGTTCACAAGGGATCCACTGAACCATTTCTCTTGAATTTTCAGTCTAAAATGGAGAAACACAAATATGTTTGGGTTTCTCTTCTCCCTCCCTGCACAATTTGACATCAGTTTGAGGCATCTCAAATCGTCACATGCATTTTTGGTTACTTACACGCAGCAGTCACTTCAGAAATATCAAGTGAAGGCCTGCTTTTAAAGCAGAGTTGTAGCTGTTCAAACTGGGATCGAGGCAGGAGGCAAACTATCCTCATGCCACTGCAAGATGCCTGGGATATTTTAAATCCCGTGTAATCTCGTGACTTCAATCAGTTGGCTGCCCATGACCAGCTGGCGGGCAAGTGGAAGGGTGATGCATTCTGTGTACCCCCTCCCCCACTATGAAATTCAGCTCCAGGTTAGAATTGTAGCCTGTGCAATCTGTGATGGACAATCAACTGCTGCATAGAACGGTTTTATCTGCACACCAGGTCAATTTTCCCCATAAATTGTTCAAAAAATGCTCTGCGTTTATTTTTTAAAATCAAGCTATTTGTCGTGTGGACAGTTAATAATTCCCTTTTTCCTGCGCCAATATTTCATAAATCATCTCTTTTGAAGTAGACGGAGAGAAGAACAGATAGAAATAAATTGTTCTCACTTGCAAAAGGATTTTAGAGTGAGAGGGGACAGCAGAAGAAGCAAAATCGACGTGAGGAAAAAGTTTCACGCGGCGATTGGCTAGGGCTCGGAATGTACTGCCTGAGAGTGTGAACTGCAGATTCAATCGAAGCATTTGATAGAGAATTAGATTGTTACCTGAAAAGAAGAAACGTACAGGGTTTGGGGAAAAGATGGAGAAATCGGGAGTGGGACTGGGGGAATTGCTTATTTGGAGAGTCAGTGCAGACACATTAAACTGAATAGCCTCTCTTACTGTGGTATAACAAACCTGTGATTCTGTGAAGCACTATTACCAAGCTTCAGCCAAGGAAACCTAATTTAAAACTAAATCTGAGTCCCCATGAAGAGCAAATGCATTTACGTGAAAGAATCATACTGCACAACAGGAGCCTATTCATCCATTGTGCCTGTGCCAGCTCTTTGGCCGTGCATCCAATTAGTCCCCCCCACCCCCAATCTTATCCCGCAGCTCCATAAATTTCATCCGATCAGATAATTATTCTGTTTCTGTTTCAATCATACTATTGAATCTGCTCCCACCACTCTTTCAGAAACCATTCCAGATCATAGCAACTCATTGTGTAAAAATATTTTTCCTCATATCTGATCAGACCCGATGGGGCGAATGGCCCACATCCGCTCCTGCGTCTTATGATGTGATCACTTCTGATTCTATTCCCAAACTTAAATCCGCAGCCTCTTGTTATTGTCCCTTCTGCCACTGGGAACAGTTTCTCCTTATTTACATTTATGATTTTGAACACCATCTAATGTTCTCTTTACATTCTCTGCTCTAAGGGACAACCCCAGCTTCCCCTGTCTTTTCACACAGCAGCAGCCTCTCATCAAAATGATTCTCTTCTTGACATCCTTTGTAAAGTGTGGTGCCAGAATTGAACAATCCGGCTGAGCCCAACCCATGTTTTACAAACGTTTACCGTCATTTCCTTGCTCGTACATTCTCTGTCTCTATTGATAAAGCCAAGAATTCTAAATGGTTTTTAAATCTGTTTTTCAAACTGACTTCTCAAAATGCCCTGCCACCTTCAAATATGTGTGCGCAAACAGCTCTGAGGCTCTCTCAGCTCCTGTGCTCTCACAAGTCTTGCTCCCAAGATGTATCCTTACTGATCATTATCCACCAATCCAGTAAGGTACGCTTATGTGGACATCAGCTGCAAAGCGGATTCATTTTGACTGTAATATCTCCTCCAGCCAAACAGTTGTCCAAATAAACATTGAAGAGATGGCCCTTAAACCTGATACTTGTGTTGCTGGATCCTCTGGAGCTATTTCCCTGCAGACAGGAGAAGACACTTGCCCAAAAAGAATGCCAGACATATAATTGAAATCTAGGCAGGATATCTTTTGATAATGGCCTGCAGCATTTCTGTGGGGTAATGATCTGCAGAGGTCAAAGGTTAATGCAGGCAAACTTTTTAACTATGTTGTTAGTCAACGGTATGTTGGAGAATGTTAAACTCGTTGAGAAAATGTTTCAGTGGAACAAAAACATGTTCTCCAAGCTATGGTCTATGGAATAAATAGATTAAGCAATTGTGACTGGCTCGTCTGTTTCTTAACAATAAATTTAGACAAACATTGTCAAACATGAATGTGCCTTTGCGACTCTCGTATTAATCTGTCATCATTAGAGCAGTAATAAGAATATATTCAACTGAAGAACATAAATAATGATTTTGCAGGGACGAAAATTCACTAGTGATTTTGAGTCCCAAATTATTCATCCACCAACTGCTGTAACCTGCATTAGAACATTGGTTTGATGACTGGTATTTATCACAGATTATTACTGTGATATAGAGGTGGTTCACTCAGACTTCTGTATGATTAAAACCATTTTGAAATATGTCACCTGCTTAACATGCAGAATTCAGTGTGGACTTACACTATCAAAATGATTGAATGGAATTATTTACATTTTTATTGTGAAAAAAATAGTTCCAAGCTTAAGAATTTGACTGTCGCTTCCAAGAGGGAGAGAGAGAGACAGAGAGAAAAAAACTGAACAGACTTCACTATTATTTAAGACAAGCTGCAAAATTTATGGGGATTTTATATATCATCAAAGACATGTAAAGACAGCGTTTCCTGAATTAAAATCCATCATTCCCTGACTTTCCACCCGTGGTAGAGTGGCCCCTTTAAGGGGGTGGGCTCGACAGACCACGTGACCGGCTCAGGGCCAATCGCGTGGGAGCACGTGGGCACCCCAGCCAGGGATCAAGGCTATATGTGAGGTCTTAGTGCCCAGAAACGTCAGTGAGCTCAAATCCTTCCTCAGTATGTTAAATTATTGTAAAAGATTAATTCCAAACTTAGCCACAGCTAACACCATTACATCAGTTACAAAAGAAGCAGCAGTGATGGCAATGGAGGGAGTCCCAAGGGGAAGTGTTCTGAGTAGTAAAGCAAATCCTCAAACATCTTGGTTCACTTTGACCCTGGGAAACTGACCAAGCTCATAAGTGATACATCCCTTTACGGTATAGGGGCAGTATTTTCCCTCAAGATGGAGATACCTGGAAGCCCCCCCATTACAGGGACCCCTGCCTGGAAGACACCATTATAGAAATCCTTGCCTGGATGCTAGAAAGCAGTCTGGCAGAGACACTGTTAAAAAAATAGATTTAAAACTCACCTGTACAATACACCTGCTGGCTCAGGAAGAGAAAGCAGCACCTGTAAATTCCAAGACAGGGAAAACCACATCAGCTGGGTTTAAACCTCCTCAGATCTTTGACCTGCAAGGTTTGCATTCACATCAATATGAAATTGATTTTACTGGACTGTGATTGTGAAAAAGATTGATAAAAATGAATGTAGGCCACTTACAGTCAGATACGGGGGAATTCATAATGGAGAATAAAGAAACGTGTGAGGAACTAAATTCGTACTTTTCTCTGTCTTCACAAAGGAAGACATGAATAAAGTATCGAAAGTTCTGAGAAACACAATTTTTACTGAGGAATTGAAGAAAATTAGTTTTAGTAGCAAAATGGTTTGGGGGAAATTAATGGGATTGAAGGCGGATACATCTCCAGGGCCTCATAATCTTCACTCCAGAGTACTTAAGAAAGTAGCCCTAGAAATAATAGATCCATTGGTGGCCATTTTCCAATGGACTCTGGGGTGGTTCCTATAGATTGGAAGGTAGCCACTATAACCCCACTATTTCAAAGATGTGCAGTTTTGGTGGATTGATCATGTTATAGTGACCCTTGGTGTCCAAAAGGTTAGGTGGGGTTATTGGATTATGGGGATAGGGTGGAGGCGTGGTCTTAAGTAGAGTGTCGAGTAAGTACAGTAAGTCTTCGAGACAGGATCTACTCCCATTTGGAAGCAAGTGGACATATTAGCGAGAGGCAGCACGGTTTTGTGAAGGGGAGGTCGTGTCTCACTAACTTGGTAGATTTTTTCAAGGAGGTCACAAAGATGATTGGTGCAGGGAGGGCAGTGGATGTTGTCTATATGGACTTCAGTAAAGTCTTTGACAAGGTCCCTCATGGCAGACTGGTACAAAAGGTGAAGTCACACAGGATCAGAGGTGTCTGGCAAGATGGATACAGAACTGGCTAGGTCATAGAAGGCAGAGAGTAGCAATGGAAGGGTGCTTTTCTGATTGGAGGGCTGTGATTAGTGGTGTTCTGCAGGGATCAGTGCTGGGACCTTTGCTGTTCATATTATATATAAATGATTTGGAGGAAAATGTAACTGGTCTGATTAGTAAGTTAGCGGACAACACAAAGGTTGGTGGAATTGATGTTAGCAATGAGGACTGTCAGAGGATACAACAGGATTTAGGTTGTTTGGAGACTTGGGCGGAGAAATGGCAGATGGAGTTTAATCCGGACAATTGTGAGGTAATGCATTTTTGAAGGTCTAATACAGGAAGGAAATATACAGTGAGTGGTAGAACACTCAAGAGTATTGACAGTCAGAGAGATCTAGGTGTACAGCTACACAGGTCACTGAAAGTGGCAACACAGGTGGAGAAGGTAGTCAAGAAGACATACGACATCCTTTCTTCATTGGCCGGAGCATTGAGTATAAAAATTGGCAAGTCATGTTGCAGCTGTAAAGAACCGTAGTTAAGCCACACTTGGAGTATAGTGTTCATTTCTGGTCGCCACACTACCAGAAGGATATGGAGGCTTTGGAGAGGGTGCAGAAGAGATTTAACAGGATGTTGCCTGGTATGGAGGGCATTAACTATGAGGAGAGGTTGAATAAACTCAGTTTGTTCTCACTGGGATGTCAGAGGTTGAGGGGCGACTTGATAGAGGTCTAGAAAATTATGAAGGGCATAGACAGAGTGGATAGTCAGAGGCTTTTTCCCAGGGTAGAGGGGTCAATTACTAGGGGGCATAAGCTTAAGGTGCGAGGGCCAATGTTTAGAGGAGATGTACGAGGTAAGTTTTTTTACACAGAGTGTAGTGGGTGCCTGGAACTCGCTGCTGGAGGGGGTGGTGGAAGCAGGGACGATAGTGACGTTCAAGGGGCGACTTGATAAATACATGAATAGGATGGGAATAGAGGGATATGGAACCTGGAAGTATGGAAGATTTTAGTTTAAACGGGCAGCGCAGGCTTAGAGGGCCGAAGGGGCTGTTCCTGTGCTGTACTTTTCTTTGTTCTTTGTTCCTTGTTCTAGAGTGTTCTTTCCCAGTGCAGGCATGATGGACCGAATGGCCTCCTTCTGCACTGTAAATTCTATGATTCTATTCAAAAAGGGTGGTCGATAGAAAACAGGAAACGATAGACCAGTGAGCCTAATGTCAGTATTAGGGAAGTTGCTGGCGTCCATTATCAAGGATTTCGTAACACAGCATTGGGAAAGCAGTGGTATAATTAGACAAAGTCAGCATAGATTTATGAAAGGGAAATCATGCTTCACAAATATACTGGGATTCTTTGAAGACATAACTAGTAGTGTTGACCAGGGAGACCTGGTGGATTTGCTTTATTTAGACTTTAAGAAGGCTTTCGACAAGATCTCACAAAGCACTTTACTATGTAATGTTAAAAAGCAAGGGATTGTGGGTAATATTTTGCAATGTATAGAAAATTGGTTAGCAGACAGGAAACAAAACGTTGGAATAAATGGGACTTTTTCCGAATGGCAAGCAGTGACTAGTGGGGTACCGCAGGGATCTGTGCTAGGGCCCCAACTGTTCACATTATATGATTTGGATGAGGGAACTTAATGTAATATCTTAAATTTTTCAGATGATACAAAGTTGTGTGGGAGGGTGAAATGTGAGGAGGATGCAGGGATGCTTCAGTGAGATTTGGAAAGGCTGGGTGAGTGGGCACATGCATGGCAAATGTGGTATAATGTGGAAAATGTGAGGTTATCTGCTTCGGTAGCAAAAATAGGAAGGCAGATTATTATTTGAATGGGTGTAAATTGAGAAGTGGATACTCAGCAAGACCTTGGTGTCCTCGTGCATCAGTCGCTGTAAGTAAACGTGTAGGTACAGCAGGTTGTAAATAAGGCAAATTGTATGTTGGCCTTCATAGCAAAATAATTTGAGTATAGAAAACAGTGAGCCTGATGTCGGTAGTGGGGAAGACCTGAGGCCAGAATTGAACCTGGGACCCTGGAGCTGTGACGCAGCAGTTCTAACCATTGCGCCACCCATAAATCGATTAGGATTATATTCATTGAAGTTTAGAAAAGTGAGAGGGATCTCATAGAAAGTCATAAAATTCTAACAGGATTAGACAGGGTAGATGCAGAAAGAATGTTTCCGATGGTGGGGAAGTTCAGAACTAGGGGTCATAATTTGAGGATAAGGGCTCAACCTTTTAGGACTGAGGTGAGGAGAAATTTCTTCACCCAGAGATTGATGAATCTGTGGAATTTACTATCACAAAAAATAGTTGAGGCAAAAACATTATGTAATTTCAAGAAGAAATTAGATATAGCTCTTGGGCTAAAGGGATCAAGGGATATGGCGGGAAGGATCTGGGTACTGAATTTGATGATCAGCCATGATCATAATGAATGGCAGAGCAGGCTCGAAGGGCAGAATGGTCCCCTCCTGCTTCTATTTTCTATGTGTGGACCATCTAATTATATGAAGTAGCACGGATATTGTCTTTACATCCATTAGATAGTACAATTTTGTCCAAAAACAACTTTGATAATTATTTAGTGGGTTAACTGGATTAAAACTTTGAAAGTAATAGCAACTTATATTTATATCATTCCTTTAACATAACAAAATGTTGCAAAGTGCTTTAAAGGAGCATTATGTAACAAAGAAAAATACTGATTTCACATGGGGATGTTCGGTCAGATGACCAAAAGCTTTAGAAAGAAAGAAAAAGGTTTTAAGAAGGGCCTTAAAGGAGAAAAGTGAGGCAGAGAAACAGGGAGATATAGGGAAGGAATTCTATCCGGCTGCATCACAGCTTGGTATGGCAACTGCTTGGCCCAAGATTGCAAGAAACTGCAGAGTGTGGCGAACACAGCCCAACACATCACACAAGCTTGCCACCCTCCCATTAAATCTGTCTACACCTCCCGCTGCCTCAGGAGCGTATTGTCAGAGACCCCTCCCACCTAGGTTTTGCCCTCTTCCAGCCCCTTCTATCAGGCAGAAGATCTAGAAGTCTGAAGACCCGCACATTCAGACATAGGAACAGCTTCTTCCCCACAGCAGCTAGACTCCTCAACGACTCTCCTCGGGCTGATCTGTTCTCTGTAAAAACACTATTCACACCGCCCTATGCTGCTCTTGCTCATGTATTTGCTTTGTTTGGTCCTTGTTCCGCGCTGTAATTAATCACTATTGTTGATGTACTATTTGTCAATGTACTTTGTCGATTATTCTTTTCGTCTACTATATACGTACTGTGTACGTTCCCTTGGCTGCAGAAAAATACTTTTCTAGGTAGCTGAAGGCATCGTTAACATTGATGAAGCAATCATAATTAGGAATGCACAAGAGGCCAGAATTAGCAATGCACAGTTATCTCAAAGGGTTCCTGCACCAAGTATTTTCCAGAGATAGGATTATGGGCAGGACAAGGCATGGAGGGATTTGAAAACAGCGGTGAGATTTTAAAATCAAGACATTGCTTGAACAGGAGCCAATGTAGGCCAGCGAGCACAAGGGTGAGGACTGGGACTTGCTGCACGTTAAGACACAGGCAGCAAAGTTTTTGGTGACCTCAGGTTTAGAGGATAAAGGTAAGATTATAACTTGAAACTCACAGAAGCATGCGTTTCCAAATAGTAAAGGTCTGCTCACAGCCTCTGCGATAATAATCACTGACTGATCTCAGTTAATCCAATGCAAATCCACTTTTAAGTTACATAGATGGAATGACACAAAAGAACCAGGGGCAAAAAATATATATTCTGCAGAAACGTTCCATGTAACTAATAAATGCTGGTTAGAATTTTCAAGCAAATTCCTTTGGAGGTTCACAGTAGCATTTTCATTCGTTAGAGATAAACAAAAAGAAGGTTAGCATGTCATTATCATGCCACTTCCAAGAAGGAATGTGTAAATTGGCCACAGAAGGAAACTAGAAAGAAATACATTCATGATGACAAAAGGTTAACTTTTGAGGCACAGATCAAACTTAATCCTAGAGTTAATGCAGTCTTGTAATGTATATACATGTCTGAATGTGTTTCAACTGCCTGAAATGACACTGTGAAATGAAAAAAGCAATATAAATTTCAACGGCAAAGTATTTTCTTTCATAAGGAATCAACACCTTCTGGAACACATCATCAAAGTATACACTCCCAGTGGGACTTCAAAAAGAGCTAGACGTCTTCTTGATTTAGAAGGGCACCTCAAGTTATAGTGGAGTAGTTGGGATTAGTGGCAATTGTTTTATGCAGCCTCCGGAAGCTTGTTTGATTGTCTTTGGGAATAAAGAGGAATTCCCCAAATTGATTCATTGCTGAAAAGGGAGACGTGTAGCTGAAGTTTTCATCCTGAACTCATTACGACAAATATAAGAATTCCAAAATTTCAAATGATACTGACAATTTATGGTACAGGTAAAAAGGTGTTTATTAGTTGGCAAGTCAACTTTGATTGGCTGAGGGGTTGCCATGGAAAAAGCAACAGCCTGGTCTCAAGGTTTTTTCTGGCAAGGGATTTATGATGTATAAAACAATTCCATGACTAGATGGAGTGGGATTGATAGGCCACTGAGTTTTAGTACATTTGTATATTTTATTGATTTTTATTTTGGTCAGTCGCTGAAGTAGGCCACTGAGAAATCTATAAAGTTAAAATTTCAGAGTGCCCAATTCAGAAGCATATTTTGTTTCATCTGAACACAATCTGAACAAAATTAATTGGCACTTGGAAAAGATATAGGTTAACAGCTGAAAGCAAGCTCAGATTTGCGGAAGGTATGTTTGACAAACTTGATGGAATTCTTTGCTGAAGTATCAAAAAGGCTAATGCGGTTGGTGCAGTTGAGCTTGTACATATTGACTTTCAAAAGGCCTCTCATAAATTGCTACAGAATAGACTCTAGTACTCAGCCCTGTATTTTTTTTAAGGTATTTTTTGGCTGCCATTTGCAGGCTGCAGCACCCCTACCTGCTTCAAGCAGTGGCCACTGCTTCTTGGGGTGCTGCTGAGTTGCTGGCCCTCTGATTGGGCTGGCAGCTCTTGGAGGTTGGACTGCTGTTCTTAATAAGACGGAACGTAATTTGCTGCCACCCATAAAATTCAGGGGAGGTCCCGCCAGTCACCTGTGTACGCCGGCAGCACACATTGGGCAGGACTTTCTGGCTCCCCCATTGGATCCAGTAACAAATTGGTAGATGCTTCTGGCACACTTCAAACTTAATATTGGGAGACTGGGCACAAAGCTGAATGCGCAGAAAATAGTTGATCACTATTTGTTGCACCAGATCTCTAATGGATTTCCAGTCAGTTCTGACCAGAGCATCTCCTTTTAATGAGCAAAACTGATGATATTAGTTTGTTAACAGGTTCACAATAATGGGCTGAAGAAAAGTGGTTCAATCCAATATTGATGTTTGCAGGGAGGGGAGAAAACAATCAAACAATTTTTTTCCCCAAGTTCCTTAACAATTCTGATGTATTGGTTCAAAGGACTGTCATAAATAGTACCTTCCCTAATGATGGATTAAGATGGAAGGAGCCATTATGTGATATCCAATTAGATTGTGCGAAGTCTTACCAGAATTTGGCAAAATTACACGTTCAGACTGAAAACTGGCGTGTAACTGCCACAAACCAGTTTCTCTCCAAATAGTGAGCCTCTTAGAGAAAATAAAATGAGCGGGCATGGTTTACACTGTCACTCTGATGGATTGGGGCCTCATGGAGCCGGTAACCAGCTCCAAAGAGAGGATGGCACCACGCTTAAAAGGCGCCCCAATCAAAACTGAAACTGAACGGCTCCCAGCCCCCACCATGGAGGTAGCAGGGGCTCTCCTCCCTGTGGTATTATCATAAATATAAGAACTGCAAGGGTTAATGAGATATCTAAGAACAACCACTAGAGGGAGCTAGAATTGTAGGTATATGAGACATTGATGCTAAGCCTTGGAGGAGCAAGAAGTGAAGGAGTTAGCTAGAGACAGACTGAAGTAAAGATAGTGTGAGTAAGAGTAGATCATGGTTTATAATAGTACAGAGAATAGTTGTAGATGAGTGTAGTTTATATGTTAATAATAAACTGTGTATTATTTAGGAGCACTATGCCAACTTGTCAGTGCCAACCTGTACCAGGGCAGTGCCAGGGGACAGTCCTCACTTGGGAGGAGTGTGGGGCAATGCCCATGTGTGCGGGGGATGGGGGGGGTGTAACATGGGTGGGTGTTATAATCCCCAGGAGACCTACGGGGACGACCCGATTAATCTCCCTATGAGCCTTGTGAGGGGCGTAGGCCCATCAATGGAATATTTGATTCAGCACATTAAAAGCCCGGCCAGATGGGAGCCGAGCTGCAGAGTAGTCCTGGCTGGGACTGTTACTTGTGTATACTTTACTCTGGTAGTAAACCATTCATTTTGACTCTCCTTTCCGGAGTCCTCTGTGACTACTAAAGTGCCCAATTACTAAGGGCCCAACTAAATGGGAGAAAAACGTAGTCACATTGTGGCATGTTGACCTAGGCGGTTCCAGGTGATGACAATGCCAAGAACAACGCCGCTATTAAACGGGGCTCTGTTCTTTGGGCCTCAGCGAGGAATGCCCTGCCGAGGCCACACTTTCCTTCATTTCCTGCACCAAGGAGTTCCAGGGAGGTAGTGGTATAGCGGTATTGTCGCTGGACTAATAATCCATAGACCCAGAGTCATTCTCTGAGGATCAGGGTTCGAATCCCGCCCTGGCAGATGGTGCAATTTGAATTCAATGAAAAAAAGTTGGAATGAAAAGTCTAAAGATGACCATGAAATCATTGTTGTAAAAACCCATCTGGTTCACGGTTGCCCTTTAGAGAAGGAGATCTGTCAGCCAGATCCATAGCAATGTGGTTGTCTCTTTAAGAAATGCCCTCAGGGATGGGCAATAAATACTAGCCCAGCTAGCAATGCCCACATCTCATGAACAACCCCTTGCATAACTACCAGACCCCCCAATGCCCCAAATTACCGATTAGAGCACCCCTCATCCTACCCTGTATCCTCCCCCCCCCCCGATCCCAGACAAAATGCCACCTGGACATCTGGCAGGGGCACTGTCAGGGTGCCAGACTGGCAGTGCCATTTGGACACACTGCAGTGCCAGGATGCCAGGCTGGCAATGCCAAGGTGCTCAGGTGGCATCAACAGTGCCACCGTACCACCCTATTCAGAGAGCAACCAGCCAGAGGCCTCTGATCGTGTGGGGGATCCCCAAGTACCATTTCACCTGGTCTATGTTTGTGTGGATAAGTGCTAAATGGTTCCTGGCCTGGGTCTCCAAAGCAAGGGGATTCGATCCTGGGCACTGGATAGATCCAACATAGACATATTCAAGTGAGGCTAACTTGAATATGCAAATATGGGTCCCGCCGCAACTGAATAGTGAGCGATTCGCTTTTCCTTTGGGGGCGCTATTCGGTAAGCAAGTCAGAGTGGGCAAATGGGCCAGCACTCTGCAGGCACAAATTGAAATGAATTCCCAGTCCAACAGGCATTGTAACCACTGGGGCCAGAATTTAGGCAAAAGAGCCTCGCAGATGGGGCTGTTTTTAAGCGTTCTACTTACCACACACTCACTACATCAAGACGATGGATCAGAGAAGAGCTGCCCCCACCCCTCTGTCTGGGAGTTCGAGGTGGACCTACTGCTCCATGCCAGTGAGAAGAGGAGGGACACCCTCTTCCCTAGAGTGGATCACAGACACAAGCCCACCCTGCTGACCATTCCTAGGAGGTGGTGGCAGAGGCAGTGAGTGCTGCCAGCATCACCAGGAGGACCAGCACACCATTCCACAAGAAGGTGAGGCCAGGCATACTGGTGGGCCTGGACCAGACTGAAGGTGATGTAGTCCAAGCAGACAAGTAATGATCCTGAGGGGCAGGGGTCACTCGTGACGCCTCTGCCCTGAGAAGGCACGAAATGCATATTTTCCATTTCGCGTGATTTTTCCACCTGATGCGATTCTCACTACTGGCATCACGAGGTGGAGAGATCAGCCCAAAATGTCCCTCCCATTGTTTGCAACAGGCAAAGTACTGACCATACACAACCCGCCCGTGCTTGCAAAACTCAAAATACAGTGTCTAACATTACCAATTCTGTTACCAAGTGTTCTGCCTGACAACAGACAATGATTGGTTTCTAGTGCACAATGTTTCTGAGAGAACCTTCCAGAAGTGATCAAACCTCAGAAGTGAAGGGAGGTGCTTTCTCTCTCTGCTGCCTTCTGTCTATAGGTGGACGCTGAAGATCTTTTAAGTGTATCAAAACGAACAGCTTGTTGCTCTTCGGGGGCTGAAGTGCAAGAAGATATTTTGTTCTGAAAGCAGTGAATGTCGACCATACTCTTTGCTGTGAACCTGAAATGATGCTGAGTCTGCAGGGAAGGTAAACAAACGTACCTTGAGAAGACCATACAAAGCCTGGAAAAATGAAGTAAACAAACTAGAAGCTTGAACTTCAGAAAGACATTGGCCGGATTCACCGCCACCCGCCACCGGCAGCTGAGTTCTCAATGTGGTGGAGAATCCAGGGTCGGGACCATTTCCGATGCTGCGGATCCCACTGGCGTCGGGCTCAAGGTTCGCGTCCCGCAATGGGGTAACCCCATTGGCTGGCTGCAAGAACGGAGAATCCTGCTGCTGCCGGGGGCACGCCACACTGGAAATCGGGACTAGCGGGATGGAGAATCCCGCCCCTTGGGTATTTAAATAAATCTAATCTCACTGGTGTACGACTCCGGATCAAGTGAGGCTGGAATTGACGCCGCGCTAGCCCAGGGTGTCATAACACAAGATATGTGCAGAAGGTAACAGAGTTAACATTCAAGTCGATGAGTTTCATCAAGACTGTTCCAGCATCCGCAGCACTTTGCTTTTAATGAAAGAATTTAAAAGGGCACATTGAGAGCAATTATTTCTTCTGGTAGAGACGTTCAGAAGAAGGTGAAAACAAATCTTAAAATTGAAATGAGATGATTCAGGGGTGATGTCACAAAATACTTTTTCATACCAAGGGTAAACCAGGAACCGTCTCTGTCAAGAAGCTGTTGAGGTCAGCTGGTCAGTTGAAAAATTACAAAATGAAATAGATTTTTTGTATTTGGCAAAATACAGCATCGGCTGGCGAATATAGTTGCGGTGCAGATCAGCTATGATCTGGTTGAACTGACTAGCAGCATAACATATTCCTGTTTCTAATGGCGGAATTTTACAACTCTTCATGCCAGCGGGATCTTCTGGACTCACCAATGTGAACGGAGATTGCAGTGGGCTCTCGGGACTTGCCGCAGGTCCCCCAGCAGTGGGGGGACTGGACAATTCTGGCCTAAATCCCTGCTGATGCTCAAGCCCAGCAATTTACAACTGATCCTTTTGAAAGGTAGCACGGTGACGCAGTGGTTAGCACTGTTGCCTCATGGCGCCGAGGACCCGGGTTCGATCTCGGCCCTGGGTCACTGTCCGTGTGGAGTTTGCACATTCGCCCCCGTGTCTGCGTGGGTCTCACTCCCACAACCCAAAAGATGTACAGGGTAGGAGGATTGGCCATGTTAAATTACCTCTTAATTGGGGAAAAAAAATTATAAAGAAACCAAACCTGATCCTTCTGAATACATAGGCAGTACTTTGAATCAAAATAAGGTAGTTTGTCGACATAACAATACTGATAGGTAATTTCAGTTCCTGCCAGGGATTATAAAAACAAATGGTGCAAGTCATTTTTCCTGGATCATTAAATGTTTGTTAAAAATTGTAATAAAGTTCATACGTGTGCAAGTGCATTATAGACATTTTAATCTTTCTTCACCACTTATCATTAGTTTGATCTCTAGCTGTTAATCTATATAGCTTGCGATATCTTCCTCCCTCTGTCAGCTATCGACCAACAATCATTCTTTTCTAATATATGATTCAGTTGGTGGCACTCTCACATCTGAGTCAGAAGGTCAGGGGTTCAAGACCCACTCTCGGACATTAACATAAGAATATGGACTGACACTCCAGTGCAGTTCCGAGAGAATCCTGAACTGTCAGTAGTGCCATTTCTCAGATGAAACATTAATCTGTGACCTGCCTTCATTCTCAGGTGAATGATGGCAAGAAATCTCACGGCAGTATTTGGAAGAAGAGCAAGTGCAAGTGTCATCCTGATGCCTGGTCAATAGTTGTCCCTCAAGAAACATCACAAAAACGATTACCTGTCACTATAATATTGGTGTTTGTGAGAGTTTGTGTGCAAGTTGGCTGCCGCATTTCCTGCAATAGGACTACACTCCAAAAGTACTCCTTCATTTGTAAAGTGCTTTGGGACATTATTGGTCAAGAAGGACAAGCCCTTTTTATCCTTCATCTGTAAACTGTTGGATTATATCAACTATTGTCCATCTACCTTATCTATAGAGTTCTTTGTTTGTCTTTTCATCTATTACCATCAACGTTTTGGGTGAGTATAACTCAAAAATGTGTTTGTTAGTCACAAATAATGTGTCTACAGTAAAACACTTTTCGCATCTTAATCAGCCTCAATATTTTTCTTTTATTTTGCTAGTTCAAGGGCCCTCTCATTAGTTGTTCTTCACGTTCAACTAATTTTTAGCATATGTCTAAGGCACTATAACTCAAACGCCTCCAGTTTTTTTATTTCAACATCCAAGGTCCAATGTTCACATCTGACTGCACATAACAATTAAACATTCTATTCCTTATAATCCTCAGTTTGTTTCAGAACCCTGAAAAGTCTCCCTATTTTTCAATTTCTGTACATCATTATTATTTCAACCATTTGATTTTATTGGACTAAGTAAACAACTTGATGCATTCCAATCGCCAGGGATGTGATAAATTCACAAGATTAACAGTGAATTTGAAATTGAAATAAAATACCAAACCAGGAACAAGGGGCGACATTCTCCGACCCCCCGCCGGGTCGGAGAATCGTCGGGGGCAGGCGTGAATCCCGCCCCCGCTGGTTGCCAAAGTCTCAGGCACCAGAGATTCGGCGGGGGCAGGAATCGCCAACCAAAGAGAGCAACAGAGGTAACTTCAGATAAAATGGTGGACTTAAGTGTCATAGTATACTTTGGTCTTTTGTCATTTTTTTTCTTTTCTTTTACTTTAATAAATATTCGTTATTAATTGTTCACACAACAACAGGATGGATTCCGTATTTGGTTGGACATTATTTCCTCACATTATGCCAAACAAAAATACACCGCTAAGAATCAGTGTTTCAAGTTACCCTTCGGGGTTTTGAGACTCTCTCGCAGGTACCATCAGCAGGGTTCTGAACACAATATTGACCACAGAGGTTAATCTTTGGGATGTGTCTTTTTTTCTGATGATCATTTTTTTTTCTTTTATAAATTTAGAGTACCCCATTCATCTTTTTCCAATTAAGGGACAATTTAACGTGTCCAATCCACCTACACTGCACATATTTGGGTTGTGGGGGCGAAACCCACGCAAACACGGGGAGAATGTGCAAACTTCCCACGAACAGTGACCCAGAGCCAGGATCGAACCTGGGACCTCGGCGCCATGAGGCAGCAGTGCTAACCCTCTGCTCCACCGTGCTGCCCTTTTCTGATGTTCATTGACCAACTTCACATTTATTTTCAATCTATAATCCTACCTGTCTGACTGCCACACGTGTTTCAGAGATATGTATAAATATGGGCCGCAATCTTCTAAAACGTTTCTCAGTATGGCAGCAAGCGAGAACTGCAGCGAGCCTCCTGGCGCATGGCACCGTGAGGCTGTCACCACAATACAACGTTAATTGGTCCGCTTAAGGAGGCCCCACGGGCTTCACGCCGCTAATGAAGGCTCGCCAGCCAATTCGCTGGGAACACGCTCGCCAGCTGCACCCCCCCCCCTGCTAACAAGGTAGAGTATCACTTAAACTGCACTTGCATCCAACCCTACTCAGCTCGCAAGCCCGGATGGGCCAAGCGGCCAGCCCAAAACGGCGGGTTCCCCCTGGCGCCATCCACACCTGGTCGCTGCCATGGGAACAGCGCGGGAACGCTGGGGGGGGGCGGACTGCGGGGGTGGGAGGGGGGATCCTGCACCGGGGGGGGGGCCTCAAATGGGGTGTGGCCCGCGATCGGTGCCCACCGATCGTCGAGCCGTCCTCTCTGAAGGAGGACCTCCTTTCTTCCGCAGCCCCGCAAGATCCGTCCCCCATCTTCTTGCGGGGCGGACTCAGAGAGGACGGCAACCATGCATGCGCGGGTGACGCCAGTTATGCGGCGCCGGCCGCGTCATGTATGCGGCGCCAAGGCCTGACGCACGTAAATGACGCGCGCCGCTCCTAGCCCATTATCGGGCCCTGAATCGGTCGGGATAGGGGTCGTTTCGCGCCGTCGTGAACCTCGACGGCGTTCACGACGGCGCGAACACTCTGCCTCCATTTCGGAGAACCCCGCCCCTCTTTCCCAAAGGGTCCCGGAGGGTGAGCCACAGGGCAATTAGTGCCACCTGGGATGAAGTAGCAGCGGCCATCAGCTCAGGCAGCATGACCGGCACCCAATGCCGCAGGAACGTCAACAACCTACACCAGGCCACATGGGTTGGCACCAACACCACCACCACCCCCCCCATTCGCCCCCCCCATCACCCCCCCCACAAACCTGCACTAGGTACCACCTCTGCCCCGCACTATGGCCATGCCCTGAGTCACCCATATCATTCCCACCCCAAACCACTCCCCAAACCCCTCCCCGAAACCCTCTCCGTCCCAAGAAGACCCCTGCCCAACCATACCCCTCCCAGAACACCTCCCTGCGCTGAACCACACATGCGGCTAACAACTCCCTCTGTCTCTCCGCAGGAGAAGCTGTTCCTCAACTGTTGGGAGAGGGCCTAGACTGGCAACAGAGTGCCGGATATCAGAATCCTCACTACATTCGAGGAACGGGCCCTGGAGGTTACAGGGGTGGCCGAGTATGGAGTTGTTACCAACGTGGAGACCGATGCTTACCTCAGAGGTAAGGATCCACCGGATGGATTGGCATGCGTGAGTTGCTATCCCTCCCTCTCACCACATCCCTCCCACTGACCCCACATCCATCCCACTGACCCCACATCCATTCTCCCGCAGGACCTCCAGCTGGCGGCGCCAGCCATTCCGGGGTTCCCCCCCCCCCCCACTGCCTCCCATGAGACCACCTTGGAGAGGAGATCCGATATCGATGCATCGCAGCTTTCATCCTCACCCTCCACCAGTGAAGAGACATGCACATTGGGGAACAATGTTAGTGGACAGGCTTCTGGGGCATATACTAATGAGCACCACACAGTTGCTGTTGCACATTAGGTGGAGGTAGTATCGTGCAGGCGAGACAGCAGTCAGAGGTCTGTTGCATCCCAGGTCCCAGCTGGGACCCAGTCAGATGCTGAGCCTCTGGAACAGGTTTACCGAGAGCTGATGCAGACATTAGGGTGCATTCAGAGGGAGATGTCAGCAACACTACAGCAGTTCCATAGCCCATTGAAGGAGTCCCAGAGGCTATGAGCGCAGAAGATGGCGTAGGTATCGTAGTGCACAATCTGGTGCAGAACATCAGCAACATGAGTCGAGGTGTCCAAGGCGTGACACAGTCGGAGACGGCCATGGCACAGGTCCTCAGTCGACTGTACGAATCGATATGGGACGTGACCTAGTACCAGGCGGACCTTGATGAGGTGCTGCAGAACATGCGCTGCAGAACCTGCATGGTAGCACAAGTGGATAGCACTGTGGCTTCAGAGCGCCAGGGTCCCAGGTTCGATTCCCTGCTGGATCACTGTCTGTGTGGAGTCTGCACGTTCTCCCCGTGTCTGCGTGGTGTTCCAGCTTCCTCCCACAGTCCAAAAATGTGCAGGTTAAGTGGATTGGCCATGCTAAATTGCCCTCAGTGTCCAAAAAGGATAGGAGGGGTTATTGGGTTACGGGGATAGGGTGTAAGTGAGGGCTTAAGTGGGTCGGTGCAGACTCAATGGGCCGAATGGCCTCCTTCTGCACTCTATGTTCTATGTTCTATGTCCCGGTCTCAGATGGGAGTAGCCGAAGCTTTGCAGAGCTTATCCCAGTCTCAGGTAGGCAAAGCTGAATTACTGCAGAGCAAGTCTCAAACACTGAGGAGCATCGCCGAAGGTGGCAATACCATGGTGCAGACATTGGGGAGCCGCCAAGGCTGGCAGAGCCAGATGACACAGAGGCCCGTGACGTGGTAAGCAGCTGGCTGCTTCCATCTCTGATGTATATCCTGGGGACACACCTTGAAGTAGCGGTAGAGCAAGGAAGGCTAAGCACGTTGAGGATCACTGGAGGGCACTGGGAAGGAAGGGGCGGGGAGAGGGTTGTAGGTAGGGGGTAAGAGAGGTGGAGTGTGTTGGGAACGGGGGGTTGAGGGGTTGGTGGGGAGAGTGTGGCAGTGTTGAACACTTGTGAAACATTAAAGTCCCTTCACCACACGTACTTTGTGAAGCAAGCATGTATGAGGGCCTCCCGGGCCCTTTGGGTTAGCCGGACACTTGCTGCTATTATCTGTCCTGCAGCCTGCGGCTGGTCCTCCAGTCCCTCCCCAAGATCGTCCTCCAGCCCCTGCTGGTCCGGCATCTCCTCATCCTCCTCTTATCCCTCCTCTCAGAGGTTGCCACATATTCCTCATCCTCCACCTCCAGCATGTCTCCCCTGTACCAGGTTGGGGAGGACACTGCATACAATCACAAAGTGGGCATCCCTCCGGGAGATGTACTAGAGTGCACCACCAGAGTGGTCAAGGCATCGGAATCGCATTTTGAGCAGACCGATGCACTGTTCAGTGGTAGCCCAGATATCCACATAGTCCTCGTTATATTGGGTCTCCGCATTGGTCTCCGGCCTCCGTACTGGCATCATTAGTCAGGTCCTCAGCTGATACTCCTTATCTGCCAAGAGCCAGCCGCCCATCCTGGGGTGGTCCTCGAAGAGGCTCGAGATGTCTGATTGCCCCTGGATGTAGCTGTCGTACACACTTGTACACTCTAGGCTGTCATGGGCCTCCCCCTCTGGATCTTCCCCTGGCCCGATGAGTGGTCGAGCCCACCGGGTGTGGGGCAGGTTCTGGCACATGGGCCCCCTCAAGTCTTTATCGATGCTGCTGCTGCCCCCATCCCTGGTGCATACCCCCTGCCTGCCAGTGGGGGTAATGGGTGGTCAGTGGGCAGACAGGCAGGGATAAAGGTTGCCCCCGGAAAGGATCCAGGGGTTTGCATGGTGGAGCAGCATATGTTTGCTCTCCCAAGGGAGCAACCCCCTCCACCCCTCAACCCGACCACCCCAATCAAGGTTGGACTCATCCCAACTCCCCCCCGCCACCCCCGCCCCCCACCCCCTCCCCCTCCGAACATAGGGGCAGCAAACCCAGTGCCCATGGGATAACTCTCGGCTCGCCGCAGAAGTCCTCCGTCGGGTTCACATTTTTAATAGTTGGCTGGGGAGGTGGCTGGATCATGGGAGTATGGGGTGACTCCCATCAATTCTACGGAAGTAGGGCGTAAGTGGTGATTATTGGTTTCTTGCCACGTTATGGCAGGACCCCGATTTCGCCTACGGGAGCGGGCAGTTGCTTCGCAAACAGTTTCGCGCACAGCGCAGTTCTCGTTCTGCCCTCTCCCACTATTCGCTCGAGCACCACGAGGCCACTGAATCGCGCCCCATTTTGTACAGTTCTGACCAAAGATCATTGACCCAAAATGATCACTCTGTTTCTTTACCAACAGTTGTTGCCTGACTTGCTGAGTTCTTCCAGTATTGTCAAACTTCCCATCTGTTCTTGATGTTCCTGTTGACACTGATATACAAAGAGAATCATAACTTTTAAAAACTTTGAATGCAGGCTCGTTGAAGCCAGAAAAAAATTGATTTACTTATTTTCTTGTTTTTGCTGACTTAATCTGATCGAGCCAGGCAATACTAGATTGTGAAAAGTAGTTTTTGTGTCATCAAGCTAGAAGAGAAGAAAACCTGCCAGAGTTCTGCTCATCTTGATAATCCAGTGACCAGCTTTAGAACATGGGAGCATATATTCTGTCAGGGAGTGTGCTGCTCCATCATTATTGACTTTCACATTGCCATTGGGTTCTGCTCCTTCATTGTTGTTAGTACATGCATTCAAATAGAGTTGGTTAGCGGGAAACGCCAGGATAGAATACCTAGCATTGTTTACCACAACAAATTAAGATATTTTGCATTAAGGGCACATTATGTTATCACTGTCTGCATATTAAGAGAAAATTCTTCCCATGATATGGCACTGCTAGTTTGGTGCACAAATATTTTTATTTTTATCATTGCCAGATTTATTTTATGTTGTTGTATCAAAATGTATATTCTTATTATCTGCCATCCTTGTTATCTGTCAGAATAGTCCCGCGCAAAAAGCCCTTGCGATGCATGAAATTCTACTTCATGACTGATGTGTTGGGTGTCCTGGATCACATACAGGTCACCAACAGCTTGCATGCCTGTGCGCCAAGAAGGGAGTCTTTCGAGGAGCCCACGATCTCGAAAGGAAGGATGGCTTTGCGTGACCTGTGCGTCACTTCAAGTTGGCACGAGCCGCTAGCAGGAATGACGTTGCCATTATAATCCAATAGCTGGCAGGCTGGTGGAAGGATGGCTGGTTTGACACAAAGGTTTTGGAAATCAGACCACGCCATGAGATTGGTGGAGGCACCATTGTCCAGGCGGAATCGTATTTGGGACCAGTTGTCCGTCAGGGTGGCACACCACTTATCATCTGGATCGATGCTGGAAACCGACAGTGGCTGGTGTCTTTGCTTCGGGGACAGCCTGTTTTTTGTTATGACACCGACTCGAAAAGGCGCCTTCGGGTCCTCGGTGTAACTGCTGTGTGGGAGGTCCGCATCGGACTCGGTAACCGTGGGTTGAATTGCCCGAACATTCCTGCAAGGCTGGCTGAAGCGATATGAATTGGCAGGCTGAGCTGCTCGGCAGAAGGCAGCATAGTGGCCAAGTCTGCCACATCGTAGGCATTGTTGAGATTTTGCAGGGCAAATGGGCGGAGCCACAGTTGCCGCACGTCGTGATGTCAGCACGTTCGCTGCGCCACCGCGCATGCGCGTGTGTGGTGCGCGCCCGGGCATTACGTTCCTCCACGTCGCCGTCCCCTCGTTTGGTACGCACAAGCGCAAAATGGCCGCCCTCATCCAGGCTGAGGCCCTGGAGGTGCTCAATCACTTGGACCCGTTCCACCTCATGGGGACCTTGCCACGCCGTTTCAGCCGCTTGTATATGGGAATATCGACTCGTGGCGTTTTCATGTAAGACACAGGTCTCGATGGCGGTCGCTAGGGTGAGTTGCTTTACTTTGAGGAGCTGCTAACGTAGGGGGTCCGACTGAACACCAAAAACGATCTAGTCGCGTATCATGGAGTTGGAGGTGGGCCCGTAGCTGCAAGACTGAGCAAGGATTCGGAGGTGCGTGAGAAAGGATTGGAAAGGTTCATCCTTACCCTGCAAACGCTGCTGGAACACGTAGTGCTCAAAACTTTCATTCACATCTATGCTGCAGTGAGTGTCAAACTTGAGGAGGACTGTCTTGAACTTCGTCTTATCTTCATCATCTGCGAAGGTGAGAGAGTTGAAAATGTGGATGGCACGGTCCCCGGCGTGGAGAGGAGAAGAGCAATCTTCCTGGTATCCGAGGCGCCCTCCCTGTCTGTGGCTTCGAGGAAGAGCTGGAAACGCTGTTTGAAAATCTTCCAGTTGGCCCCGAGGTTGCCGGCGATGCGGAGCGGCCGCGGAGGGCTGATGTTGTCCATGTTGCAGGATGATGGAATGCTGGCGGAAGGTGGATCACTTGCAGGTTCTGGATCACATACAGGTCACCAACACTTGAAATAGTGCAACACTATTTTATTGAATCATTAACTGTTTAAACATACTCAAACTGTAGGTGAATACGATATCAGCATTAACTAAAGACCTTTGCCTTGTCCTAACCAGTCGATGCACTCAGCACATGGTGAATGTCTGTGTTACAGGCTGTGAGCTCTGTCCTTCTAGCTGGCTGCAACTCGAATAAGCGGGAACTCTGATGCCCCCTGTCTTTACAGTGCGTGTGCTCTCACTGGTGATTGGCTGCGGTGTTGTGTGTGTTGATTGGTGCCACTGTGTGTCCATCAGTGTGTGTCTGCACCATGATATACTGGTGTATAGTATGACAATTACATTGGTTGTTTTTGTTCTTTATATTTCATATGTTTATCTTGTACAATACATGCTTCCGTTCCTGTTCCAATCTAAATTGTATATATGAGACAGAATGTTGAGTATCTGCCTTTTTATATCATCTCCATGAGGGATGGAGGGGAAAGCAGGTTCTCTCCTTTTTAATAGATAATGGGGGTTCCAGAGCACAATTGATCCAGGGTTGATTCTCTCAATAATAATTATCAAGCCTATTGAGCCATGAGATGACCTGACTATCAAACGAAATGTTACATTTTACTGGATAAACTTGCTGAGACATTGGAGCGGCCATATCAATGTGAAGACTTCTGTTTAATCTTTGGTTTGTGCTAATTGAGCTGATTTTAGTTTGGGCAGTGATAGTGTTCTAAACACCCAGGGACATAGAAGAGGAGAATTAATCAATGTTTCAGTCCCAATTGCAATGCCCTCTGTTGGATATGTGCACATTTGTTGAGGACAGTGTGGAGCACAACAATGATATTCCTCTTGAGGTTGAATATCATAACTTAGTGCCTTCAGGCGAAGGGATGCACAGATAAGGGAAGAAAATAAAATTAATGAGAAAAAAATTGTAAAAACAGAACCGCATTTCCACTCACTGACAAAGGTCACCAATAAGCATGTCATAAATAAATAAAACAGAAATCTTTCAGCACCAGCAGTGTGATTGAATTAAGCTCATTTGAAACTCAGCATATCCAAAACAGCACTTCCACGTTATTCTCATTGCTATTCCACAAATTCTTCACACATCACAATCCTCACTCCAGTTAATTAATCAAAGACAATGACATTGTTAGATATGAAGATGTAAATTGCATTACAACTTACATTTACTTGAAATCTATTTTTTCCCAAACAAAGCATATAGCTATGAATAAATCATAATGTGTGAATGCTGCTTTCCAGAACACATTTTTACAAATCATGAAGTTTGCATTCTGACTGAAACAAAACTATTTTCTCCCTCAAGACTTATTGGCAAGATTTGGTTTGCTAATAAAATGTCCATTAATTGTAAAAGTGTGTTGCCTCCTAATGGTACAGTTGAGGAACATTTTCCCGAATTTTGTTTTTCACTCCGAGCAATAGCAACATGGGAAAGTTCAACACAGCAGAAGAATCTATGGTCCATTTAGTCAATTCAAACCTTTCTGCACTTCAAATGTCCACTCCCACAAATATCCAATTTGTTCCCTGTATTTTTTGTGGTCATATCTGTCTCATTTTTTGCATTTAATAATTAATTCAAAGTTGTTTACAAATCTTTTTTCTAAGCTTGCTCCATTTTCTTTGCCCTTAGGTTTCTGACGATCTCAAACATGTTAGCCGAGTCCAACTTATCTACACCCTTAAGAATTTTGAATATTGGACTGTTATCTCCCTGAGCGTTTTCCTCTCAAGAGTAAACAATTACATATCTTCCAATCCCCACCCTACTCTCCACTGCTCAGATGCTTTAAGTTAGGTGTCATGCTGGGTGCCTTTTACAATGTACCTCCGAGACAAAAGTTTCATTGTCTGGCAATCAGATTCTTGATAGTATTACCGGCAATCACAAAAAGCTAACATGCACATTCATCAGGTAATTGGGAAGGCAAATTGAATGTTGACTTTTATTTCAAAGGGATTGGAGGATAACAATAGGAAAACCCTGCTAAAACTATGCAAGGCACTTGCTAGACCATATCTGGAATACTGTGAGCAATTTTGGTCCCCTTATCTGAGGAAAGATACACTGGCATTTGAGACAATCCAGAGAAGGCTCACTACATTGTTCCTGGGTATGAAGGGACATTCTTATGAGGAGAGGCTAAGTAGATTGGACCTGTACTCATTGGAGTTTAGAAGAATGAGAGGTGACTTATGTTGCCTGCTCAGTGCCAGGGTGAGGGACATCTCTGACTGGCTTGAAAATATATTTGAGTGGGAGGGGGAGGATCCAGTTGTTGTGATCCATGTTGGGATAAACAACATAGGCAAGATTAGGAACGAGAACCTGTTGGGGGATTATCAGGTCAAGAAGTAAATGAAAGAACAGGACCTCTAGGGTTATAATCTCTGGATTACTACCCGAACCACGTGCAAATTGGGGCAGGGATGAGAAAATTTGGGAAATAAACACATGGCTAAAGGAGGGGTGCGGGAAAGAGGGGTTCCTTTTCATGGGGCATTGACATCAATATTGGAACTGGGGGGATCTGTACCGTTGGAACGGTTTTCACCTGAGCCGATCTGGGACCAATGTTCTTGTGGAAAGGATAAATAGGGTGGTCACAAGGACTTTAAACTAGTAATTGGAGGAAAGGGATGGCTGAAACTATGGGTCAAATAATGGTTGATGAGAAGCAAAGCAGCAGGTGAGCGTGTGAGGAGGAGAGTTCAACTGCAGGGAAAATGATGAAAAAAGTTAAAGGGAAGAAGAACTCAGATGTTATTAATGGAGGTGTTACGATTCAAAAAGAAGGTAAAAAAATAGCATAAGGGCACTTTACTTGAATGCTCATAGCATTCGAAACAAGGTAAATGAGTTGACGGCACAAATAATCGCGAATGAATATGATTTATTGGCCATGACAGAGACATGGTTGCAGGGTGATCACGACTGAGAGTTAAATGTCCAGAAGTATCAGACTATTCGGAAGGGCAGACAGGAAGGTAAGGAAGGTGGTGTAGCTCTGATATGTAAGGATGACATTAGGATGCAGTGAGATATGATAATAAGTTCTCTGGAGAAAAAGATTGAATCTATTTGGGTAGAAATTAGAAATAGTAAGGAGAAAAGGTCGCTGAAAAGTGTAGTTTATAGGCCACCAAATAATGACATCACGGTCGGGTGGGTAATAAACAAAGAAATAACTGATGCTTTTAAAAATGGGCCGGCAGTTGACATGGGAGATTTTAATCTACATGTCGATTGTTCAAACCAGACCGGTCAAGGCAGTCTTGAGGAGATGTTCATAGAATGTACCCATGTATCCAGACAGTTTCCTCGGACAGTATGTAATGGAACCTACAAGGGAGCAAGCTATCTGGATCTGGTCCTGTGTAATGAGACAGGAATAATTAATGATCTCGTAGTTAGGGATCCTCTCGGAAGGAGTGATCACAGTATGGTTGAATTTAAAATATAGATGGAGGGTGAGAAGGTAAAATCCAATACCAGGGTTTGTGCTTAAACAAAGGAGATTACAATGGGATGAGGGAGGAATTGGCAAAAATAGACTGGGAGCAAAGGCTTTATGGTGAGACAATTGAGGAACAGTGGAGGACTTTTAAAGTGGTTTTTCACAGTGCTCAGCAAATGTATATGCCAGTGAAGAGGAAAGACTGTAGGAAAAGGGATAATCAGCCATAGATATCTCAGGAAATAAACGAAAGTATCAAATTGAAAGAAAATGCATATAAAGTTGCAAAGATTAGTGGGAAATTAGAGGATTGGGAAATCTTTCAATGCTAACAGAAAGCCGTAGAAAAAGCTATACAGAAAAGTAAGATAATTTATGAAAGTAAACTAGATCCGAATATAAAAACAGATAGCAGAACGTTTGACAAATATATGAAATGGAAAAGAGTGGCTAAGGTCAACATTTCCTTCAGAAGGTTTCAGGTGGATGTACCTGAAAGAAATGGGTGTTTATCAAATAGCTGCAGTGATGTCAGAGTGTGGGTGGAGCTGGACTGTCTGCCTGTCTATCACTTTAGTTTTGAGCTGGCAGCTGCAGTGTGTTTTTTGGTTCCATTTTCAGAGGTGAAGAGCTGCATTCACAGCAAGAAGATGTTATGTTCTCTCTGCAATCTGAAGATCACTCGATTATTTCAAAGTAATACTTGTATCTGTAGAGAATTTAAACCTGTTGTCTTTATTTAAAAAGGGTTTAACTTGTGGATGTTGTTTGCGAAGTTATTAAGGGTTACCTATAGAATATTGTATTTGGGAAAGTATGAGTGTTTGCAGTTGATAAGATGTTTACTGTGTGTTTATAAAATGTTTACTGGATTCATAGAATAAACATTGGTTTGTTTTAAACATACTTCAGCTCTCTGTTGCATCACACCTGTAAAGTGGGCCCTTGTGCTCCCATAACCAAAATCTAGTTAAAGTTGTGGGTCAGGTGAACTCCATGATATACTTTTGTGTTCTCTAAACCCTGGCCCATAATAAGGGCAGCACGGTGGCGCAGTGGGTTAGCCCTGCAGCCTCACGGCGCCAAGTTCCCAGGTTCAATCCTGGCTGTGGGTCACTGTGCATGTTGAATTTTCACATTCTCTCCGTGTTTGCGTGGGTTTTACCCCCACGTCCCAAAAATGTGCAGGGTAGGTGGATTGGCCACACCAAGATTGGCCCTTAATTGGAAAAAATAAATTGAGCACTCTAAATTTATTAAAATTAATTCCTTTAGAGGAAGAGAAGGGGTTTAGTAATGGGAAATGAGGAAATTGCCGAAGTGTTGAAAAGGTATTTTGTGTCGGTCTTCACAGTTGAGGACACAAATAACATGCCAATAATTGATGGCAAGGAGGCTATGGCAGGTGAGAATCCAAAACGATCATTGTCACTAAGGAGGTCGTTTTGGGCACGCTAATGGGCTAAAGGTAGACAAGTCTCCTGGCCCTGATGGAATGCATCCCAGGATACTAAAAGAGGTGGCAGGGGAAATAACAAACTCGCTTGTGGTAATTTACCAAAATTCGCTGGACTCTGGGGTAGTCCCGGCAGATTGGAAAACAGCAAATCTGACCATACTGTTTAAAAAAGGAGGTCGACAGAAGGCGGGTAACTATAGGCCGGTTAGCTTAACTTCTGTAGTGGGGAAAATGCTTGAATCTATCATCAAGGAAGAAATAGCGAGACATCTGGATAAAAATTGTCCCATTGGGCAGGTGGAGCATGGGTTCATGAAAGGCAAGTCATGATTAACTAATTTACTGGAATTCTTTGAGGACATTAAGAGTACGGTGGACAACGGGGAACGGTGTATGTGGTGTATCTGGATTTTCAGAAGGCACTCGACAAGGTGCAGCACAAAAGGCTGCTGCATAAGGTAAGGATGCATGCAAGGCATTACGGATAATGTATTAGCATGGACAGAGGATTGGTTAAATGAAAACGAAGAGTGGGAATAAATGGGCATTTTTCTGATTGGCGATCAGTGGCTAGTGGTGTGCCTCAGGGATCAGTTTGGGATCACAATTGTTTACAATTTACATAGATTATTTGGAGTTGGGGACCAAGTGTAATGTGTCAAAGTTCACAGATGACACTAAGATGAGTAGCCATGATGTGGAGATGCCGGCGTTGGACTGGGGTGAGCACAGTAAGAAGTCTTACAACACCAGGTTAAAGTCCAACAGGTTTGTTTCGATGTCACTAGCTTTCGGAGCGCTGCTCCTTCCTCAGGTGAATGAAGAGGTATGTTCCAGAAACATATATATAGACAGATTCAAAGATGCCAGACAATGCTTGGAATGTGATCATTAGCAGGTGATTAAATCTTTACAGATCCAGAGATGGGGTAACCCCAGGTTGAAGAGATGTGAATTGTGTCAAGCCAGGACAGTTGGTAGGATTTTGCAGGCCAGATGGTGGGGGATGAATGTAATGCAACATGAATCCCAGGTCCTTTGATGAATCTGGCATCTGGAATCTGGGGGGTCTGATAGAAACATATACAATTATGAAGGGAATAGATCACATAGAAGTTGTTTCTACTAGTTGGTGAAACTAGAACGAGGGAGAATAGTCTCAAAATAAAGAGGAGCAGAATTAGGACTGAGTTGAGGAAGGCTTGTAAATCTGTGGAATTGCCTGCCCAGTGAAGCAGTTGAGGCTACCTCGTTGGATGTTTTTCATACAAAGATAGATAGATTTTTGAACAGTAAAGGAATTGAGGGTTCTGTTGAGTGGCTGGGTAATTGGAGCTGAGTCCACAAAAAGATCAGCCATGATCTTATTGAATGGCGGAGCAGGCTCGAGGGGCCAGATGACCTACTCCTGCTTCTAGTTCTTATGTTCTTATTGAGACACATAGCACTCTCAGGTGGCTTGACAGGGTAGATACTGAGAGGATGTATCCTCTTGTGGGCGAGTCTGGGACCTGAGTACAGGGTCCCCCATTTAAGACAGGGATGTGGAGGAATTTCTTCTCCAAGAGTGTAGTGAATCTGTGGAATCCTTTACCGCACAGAGCTGTAGAGGATGGGGGGATTAAGTATGTTCAAGGCTGAGATGGACAGATTTTTAATCAGTAAGAGTTTCAAGGGTTATAAGGACAAGGTGGAAAAGTGGAGTTGAGGATTATATCTGATCAGCCATGATCTCATTGAATGGCAGAACAGAATCGATGGGCCGAGTGACCTACTTTTGCTGCTGCGTCTTATGATCTCATGGCAGTAGCCGTGCCTTATACAAACTCAGTTTAGTCTACTGGAAAGATTTAGGTTTCATCCTGCTCATTATACAAGATCTGGTTAGCTTTCTTTTTTCCACTATTGGTTTCTGTGAGGAATCCACCAATACTGCCAGTTTGCTCCTTTCATAAATCCTTGTGGCAATTTATATTTCTACGGTTTAATTTACTGAGGTAGATTTTCTTCTTAACAGCATCCATGATCATCCCTTCGTAAAACTCACCCTACTTTTCATTCCATTCATTTCAAGGGACAGTTCATCGACACTGCCAGATTAATATTCATGCAACGAAGACCAAGATCTCCCCAATTAATTTTGCATTTGACCACGATAAATGCCATTTTGCCATTCATCACTGCATTCCCAACCAATCCAAATCAAACTTTTTGTTTGGTTTGCCTAGTTCTTCTCTGTGAAACAACAAAATAAATTCTGCAGGATTTACAATGTTAGTTCATTGTAACCTTTGTTTCAATGATGCAAAAACCTTGAGGAAATGGTGTAAATATTCTCCATTGTTCTGGATCTCTGCAGTAAGTGGAAATTTGCATGCAGGCGAGTTGTGCTGGGGACACAACAAAATGGTTCTTGGCATTGAGGAGACTACAGTGTCATTAAAACTAACAGCAGTTTCAATCACAATGATATGGAATGCATCAGTGGCAAGATTAATCCCAACAATTTATGCAGAGAAGATCACAGGTGTATAAGATCGCAGGTGTATCGCAGGTCAATGGGAGGCTTCACCATGTGGCTAAAGTTTTCAAAAAGGACAGGTGATATGAGAGATCTAAAATTCTTCCAAAGAATACTAAACCTGTTCCTGTTATAGTCACCTTCCTAAATGTTACACAACTAACAAGACATTTTGTGCAACTAGTTTTTGTTAACAGCTATATCCAATTATATTACTTCCCATCTGTTACTGATTTCATTTTAATTCTTTGTGGTAGTCTGTGTAGAGGTATTACGGTACCTGGTAATGCTGTAACACCATTGGTAGATATTGTATGTTTCCTATTGGTCAAGCTGTATGGTAGCTCCACCCTGCAAGGCGGGATATAAGAGCCCGTGCCACCCCAGCAGCCTTCATTCTGTACCTGAACTGCTGGGGGAAACATCGAGCTTATTAAAGCCTTCAGTCGTACTACAACCTCGCTTTAGTGGTCATTGATCGTGCATCAATCCTTTTATCATAGAAACGTAGAATCCCTACAGTGCGGAAGTAGGCCATATGGCCCATCGAGTCAGCACTGACCCTCCAAAGAGCACCCACCTCAGCCCACACCCCACCTATCCCCATAACCCCACCTAACCTGCACATATTTGGACACTAAGGGGCAATTTGGCATGGCCAATCCACCTAACCAGCACATCTTTGGACTGTGGGAGGAAACTGGAGAACCCATTCCCACAGTCCCAGTGCTGAGTTTTTCCAGCATCTTCTGTTTTTATTCCAATTCCCAAAGTCTGGCCCTGAGGACCTGGCTTCAGTGCTGGAAGAAGTTCAATGACCTCCTATGGATGGTCAAGGTCAGTGAATGGATCCTCATATGACATCCCTTACCCACCCACACCATCAATCTCTCACGCTTTTCAATGCCCATCAACCCCCATCATTCACTTTCACTTAACAGCAATTGCTTGCAATCTGAACTGATGCCTAACATTCAGATACTCTACCTCACGCACACACTGACAAACACCTCCTGATGCTTCCACACACCTTCAGCTATGGAAAGTAACATTTCCCCAACTTGCTGCAACACACTCACGGTCAGTCTGTCCTCTACCCTGCAGGACAAGATGCCCCATTTTCATAGGGGGCGGGATTCTCCCAAAAATGGAACTATGTCCCCACGCCGGCGTAAAAATGCTGGCGTTGCACTCCCGAGTTTCCTGAAAAAAATACAACCCGATTCACTTACCTTCAGGGGGCTAGCAGAGACCGGAGTGCTTCATGCAGCTTTGGATGTGGAAACAGGCCCCGCACTTCCGGTTCTGAGTCCACGCATATGCACGGCGGTCACCTCCAGCGGCCGCACCGAGCGCGATGGTGGACTTGGACCGCGGAGGCATCTGGAACGTGTAGGACCCCCCCCGCCCTGATCGGCTGCACGCCCGAGGATCCGTCCGGCCCGATCTCTCCCCCGGTCGCCCATAAGGCCCCCCCCCCCGGTGCCCGATGCCCCCGCACCCCCCACCAGGGTGGCCGCGGACCGAGTCCGCAGCCGCCACACGAGCATCCCAACCGACCATAACATGCCTGTTCCACGGCGTCGGGAACTCAGCCAATTGGGAGCGGAGTATCACTGGGCGGGCCTCTGGCAATGGCCTCCCAGCCTCACGGCATAATTCGCGAACGCGCAGATATTCGGGACCTGGAGAATCACCGGACCAGCGCCGGGCCCAATTTCGGCAGGAAAGTTGATTCTCTGCCCCCACGCCAAACGTGATTTCAGCGAGGGGCTGCGGAGAATCCAGCCCATTGAATAGTAGAGCCCCGCAGGGAACAGGCAAGCCTACACTTCGTGAATTCTCTGGAGGAAGTGGTGCTCCACAAGTGGGGCTGTCAAGGAGTGAGGTCCTAGCATCTGGCATTGCTGAGAAGATTCAGGGTGACAGTATGTTCCTGCTATCTGCCCCTTCTCACCCTTATTCTACTATCTGGCATGAAATGCAATTTTCAAGTGGTGAGATCATGGACTCTTGTTCTCAATCTCAGTCTCATTTCTCTCTCTAACCCTCATCTTTTGCATTTTTACTTTCAGTTACCCAAGAACTGCCACCTAGCCAGTCAGTAAAGTCCCTAGAGGAAGGGCAACAGCAACACTTGATGTCTAATGAAGAAGCATTAAGCATTTCAATGCGCATGACCATTAACACTCTCCTGTACACTGCTGCATCAAAATACGCACCTGAGTCTCTGCAGCAGAATTCATCTGGAACCTCTCCCTCCAGTAAACAATCTTTTTTTTCAAGCCTGGCTGTGGACCACTCATGCCCAATGACTCCCCACATGCAGATCCTGTTTATATACTATCCTCGAAGCTCCGTGTCGTGCCAATATCTGAGCTGGTGGCTGTGAGTGTCAGATCAAATGGTGATGCAGAGAAAAGATAGATCAATTCCACAGTTGATCTGTGCAAAACGAACAATAAACTAGTTTGGCCCTAATGGCCTTTTCTTATTGTTCATATAATTCAAGCATATTACTGGAAAGAGGAGGTTGTAGTACACTGGTCTATTTATAAGATGGTGAAAAGTTGTCACAAAAAGGTGAGTAAACTCTCAACAAATGTCTCATGTAATTATGATGGTTTGTTCCATGCAATTAACTGAAAGCCAGTGCATTCGAGTCATCTGTATTTGCATGCAAGTAATTGCTTCAAATTGAAGAAAATAACCAACAAAAGAGGGATAATTTTCATTTCTTCACATAAAAAGCCTCCATACAATTATGTAATTATGAAAATTGTTTTGGGCACATAAAAGCTATTTTTCTCTGCTTTCCCAGCCAAATTCTAAAGGTCGCATCTGTGTTAGCAGCAAAAATAAATGGGATTTCATTTGTTGCGATACAGTCGATGCACTTGTCTGATAAATTCCTTTCATGGAACTCTGGAAGAGTTTTGATTTTTTTTGAGTAAGAGAAGACATTGGAGGTTTCTGGTCTCTTCATCCCTGGTGTCGTGTTAAGCACAGTAAGATAACACGGGCTGCAACTGGATGCAGCTTTACCTGAGAGATACTCCACACCTTGAAGTTAGTTCAATATGATTTATTGAACCTGTCACACAGTTAGCTCAATCCTCTGTGAGTTCGACTCTCTGCTAACCTAGTGTGATTAATCTGTCTGACTGAACCAGACTAGCTCTTAGCCACGTGCTGTAGGAGTTATATGATATGTACACCCTGATTCACACTGCAGATGTCACCAGTGGAAAGGGCGGAGTGTGAGTGCCTTGTGCCTTTTATACTGGGAAACCACCCCCAAGTGTTCTGCCTGCTGATTGGTTATGTCCTGTTCTCTGTATTCATTAGCTGCCTGTTTGTATCTCATTATGTGCATGTCTGCAAATCATGACATCTCCCCTTTTGAAATGTTTTTCGATGACCTAAATAAAAGTATTTACATCTGTAGGCCGAAAAACTAACTTCTTTACATACAGTAGCAGATGGGAGCATATGTACATGTAGAAGCAGGTGTCTAAGGTGCGAAAACAGAACATAGCAAACAAAACAAGTGTTCATATGTCCAGTTTCTGGGGCTTGTGTCTGATCCTGGTCGACCGCCGGAGAGGTGGTGGTGGGGACGACGGCGCCTTGATAGGCGGGATTGAAGCCTGACTGGTGGCCTCGTGGTTCGAGGTATCAGGAGGTGGCACAATAACGGATGGAAACAATGAAGAGTATGGTTGCGGGCGGGCAACTGTGCGCAGTGCCCGTCTGTTGCGCCGCACAACAGAGCCATCAGCCACACGCACAACATACCATTGGGGTGCAGCCTGTCAAACATCAACAGCTGGAGCTGACCAGCCTCTCAGATAGCTTGATCCGAACTGCATCCTGCGGGAGTAGCACAGGCAAATCAGTGGCATGAGCATCATAGCTCTGCTTTTGCCGGTCCCTGAGTTTCTGCATCTTCTGCAGAACCGGGAGGTGGTCCAGGTCAGGCAAGTGTCCGGCTGGAAGAGTCTTCCGCAGGTCCCTGTTCATCAGGAGTTGAGCCGGTGTCATGCTGGTAGACAGAGGGCTTGTCCTGTACACAAGCAGCGCAAGGTTGACGTCAGAAGCAGAATCCGCGGCCTTGTAGATGAGCTGCTTCACTATGTGCACCCCTTTCTCAAGCTTCCCGTTGGACTGTGGGTAATGCGGGCTGTAAGTGACGTGATGAAACTGATATACCTGGGCAAATCTTGACCACTCTTGGCTGCTGAAGCAAGGACCATTGTCACTCATGACAGTGAGTGGAATACCATGCCTGGAGAACGTCTCCTTACAGGCCTTGATGACGGTCTTGGATGTGAGGGCCGAGAGCTCCACAACTTCTGGGTAGTTAGAGAAATAATCAATGATTAACACATAATCCCAACCAAGAGGCCAGTGCCCACCTTGGACCACGGGGAGGTCACAATTTCATGCTGCTGAAGCGTCTCCTTACCCTGTGCTGGCTGGAAGCATTGACAGGTCGGACAGTTGAGGACCATATTTGAGATATCCTGACTAATCCCAGGCCAGTAGACAGTCTGCCTGGCTCTGCACCTGCACTTCTCGACACCCAGATGTCCCTCAAGGATTTGCCGGAGCACCAAGCTCTGGAGACTGAGTGGAATGACAATGCAGTCCAGCTTGAGGAGGATGCCATAAACTACCGTCAGGTCATCCTTCACATTGAAGAATTGAGGGCACTACCCTTTTCGCCAGCCATTGGTGAGGTGGCGCATGACACGCTGCAGAAGAGGGTCTTTGGCTGTTTACTCGCGAATGCAAATCACCTTTTCATCCGACGCCGGGAGGTTGCTGGCCCACAGCTGCACCTGTGATTCGATCTGTTGGACGAATGCCGGTGGGTCAGCAGGCAAGATTATGGAGCGGGACAAGGCATCCACAATAATGTGCTCCCTGCCAGGCGTGTACACGAGTTTAAAGTCATACCTCCGAAGTCTGAGGAGGATGCGCTGCAGCCAGGACGTCATGTCGTTCAGGTCCTTGTGGATAATGTGGACCAGAGGCCTGTGGTCCATCTCAACAGTGAATGTCGGCAGGCCGTAGACATAATCGTGGAACTTGAGAACTCCAGTAAGCAGGCCCAGGCATGCCACTGCTCGGTGGGTGTCATTGCCTGTGATGCGTAGGCAACCAGTGCCCAGGATGATGTGTCATCGCGCTGGAGCCACACCCCGCCGATGCCGTCTTGGCTTGCATCTGTCGAGACTTTCGTTTCCCTGGCAGGGTCAAAAAATGCCAATACAGGTGCCGTGGTGAGCTTGGCTTTCAGCTCCAAGCACTCTGCTTGATGAGCTGCCTGCCATTCTAAGGCAGTAGACTTTTTTACCAGGTGTCTGAGGGCTGTGGTGTGTGAGGCCAGGTTTGGGATAAACTTGCCCAAGAAGTTTACCATGCCTAAAAAACGCGGTACCGCCTTCTTGTCTTCAGGGGTCTTCATGGCTTTGATGGCCTTGATCTTGTCTGCGTCCGGGCGCACACCCTGTTGAGATATCTGGTCACCTAAGCACGTAAGTGTCGACATGCCAAAGCAACACTTGGCCCTGTTCAGCTTGCGGCCATTGGCATGGACACGGCGGAATACCTGCTGGAGACGAGAGATGTGCTCTTCAGGGGGCGTGGACCAAATGATAATGTCGTCCACATACACACTAATCCCTTCAATTCCCTCCATCATCTGCTCCATGATTCTATGGAAGATCTCCGAGGCCGAGACAATGCCAAATGGCAAATGATTGTAGCAGTACGTGCCAAACGGTGTGTTGAAGGTGCAGAGCCTTCAGCTGGACTCATCCAGCTGGATTTGCCAGAATCCCTGTGACGCATCTAGCTTTTTGAAAAACCGGGCATGTGTCATCTCACTTGTGAGTTCCTCCCGCTTCGGGATGGGGTGGTGTTCCCGCATTATATTCTGGTTGAGATCCTTGGGACCAATACAGATGCGCAGCTCACCCAAAGTCTTTTTCACACATACCATCGAGCTGACCCAGTCAGTCGGTTACGTCACTTTAGAAATTATGCCCTGGTCCTGAAGAGCCTTGGGCTGCGCCTTCAGGCGCTCCTTCAATGGAGCCAGGACCCGGCATGGTGCGTGGACCACAGGCGTGGCATCAGGCCGTAGCAGGATCTTGTACCGATATGGCAGAGTGATATGGCAGAGTGCTCATCTCGTCGAACACATCTGGATACAGAGCTTGGATGTTGTCAATGCCGGCTTGAAGATCCGTTGTACGGTCAGGATTAGAATCCTGTAAACCTTGCTGTACACTCCTTACACGTCTGCGTTGGAATTGGGAGGGCTGTCCCTTGACTGGTGGTGCAGACCTGCACACAGCTGCATAGTGTCCAGGCTTCCCACAATTTAAACATTGCCTGCCTCTTGCAGGGCAGTGTCTCTTTAAGTGGGCGATGCCGCAGTTCGGGCACGTCATGATGTCATTACGCTCCGTGCGACGTTGCACATGCGCAGTGCGGTCGGCAGACGTTCGCACCTGCGCAGAGTGGTGATCGGCTGCTGCATCATCCCAGTTGCATCGCGCATGCGTGGGGCTCCGGGAAGAGCACGCAAAATGGCTGCTTTCTCAAAGGCTGAGGCGCTGCATCCGGGTATACTCTCTGCCTCGTGGGAGGCAAGTTTATCCTTTTCAGCCAATACCGATTTTTGGCGTGCTCGTGCACTGTACATGTTTTAATTGCGACTGGCAGGGTCATATTCTTGATTTTTAAAAGCTGCTCGCTCAGAGGATCAGAGTAAACTCCGAAAACAATCTGGTCCCTGATCATGGAGTCAGCAATATCACCAAAGTTGCAGGACAGCGCTAGTAGACGGAGATTAGTTAGGATGGAGTTGAAAGATTCATCTTTACCTTGAAGGCGTTGATTGAACATATAGCGCTCGAAGATTTCATTGGTGTCCACTTCACAATGACTATCAAACTTGTCCAGGACGGTCTAAAACTTTGTCTTGTCCTGGCCTTCGGTGAATTTCAGCGAGTTGAAGAGTTGGATGGCTTGATCCCCCGCAGTTGAGAGGAGAAGCGCGATCTTCCTTGTATCAGACGGACCCTCGAGGTCTGAGGCTTCGATGTACAGCAGAAACCTTTGCTTGAAAGTCCGCCAGTTGGCACTGAGATTGCCAGAGGTCCGCAACTGTTGAGGAGCCGGGATCTTCTCCATGTTGTCGGGATACATATGCTGGTCGTCACGGACCAGATTGAGGTAAATCGCCTAGGGATTGCAGTCTCCTGGTATCATGTTGTGTTAAGCACAGTAAGATAACACGGGCTGCAACTGGATGCAGCTTTACCTGAGAGATACTCCACACCTTGAAGTTAGTTCAATATGATTTATTGAACCTGTCACACAGTTAGCTCAACCCTCTGTGAGTTCGACTCTCTGCTAACCTAGTGTGATTAATCTGTCTGACTGAACCAGACTAGCTCTTAGCCACGTGCTGTAGGAGTTATATGATCTGTACACCCTGACTCACACTGTAGATGTCACCAGTGGAAAGAGGCAGAGTGTGAGTGCCTTGTGCCTTTTATAGTGGGAAACCACCCCTAAGTGTTCTGTCTGCTGATTGGTTATGTCCTGTTCTCTGCATTCATTAGCTGCCTGTTTGTATCTCATTGTATGCATGTCTGCATAGCATGACACCTGGTACCATTCTTACAAATCTCTTCTGCACGCCCTCCAAGGCATGACATCTTTCCTAAAGTGCTGTGCTCAAAATTCAAATAACACTCCAGCTGAGATTTAGCTTGTGTCTTATAAAGGTTTAGCATAACTTGCTTGCTTTTGTTCTCTAAAAAGCTATTCCAAATGATTTTTTCACAGCCTTCGCAGCTTGACTTGCCATCTTCAAAGATTTGTGTATAAGCACCTCCAGGTTTCTTTGTTCCTGCACCCACTTTAAAATTGTACAATTTAATTTATATTGTTTCTTCATTCTTCCTAGCAAAGTGCATTACTTCACAGTTCTCTGCATTGAATTACATTTATCGCGAGTCTCTTGACTTAACCCATCTGCTGATGCCTATTACTGTCCTCATTGCTTACTGCATTTGAGTTTCGTGTCATCAGCAAATGGGAAATTATAACCTGGAAAGACAACGTCCAGTCATCAATGTGTACATCAACATCAACAGGGCAGCACGGTAGTATTGTGGATAGCACAATTGCTTCACAGCTCCAGGGTCCCAGGTTCAATTCTGGCTTGGGTCACTGTCTGTGCGGAGTCTGCACATCCTCCCCGTGTGTGCGTGGGTTTCCTCCGGGTGCTCCGGTTTCCTCCCACAGTCCAAAGATGTGCAGGTTAGGTGGATTGGCCATGATAAAAAATTGCCCTTAGTGTCCAAAATTGCCCTTAGTGTTGGGTGGAGTTACTGGGTTATGGGGATAGGGTGGAGGTGTTGACCTTGGGTAGGGTGCTCTTTCCAAGAGCCGGTGCAAAGTCAATGGGCCGAATGGCCTCCTTCTGCCTGTAAATTCTATGATAATGACAAACGGAGTGGCAAGATTAAGTTGCAGTAAGGTACGATTTTCTGGAAATGTTCCTCTGTTTGTGTAATAAATCAGCCTGTTGATTTTAACTTTGCCTCCTCTCAGTGAAGTATTCATTTGACCAGTTTCATGAAGGTTAAAGCAGTGCACTTGGTGGTATAGATAAGATTACAGTGTCCAGAAGGGGTCTAATTGTGGTAAACCACTGTTACACCTGTATTAGGTGATGTAAGGTAGGACCTGTACTACAGGTTCGCCGGTAGCCCCTGCCTGCTGGCACCGCCCAGTAGAAGGAGTATAAATATGCGTGTCCTCTATTCAGCAGCCATTTCGCCAGCTGCTGTGGGAGGCCACACATCTTACTGCAATAAGGCCACAGTTGTATCCAACCTGAGTCTTTGTACAATTGATCGTGCATCACTAATATAATAACCCAAAACAGAATTACTTTCTGACTAATCCTTGAGTATCACCAGTTGAATTTAAGGGATGAGGGTCACAGCACCAATTTAAACTAAATCATTACAGGTGAAGGACCCTTGAAAAGCTTCTCAGAGATGTGGGGCTGGGTTCTCCATTCTGGAAACTAATTCCCCATGCCAGCGTGAAAAGGGTGGCGTTTTACGCCAGGAAAACTGCCGTAAAATGGCCACCGATTCCCTGTTACCAGTGGGGGCTAGCAGCCCGGCAGCGTAGAGCTCCCAGCTCTAGCTGCTGATACGGCCTGGAGAGTTGCCGGGTCCGTGGGTGTGATGCGCATGGTGACGGCCTGCAGTGGCCACGCCGTGCTTCATGGGGATGCCGCTCGTGGTCCCAGCCCGCAAAATAGTCCCCCCCTTCGTCCGGCTCGCGCGCCCTCCCCCGACTGTGACGGCGCTGGACTGAATCAGCAGTCGCCACACTGAGTTCCCGATGGGTGAGACCGTCGGGAACTCGGCCGGTCGGGGACAGAGCACCGCGGGGCGGGTGTCAGCCAACATTCCGAGGACGTGGATACGTAATGTGGCATACTCTCTGAATACGCCACTTTTCATGAAGCGGAGCATCGCGAAAGCACTGCCGCTCCTGATTTCGGCGTCATTGAGTATTGACAGTCAGAGAGATCTAGGTGTCCAGGTCCACAGGTCACTGAAAGGGGCAACACAGGTGGAGAAGGTAGTCAAGAAGGCGTACGGCATGCTTGCCTTCATTGGCCGGGGCATTGAGTATAAAAATTGGCAAATCATGTTGCAACTGCATAGAACCATAGTTAGGCTACTCTTGGAGTACAGTGTTCAATTCTGGTCGCCACACTACCAGAAGGATGGAAGTTTGACTCCAGCGATCGCTACCCGATAGAGACTCCTAGCCATCGACCCGTATCAGCCTTTTGAATCCCGCAGGCCAGACCCAATTCGATAAACCATTCGTTTCCCTGACCTGGTGGGCCATCCCCAAAAGTTAAGTAGTGGTAGGTTTTGATATAGACAGTAGGATTATTGTGTAAGTATTTATTGCTGTACATAATAAATGACCGTTGATTTCAATCTTACTAAGCGGTGTACTGACTTATTAATCATAACTCGAGCTTGAACCACGTGGCGGTATCCGAAAGATACCTGGCGACTCGTGAGCAAAGGTGACATAATCAGAGCTAATAAAACTAAGGCTAATAAGAGCAACAGGACAATAGTGACGTTTAAGGGCATCTTGACAAATACATGAATAGGATGGGAATAGAGGGATACGGACCCCGGGAGTGCAGAAGATTTTAGTTTAGACACGCAGCATGGTCGGCGCAGGCTTGGAGGGCCGATGGGCCTGTTCCTGTGCTGTACTTTTCTTTGTTCTTTATATTGGGGATTTTCCGCCCCATAGTCGAACACAATTTTGGCGACGGGGATCGGAGAATCCAGCCCGTGATGAGTGAAACTAGATGGAAACTGCATAGGTTTATTTCCCAACTAAACATGGCAGTTGGTTTACTGTATGTGTCTTGTGAGAATTTAATTCAAGCTATTCACATCTGGGACGGGATTCTCCGGTATCCAGCGAGGTGGGTCGTACCGGCGGCGAGGAGTGGTGTGAACCACTCCGGCGTCGGGCCGCCTGGAAGGTGCGGAATCCTCCGCACCTTCGGGGGCTAGGCCGGCGACGGCGGGTTGGCACCGTGCCAACCAGTGCCAAAGGACCTCCGCCGGCCAGCGCAGGTTGGCACATGCGTGGGAGCGCCAGAAGGATCCAGCGTGATCACTGTCATAATATCCACTCATGTATATGAGATGCAGACAGGCAGTGATTGACACACAGGATGACCAGTAAGCACACAGCACAGTGCAGCCAATTACCAGACAGGGCACGACCACTATAAAGCCAGAGGGCACTAGGTTTCCCGTTCTCTCTGGACCCAGCCACTGAGATAGTCAGTGTCCATGAGCTAGCAAGTGCAAACATCATGTGGTAGCTAGTAAGTCTGGTCAGGCTACTACAAGGTCTCCAGTCAGTTCAGTATAGTGTCGCCCCACAGCTGAATATGTATATCAGTTCTATCATTGAATAAAACAGTGTTGGATCTTCTCCAGTGTTAGACGTATGTTTCTAGCTTCCATGCATCGAGCGCAGTCCACATCAAACCTATCTGCATAACACATCAATCCCAGCGCATGCGCAAGGGGGTTCTTCTCCGCACCGGCCATGGCAGACCTTTACAGCGGCCGGCGCGGAGGGAAAGAGTGCCCCCACGGCACAGGCAAATCGATGGGCCCCGATAATTACAGCAATCCGGAGATCAATTTGAGTCTGATGCCAAGAGATTAAGTTAAGTATGTTCAGCTCACTGTAAGAGTCCTTCCTGATTCTTTTCTTTGTTCCCATTTATTTTATTTTATTCGTTTTGGTCCGTGGATCCATAATCGGAATGTACCTTTAAGCAGAAGACTTAAGCTGAAGCAGCCTGCTTGTCAGGGCATTGTGTTGCCAGGTTTCAGTTTGGAGCCGAGAGGCTAGACATTTCAGCACTGGGTAAATCTTAGGAACTGGTTCTGGAAGGAGTCGGTTCGATTGATTAACCGGCAAGACCCGGTGGGTTGGTCAAGGATAGTGTTATGTCTGAAATCTTGTGCTGGATTCTCCGTCGACAGGATCCTCCGCTTCGCCGGCAGCGCCCCCGGATTTCCCAATGGCTTTGGGGTGCCCACGATGTGTAACCCCATTGTCAGGCTGCCGGCACGGAGGATCCCACTGCCGGGGGCGGGGGGGGGGGTGCATGCCAGACCAGAGAACGGGTGCGGCGGGACGGAGAATTCCACCCCTTAAGTTTATCTCCCCTCCACCCTCCCCACTCATTTAATTTCCTTCTCAATTCCTGGTTTTCTCTTTAGTTTCCCAATAGCTTCCCCTTCTATTATTCTCAATCCCTTCAACGGCTATCCTCCCCCAAACCAACTCCTTCATCGTGCTCCTGTTCCATTTCCTTCTCTTTATATTGGTTAACACAAACGTTGGTATATCATGAATGTTGGTCCCGGGTGAGCTTATTGATCTGTGGAATGAGATGAATGCACAATGACGAATGCTGAGTTAAAATTAATTTTATTCAAATTCCCGAGTAAAGCTTACACCAATAAATATTAATTTGCACAGACAAATGGATTTTATCTGGCACAGCTTTGGATTCTGGAGCACATTCGTTATATCTAGCTGTTAGTCAAGTTTGGAACTTTAAGAGCAATGTTCTTAATAGATAAATCCTGGTACCTGTAGCTACTTGCAAATTTCACACTCTTGGTTTATAAGTGATATTCCTTCTTTTTTAAAATCTCATTTAAAATGCTGTTTGCATCATTGTGTGATCCGTAATGGATATATGCTACATGCAAGATTTATAAATTCTGAGATCTGCTAACAGATGTAAGAAATCCCCACAAAAATACTGATGTGTTTTCCTCACCCTCTGTCGATAAAGACATTGTTATCACACAAATTATGTCTCTCATCCACACGATATCCCTCTTCTGTGGGACATACTGACATATAGCTCATATCCTGAATAGAAGAACAAACTGAAAATTTTAATGGGGATGGAACTGCTCGTTGTGGCTATTTGATATAATTGAAATAATTTTGATTGAACAGAAACCACATCCACATAAAAATGTTCCTGACTGTGCAAATGTCAAACAACTGAATGTACAGAATGAGAAAAAGAGTGCAGACATTTCAGGAGACAGAAATGAAAGAATATGTGGGCGTGGAACAGATAAGAAGATATGAATCCAAATAAAGGCTGGTAGGCAAGCAGAACAAAATGAAAGGCGATTACTTTTGTCCATACACAATGTCATGAGAGATTGCCTAATATACTAGCTGCAGTGAATTTTCTTATTTTTATTGCCATTGTGCTGACATGATTCTGTTTGAACGGGTAAGTACTCCATGGCATTGAACAAATTATATCAGTTTATCTTCATTTTTCTCATTCCTCTCCTGAAGGCACTGACTTTTACTGGATCACGGTTTGACAGTTGTTGTGCCAAAGATGGAGATGATAATACCTAATCTCTGCTGAATTAGTAGTGGCATTAATTCGAGGGCGAGAGATAATCTCAGTGTCCTGGGGGAGACAGGGAGAAAAAAAATCAGCTGGAGTTTCTGTTCCTGCTGCAAAGTGTGTTGATTCGCCTGGTGAAGGTGTACTGGGGCCAAAGCAGGGCTGTGCCTAGTGTAGCACAAACTGTTGGAAGTGCAGACTTCAGATTAATCCTTGATAGCAAATTAAGTCAGATGTAAATAAAATGGTGCATGATGAATCAGTTCCAATCGATGATAATCGTGGGGCAGCACGGTAGCCTTGTGAATAGCACAATTGCTTCACAGCTCCAGGGTCCCAGGTTCGATTCCGGCTTGGGTCACTGTCTGTGCGGAGTCTGCACATCCTCCCCGTGTGAGCGTGGGTTTCCTCCAGGTGCTCCGGTTTCCTTCCACAGTCCAAAGATGTGCAGGTTAGGTGGATTGGCCATGATAAATTGCCCTTAGTGTCTAAAATTGCCCTTAGTGTTGGGTGGAGGTGTTGACTATGGGTAGGGTGCTCTTTCCAAGGGCCGGTGCAGACTCGATGGGCCGAATGGCCTCCTTCTGCACTATAAATTCAATGATAATGTATGATTAATCTAGGACAAAAGTTCGGCACAACATCGTGGGTCGAAGGGCCTGTTCTGTGCTGTATTTTTCTATGTTCTATGATCGGTTGAAATGAGGAATTGAACTAAAGAAAAGAGCATTAGACTGGGGTGACCAGTTAGAATAGTGCATTATGGATATTAATTCGGGTTGCAGGGAGTGAACAGAGAGTTTGGGTAAAGCATGGCGAGAGGGAGATGGGTAGCTATTAGGACCAGTTCTTTGCACAAAGGATACTGCAAAGGATGCTGGGTGAAAGAGGCCCAAGGGGAGGAATGTGCAATGGGCCTATCAGGATCAGTGGTTGTGGAGGTCAGGTTACATGGCCAGGTCAAGGAATGTGGGAATAGGGCCTATAAGAATCTTGTATTTGTCACCGTTACCTTATTTGGTCGTGTGTGAAACTTGATTCTATGTTCATGTGTATAAGATGTTATGTGCTTTGTTTTCACTCACTTCCTCTGGGGATCTCAGGAACAGTGTTGGTCCTGGGTTAACAGAGTGAGTCTGGCTTGCAAGCTATTTGAAATAAAATAAAACAGTATCTACAAATCCAAACTCAGCCTTTTGATTGATACCAGACTGGACAGAAAGAACTCAATTTCATCATAAAAGGCTGGACTTATTTCCACTGGACTTTAGAAGAATGAGGGGCAACTAGATTGAAGTATATATGATTCTAAACAGGGCAGCATGGTGCCACAGTGGTTAGCACTGCTACCTCACAGCGGCAGGAACCCTGGTTCGATTCCGACCTCAGGTGACTGTCTGTGTGCAGTTTGCAACTTCTCCCTGTGTCTGTGTGCGTTTCCTCCAGGTGCTCCTGTTTCCTCCCACAATCCAAATATGTGCGGGTTAGGTGGATTGGCCATGCTAAATGTTCTCTTAGTGTCAAAAGGTTAGGTGGGGTTATGGGCATAGGGGGAGGATTGGGACTAGCTAGGGTGTTCTTTCAAAGGGTTGTTGCAGACCCGATGGGCTGAATGGCCTCCTTCTGCAATGTAGGAATTCTATGATTCTATGGTCTGGAACGGTTTGACAAGGTGGATGTTGAAAGGATGTTTCCTCTTTTGGGTGAGTCCAGAATAAGAGAACACTGTTTTAAAAGCAGGTATCGCCCCTTTAGGACGGGGATAAGTAGAATTCTTTTCTCTCTGAGGGATGTGCAACTTCAGAGCTCTCTGTCTTAGAAGGCAGTGGAAGCGGGAACATTTTTGAAGCAGAGGTAGATTTGACTCTATTTGCAGACATCTTCAACCTCTCTTTACAACAATCTGAAGTCCCTATCTGCTTCAAGAAGACAACCATCATCCCTGTACCAAAAAAAAGTCAAGCAGCGTGCCTTAATCACTATCGTGCAGTGGCTCTGACATCCATCATCATGAAGTGCTTCGAAAGGTTAGTCATGGCACGAATCAACTCCAGCCTCCCGGATTGCCTTGATCCACTACAGTTCGCCTACCGCTGCAACAGGTCCACAGCAGACACCATCTCCATGGCCCTGCACTCTACCCTGGAACACCTAGATAACAAAGACACCTATTTATCGACTACAGCTCAGTCTTCAACACCGTCATTCCTACAAAACCCATCTCCAAACTCCGTGGCCTTGGCCTCGGCTCCTCCCTCTGCGACTGGATCCTGAACTTTCTAACCCACAGGCCATAATCAGTAAAGATAGGCAACAACACCTCCTCCACGATCATCCTCAACACCAGTGCCCCACAAGGCTGTGTCCTCAGCCCCCTACTATACTCCTTATACACCTATGACTGTGTGGCCAAATTCCCCTCCAACTCGATTTTCAAATTTGCTGATGACATCACCGTAGTGGGTCAGATTTCAAACAACGACGAGACAGAGTACAGGAATGAGATAGAGAATCTGGTGAACTGGTGCGACGACAATAATTTCTCCCTCAATGTCACCAAAACGAAGGAGATTGTCATCGACTTCAGGAAGCGTAGTGGAGAACATGCCCCTGTCTACATCAATGGAAACGAAATAGAAAGGGTCGAGAGCTTCAAGTTTTTAGGTGTACAGATCACCAACAGTCTGTCCTAGTCCCCCCATGCCGACACTATAGTTAAGAAAGCCCACCAATGACTCTACTTTCTCAGAATACTAAGGAAATTTGGCATGTCAGTTCCGACCCTCACCAACTTCTACAGATGCACTGTAGAAAGCATTCTTTCTGGTTGTATCAAAGTTTGGTATGGAGCCTGCTCTGCCCAAGACTGCAGGAAACTACAAAAGGTCGTGAATGTCGCCCAGTCCATCACGCAAACCAGCCTCCCATCCATTGACTCTATCTATAATTCCCGCTGCCTCAGAAAGGCAGCCAGCATAATTAAGGACCCCACGCACCCCGGACATACTCTCTTCCACCTTCTTCCGTCAGGAAAAAGATACCAATGTTTGAGGTCACGTACCAACCGACTCAAGAACAGCTTCTTCCCTACTGCCATCAGACTTTTGAATGGACCTACCTCGCATTAAATTGATCTTTTCTCTACACCTTGCAATAAATGTAACATTATATTCTGCAGTATCTCCTTCCTTCCCTATATACGGTATGCATTGTTTGTACAGCATGCAAGAAACAATACTTTTCACTGTATACTAATACATGTGACAATAATAAATCAAATCAAATCAAAATCAAAATCATGGCTACATGTCCATCCTTGAACTGTTCCAATGCTCCAGTGAAGCCCGACGCAAGCTGGAGGAGCAGCATCCCATCTTCCATTGGGCGTGTTGCAGCCCTCGGGACTCAATGTTGAGTTTGGCAACTTTAGATTTTGACATTTCACCTTCATATTAAACCCCCCTCTTTCTTTTTTTACATTCCATACATGTATTGCCACAATGCAAAATATCCCCCTCTCCCTCTCAAAGGCCATCTGTCTTTTGTTTTTAAAGTTGTTACTTTGTGTTGTACTTTCTACATTCTCCCTCCTTTCAGTTTTGACAGAGTCTACGACTCAAACATTAACTCTGTTTCCCTTCTGATAGATTCTGGCAGACCAGCTGAGTTTTCCCAGCAACCTCTGTTTGTTTCAGATTCCAGCATCCACAGTATTTTGCATATTACAAATAGATTCTTGTCAGGCAAGGGAATCAAAGGTTATCAGGGGCAGATGGGAAATGTGGAACTTAACATAAACACATCAACCATGATCTTATTGAATGTCGGAGCAGGCCCGAAGAGTCAAATTGCCCCACTTTTGCTTCTGTTTCCTATGCTCATATGTTTGTATATTTGTAAGATTTCGTGCTGCATTCACAGGTTAAACTTTTATTGTTTAAGATTCAAGTATCTGCCGTATTTTGCTTTTATTTTATTATTTCTAGCTTGAAAAGTAAAATTCATCACCATTCGCCAATCATATTTTCCCTCAGTAAAAATACCGAGGCTGGGATCTCCATTCTGGAGACTGTGGGCCAGATTCTCCGATTCTGAGGCTAAGTGCGGAGGATCCGTGGCATTTTACGTGGAAAAAAATCGGCGGTGCCCCCCTTGCTGATGCTGCGACTGGTGAGGGGCTAGCAGCCGCACCATGTAAAACGACCGGTCTGTTCTGACGCACTTTAAGCACCGCGGGATCCATCGCCTCGGGGCAAAGTTTGAAAATACTTGCACCAATTCTGGCTGGGAGGGCTGGAGCATCACAGGGGCCTGAAGAATTGAACTTTCAGCCTCTAAATTGGATGCAAATGGGTGCTAATGAACAATTTATATGGTGCAGCTGGCACGGGCATGTAGCTTGCTGCCGGCGAGGGATGAGAGGTTATGAACAGGATTGGTGTCCGGCGCCAATCCCGTTTACTGGACGTTGCTCGATTCTCCGCCAGATCAGGAAACCTGTTGCCGGCAACGGGCAACAGAGAATCCACCCTTCGTCTTTGTTAATGAAAGATAAAAAGAACTCAGGCTGGATTCTCCGGTCGGCGACCCCGAAATCGTGTTCGGCGAACGGCCGGAGAATCCAAGTTTACGACAGAATCGGGGGCGGCCCCGCTTTCTCTAGGAGCATGCCGCGCCACATGTCGACAGCCTCAGGACATTGCCTGAGGCCCCCCCCCCCCCGATGCTCCGACCCCATCCAGCCGAATACCCAACGGTGTAGGTCTCTCATGATCTCATCCGTCGGGAACTCAGCGTGGCGGCTGTGGGCTCAGTCCAGCACCGCCACAGTCGGGGGACGGCCGATCTGCAGGCGGGGGGGACATTAGTCGGGGCTGGGGCACTGTGGGGGGGGGGGGTGGTCCGTGGTGTGGGAACTGGCCAAAGGGGGGGCACTATTTGGCGGGCCTGGTCCGCGGGCTGCATCCGCCATGTTGCACGGCGCGGCCGCTGCAGGCCGTTGCTATGCGCATGCACGGCCATGGACACGGCAATTCTCCAGGGCATATCGGCAGCTAGAGCCGGCGCTCTGCGCTGCTGCCCTGCTGGCCCCCAGAAAAATGGGGTATCAGTGGCCGTTTTGCGCCAGTTTTTCTGACGTAAAACGCCACCGTACCCACACCGGCGTGGGGACATAGCCTCAGAATCGGAGAATTCAGCCTCTCGTATCCGTTGGGGGGCTCTATTATTTTTATCAGATATTGGGTGGCTGACGGCCATTTTAGTCCTGTAACTTTTGTGCGATCTCATTTGGTACAAATAATCACCGATTTTATGTGCCTGTAATTGAATGAATAAACTCTGCAACAATGTTACACAGGTAGTGAAAAATGGCACGTTTTCTAAACTGTAAACTAAGTTAACTGTTTTTTAATAATTGTAATGGTCTTTTGGAATAATATGAACACAAAATATCATTCCTCACTGGCCCATTTTTAATCAGTGCTAAATAGTTAGTAGTAACTATGAGATCTGATGCCGACTTCATGCCAATTCATAACCACACACCCACCACCTTTTAAAAAATAAATAAATTTAGAGTACCCAATTATTTTTGTTTTCCGATTAAGGTGCAATTTAGCATGGCCAATCCACCTAACCTACACATCTTTGGGTTGTGGGGCTGAAACCCACGCAGACACGGAGGAATGTGCAAACTCCACACAGGCAGTAACCCAGAGCCGGGATTCGAACCTGGGTCCTCAGCGCCGCAGGATGTAGTGCTAACCACTGTGCCGCGTGCCGCCCCTACTCATCACTTTTGGCCTTATACCCTCCATTCCAAGCCACCCACTAACTACCAAGAGAAGAGATCAGGAGCCATGAGCTGAGATGAAATAAAATAATGTTCCAAATATCTATTACAGTCTTCATGATATAAAAAAGCACATAGGAAATTAACAGTTATTGAAATTGCTGGAACAGATTTTTAAAATTCGCCTGCTCAGGCGAGCAGATTCTTTCAATTCTTAAAGGGCTGGCCATTTAAATAACATGACGGCTTGACAGTTCTACAAACGCTGTCCATCTTCAATGAGCATTTACTACTTTCTAAAGATTCATAGCTCATAAATAGCTCAAGGGTGTCAGGATGGCCAAGTGGTCTAAGGTGCCAGACTCAAGGAGTGAAGTCCTTCCACTGTAAGCTGGGTGTTCTGGTCTCCAACTGGAGGCGTGGGTTTGAATCCCACTTCTGACACATACTTTTATGGGCAACACGGCAGCATAGTGGTTAGCACTGTTGCTTCACAGCTCCAGAGTCCCAGGTTCGATTCCCAGCTCGGGTCATTGTCTGTGTGGAGTCTGCATGTTCTCCCCGTGGGTTTACTCCGGGTGCTCCGGTTTCCTCCCGCAGTCCAAAGATGTGCAGGTTCGGTGGATTGGCCATTCTAAATTGCCCCTTCATGTTCAAAATGGTTAGGTTGGGTTACGGGGATAAAGGGGATAGGGTGGATGTGTGAGGCTTAAGTAGGTTGCTCTTTCCAAGGACCGGTGCAGACTGGATGGGCTGAATGACCTCCTTCTGCTATGAAAATTCTATGAAAATAACAGGTTCAGGCCCTTGCTGCATTTAAACTGATGTCTATTTATACTCAACACTGAGTTGAGGGCTGGTTTAGCTCAGTGGGCTAGACAGCTGGTTTGTGATGCAGAAAAGGTCAGCAGCACAGGAGGTTCAATTCCCGTACCGGACTGAGAATTCTGAATTCACCCTCTGTGTACCTGAATAGGCGCTGGAATGTGGAGACTAGGGGCTTTTCACAGTGACTTCATTGCAGTGTTAACATAAGCCTACTTGTGACAATGAAGATTATTTATTTATTAAATGACCCTGCTGAGTTCTGGATTCCCACGTGTGGGTAGTATGGCCAGCCACTTTTTCCCCCTCCTCCCCGGTAAGTGTTCTTTGTGCCTGATATAAGGGCAGGTCTTCGAGATATGTGCTCCATTTCAGATGTGCCGCAGATTCTCTACGACTCTGCAGAAATCCAGGCCAGAAGTAACAGTTCAGGTCAATGACCTTTTTTCAGAAATAGAAAAAATAGAAATGTACCATGTTTAAAGCAATTACAGAGGCAGGGAAGGTGGAGTGGGGAGGAAAAAAACCCCAAAAGGTCTGTGCTTGGGTGGAAAATAGAGAATATAAAATCACAGATATGTGACAGGTGAAGAACAAAAGATGTGACTCGAGGAGGTGTGAATGGTAAAATGCAGCATCTTCATCAGGAGCTGTCATACAAAACAAAGAACAAAAGAAAAATAAGAACGGGTGAGGAAGGTATTCAGTCCTTCAGCTATTTGGAGCGTAGGAGCACAGAGTGTGACAAGGTATGAATGTGACAACTTGTCACTGAGTGCTAACATGAGAATTGGTGCAGGTGGATGTACAGCACAGAGGGAAAAGGAGGTGGTGCTATTTATATATATTTTTTCAACCTTCAAAAGCTCGTAAGTGTTCAATGATTTAATTCGATAATCAGGTAGATGATTGCTTAGTGTCGTTTTAATATTTTATCCCACTAAATGTAGGGTGCAGTTTAAACCATTATTGGAGGGACAGGAGTATTGCATTACATTTATAGCTATTTGGGATAAAGACAGAAAACTATTGAGTGATATTTATAAATTTGAAATCCAATAGGTTAAACTAAATACAATAAAGATGCCAGGGTAAGTGATGTGTTGCAGCTGCAGCTTATGGGGATGAGTAGGCACCAATGAGATCCACATCTTCAGTAAGTGGGTACAGCTTGAGAACCTTCAGCTCAAGGAACTTCTGGAGTCCCCAGCTTTGGACACTGTGATGCATCAGGGAGGTGGAAAGTTACCTGGAAACTTTGTTCAAATAGGCAGTCACATCCCTTATTTGCAGCAAGGTAGCACTACTGCCTCACAGCGTCACGTACCCAGGTTCAATTCCAGCCTTGTCTGTGTGGAGTTTTCTCCCACAGTCCATGGAAGTGCAGGTTAGGTGGATTGGCTATGTTAAATTGTCTATTCAAATCCAAAGATAAGAACATAAGAACTAGGAACAGGAGTAGGCCATCTGGCCCCTTGAGCCTGCTCCGCCATTTAATGAGATCATGGCTGATCTTTATGGACTCAGCTCCACTCTCGGGCCCGTACACAATATCCCCAAATCCCTTTATTCTTTAGAAAGGTATCTATCTTTTTCTTAAAAACTTTTAAAGAAGGAGCCTCAACTGCTTCACTGGGCAAGGAATTCCAGAGATTCACAACCCTTTGGGTGAAGAAGTTCCTCCTACACTCCGTCCTAAATCTACTTCCTCTTATTTTGAGGCTATGCCCCCTAGTTCTGCATTCCCCGACCAGTGGAAACAACCTGCCCGCATCTATCCTATCTATTCCCTTCATAATTTTATATGTTTCAATAAGATCCCCCCGCATCCTTCGAAACTCCAATGAGTACAGTCCCAGTCTACTCAACCTCTCATCATAATCTAATCCCCTCAACTCTGGCATCAACCTAGTGATCTCCTCTGCACTCCCTCCAGTGCCAATATGTCCTTTCTCAGATAAGGAGACCAAAACTGAACACAACACTCCATATGCGGCCTCACCAACACCGTATACAATTTCAGCATAACCTCCCTAGTCGTGAACTCCATCCCTCTAGCAACAAAAGACAAAACTCGATTAGCCTTCTTAATCACCTGTTGCACCTGCACACCAACTTTTTGCGACTCGTGCACCAGCACACCCAGGTCCCTCTGCACAGCAGCATGTTTTAACATCTTACCATTTAAATAATAATCCATTCTGCTGTTATTCCTACCAAAATGGATAGCCTCACACTTGCCAACATTGAATTCCATCTGCCAGACCCTAGCCCATTCACCTAACCTATCCAAATCCTTCTGCAGACTTCCGGTATCCTCTGCCCTTTTTGCTTTACCTCTCATCTTAGTGTCGTCTGCAAACTTTGACACATTGCACTTGGTCCCCAACTCCAAATCGTCTATGTAAATTGTGAACAACTGCGGGCCCAACACTGATCCTTGAGGGACCCCACTAGTTACAGGTTGCCAACCAGAGAAACACCCATTTATCCTCACTCTCTGCTGTCTGTGCAGATTAGGTGGGGTTATGGGGATAAGGCGGGAGTGTGGGGCCTAGGCAGAGTGCGCTTTTGGAGGGGCGGTGCAGACTTGATGGGCTGAATTGCCTCCTTCTGCACTGTAGGGATCTTATGGGATTCTATGATTTGCATATTATAAAAGGACTGCTTTTAATTAGAGATGACATATGCTGCCTGAACCATATTTCCTTCCGACAGCCTTTCACCATTTTTCAATGTAGCTCACTCAGTCCAACTGGCCACGTGATTATGCTGAGATTGGGGGAAAGGTGTACTCGACAAAGAATCATTAAAGGACTCAGTCTAGAGACCCGGGAAAGGATTGTGTGTACTTAAACACCTTTGTTATTTTGGCTTCAGAAAGTGTTATTTTTTCTATATCAGTGAATGTTCAGTTGATTTGTATCGCTGCTATCTAAATGTACCTCCTGAAATATATAATCACGCAAAGTAGTTGGTCAGATATTAGTCTTTATTACTGGGTCATTAAGTATTGCCTGGATGGAACACAAAAAGACATACCTGGCAAGAAGAGTTGAGCACCCCTTACAGAACCTATTATCTTCCACTAATTCAAACGAAAGGGAAATTAGGGCGTGGCTTTCCGGTCCCCCAGCCGTATGCCAATCGTATAGAAACATATAAAATTAGGAAGGAAGTACATAGGATAGATGCGGGGAGGTTGTTTCCACTGGCAGATGAAAACAGAACTAGGGGGCATAGCTTCAAAATAAGGGGAAGTAGATTTAGGACTGAGTTTAGGAGGAACATCTTCATCCAAAGGATTGTGAATCTATGGAATTCCCTGCCCAGTGAAGCAGTTGAGGTTCCTTCATTAAATGTTTTCAAGATAAAGATAGATAGTTTTTTGAAGAATAAAGTAATACAGGTGCGGTAGTCTGTGTAGAGGTATTACGGTACCAGGTAATGCTGGAACACCATTGATAGATATTATGTGTTTCCTATTGGTCAAGCTGTATGGTAGCTCCGCCCTGCAAGGCAGGGTATAAGAGCCCATGCCGCCCCAGCAGCCTTCATTCTGTACCTGAGCTGTTGGGGGAAACATCTAGCTTATTAAAGCCTTCAGTTGGACTACAACCTCGCTTTAGTGGTCATTGATCGTGCATCAATTTAATAAGCTAGATTTAAAAGGATGGAGCTCCGAATCAAGCCGGAGTGTCTGGAACTCAGCCCCCACGCGACGAACTCAGCGGCAATCTTCAAGCACTGGCTGGCGTGTTTTAAAGGATATCTCAGAACGGCCGAAAACACACTCACAGGAGAAAAGAAATTGCAAGTCCTGCACTCGAGGGTGAGCCCAGAAATTTACACCCTCATCGAGGACGCAGAGGAATTTGATGCAGCAATGGAGGTGCTAAAAGAACATTATATTCGCCCGGTAAACCAGGTCTACGCCTGACATCTGCTAGCAACGAGGTGACAAATCCCTGGGGAATCGCTGGAAGAATTCTACCATGCGCTCCTGGTGTTGGGGAGAAACTGCAGCTGCCCGCAAGTTTCAGCGAGCGACCACACAGAACTCTTGATCCGGGACGCTTTTGTGGCAGGTATGCTGTCTTCCTAAATCTGCCAGCGATTACTGGAAAAAGACACCCTAGGCCTCAAGGAGGCACGGGCTCTTGCAGGCCCCCTGGATGTGGCCTCCAGAAACGCCCGCGCTTATGTTCCCGACCGCGCGGCAGCCCCCTGGGCAGCATGGAACCCCTCCGCAGCCGACCCCGAGACATCCCCCATCCCCCCACAAGCTTGTGCTGCAAGGCGGCCTGGCAATCCCGGGGGGCCCCGTTGCTACTTTTGCGGGCAGGCCAAGCACCCCCAGCAGCGCTGCCCGGCCCGCGCATCCACCTGCAAGGGATGTGGTAAAAAGGGCCACTTCGTGGTGGTATGCCAGGCCCGTACGGTCGCCGCGGTCTCCGGCGGTAAATGCGGACCGCCACCACAAACCTCTCCGCGGACCCCGTGGGGCCAGCAGTCACCGCCATCTTCCTCTTCCAGGGCCACATGCGGCCCCTGGGTGCCACCATCTTGTCCCATCGATGGATGGGCGCCGCCATTTTGTGCACCCCCAAGCCATATGCGACCAATGGGAGCCGCCATCTTGGATGGACTCCCAGAACCCCAGCTCGGCTGACCTCACACCACCCAAAGAGAACACTCAACTGTTGCGACTAGCCTCAGTGACCCTGGACCAGTCCCGGCCTCGAACACTCTCAACTGCTACAACAACAGTACTAATCAATGGGCACGAGACATCCTGCTTAATCGACTCTGGGAGCACGGAGAGCTTCATACACCCCAACATGGTAAGGCGCTGTTCTCTCCTCATCCACCCTGTTAATCAAAAAATCTCCCTGGCCTCCGGTTCCCACTCAGTAGAGATAAAGGGTTTTTGTGTAGCAAATCTCACAGTCCAGGGAAGGGAGTTTAAAAATTACCGGCTTTACGTCCTTCCCCACCTCTGCGCGGCCACATTCCTAGGTTAAGACTTCCAGTGTAACCTCCAAAATCTAACTTTCAAATTCGGCGGCCCTATACCCCCCCCTCACTGTTTGCGGCCTCGTGACCCTCAAGGTCGATCCACCTTCCCTGTTTGCGAACCTCACCCCGTATTGCAAACCCATCGCCACCAGGAGCAGACGGTACAGTGCCCAGGACCAGACCTTTATCAGGTCAGAGGTCCAAAGGCTACTGAGGGAAGGAGTCATATAAGCCAGTAACAGCCCCTGGAGAGCTCAAGTAGTGGTGGTAAAGACCGGGGAGAAGCATAGGATAGTCATCGACTACAGTCAGACCATCAACAGGTTTACGCAGCTGGACGCGTACCCTCTCCCCCGCATATCCGACCTGGTAAACAGGATCGCGCATTACAAGGTCTTCTCCACGGTGGATCTTAAGTCCACCTACCACCAGCTCCCCATCCGCATTAGTGACCGCAAATACACTACCTTTGAGGCAGATGGGCGGCTCTATCACTTCCTAAGGGTTCCCTTCGGTGTCACCAACGGGGTCTCGGTCTTCCAGCGCGAGATGGACAGAATGGTTGACCGGTACGGTTTACGGGCAACATTCCCGTATCTCGATAATGTCACCATCTGCGGCCACGACCAGCAGGACCACGACACCAACCTCCGAAAATTCCTCCAGACCGCAAAGATTCTTAACCTTACATATAACAACAATAAATGCGTGTTTAGCACCGACCGCCTCGCCATCCTCGGCTACGTAATGCGAAATGGAGTTTTAATCCCGACCCTGAACGCATGCGGCCCCTTATGGAGTTCCCCCTCCCTCACTGCCCCAAGGCGCTGAAGCGCTGCCTAGTGTTTTTCTCTTACTATGCCCAGTGGGTCCCCAACTATGCGGACAAGGCCCGTCCCCTGTTCCAATCCATAGTTTTTCCCCTGTTGATAGAAGCCCGCCAGGCCTTCAGCCGCATCAAAGCAGACATTGCAAAGGCCACGATGCACGCTATCGACGAGTCCCTCCCCTTCCATATCGAGAGCGACGCGTCTGATATAGCTCTGGCGGCCACCCTCAAACAAGCGGGCAGACCCGTGGCCTTCTTCTCACGTACCCTCCATACTTCCGAAATCTGCCACTCCTCAGTCGAAAAGGAGACCCAGGCCATAGTAGAATCTGTGCGACATTGGGGGCATTACCTGGCTGGCAGGAGATTCACTCTCCTCAATGACCAACGGTCGGTTGCTTTCATGTTTGATAATGCACAGCGGGGCAAGATAAAAAACAATAAGATCTTGCGGTGGAGGATCGAACTCTCCACCTACAACTACAAGATCTTGTATCGTCCCGGGAAGTTAAACAAGCCTCCTGATGCCCTGTCCCGTGGCACATGTGCCACCGCACAAGTGGACCGCCTCCGAGCCCTCCACAAGGACCTCTGCCACCCGGGGGTCACTCGATTTTTACACTTCATCAAGAGCCGCAACCTGCCCTACTCCATCGAGGAGGTCAGGACAGCCACCAGGGACTGCCAAATCTGCACGGCGTGCAAACCGCACTTCTACCGGCCAGAGGAAGAACACCTGATAAAGGCTTCCCGTCCCTTTGAACGCCTCAGCATGGACTTCAAAGGACCCCTCCCCTCCACCGACTGCAACACGTACCTCCTGAACGTGATTGACGAGTACTCCCGGTTCCCATTCGCTATCACCTGCCCCGACATGACCGCAACCACTGTCATCAAGGCCCTCCATAGCATCTTTGCACTGTTCGGGTTCCCCGCTTACATACATAACGATAGGGGGGTCCTCCTTTATGAGCGACAAACTACGTCAATTCCTGTTCAGCAAGGTCATCACCTCGTGCAGGACGACCAGTTACAACCCCCGGGGTAACGGACAGGTAGAGAGGGAGAACGGAACGGTCTGGAAGACCGTCCTACTGGCCCTACGGTCCAGGAATCTCCCAGTCTCCCGCTGGCAGGAAGTCCTCCCGGATGCCCTCCACTCCATGCGGTCACTGCTTTGTACCACAACAAACCAAACACCTCACGAATGTCTCCTTGTCTTCCCCAGGAAGTCCTCCTCTGGGACCCCGCTCCCAACCTGGCTGACAGCTCCCAGATCCATCCTGCTCCGAAAACACATGCGGGCGCACAAGTCAGACCCGTTGGTCGAGAGGGTCCATCTTCTCCACGCTAACCCCCAGTATGCCTACGTGGCGTCCCCCGACGGTCGACAAGATACGGTCTCCCTACGAGAGCTGGCGCCCGCCAGAGCCCCACGCACACCCCAGCCACCAGTCCCACCCTCCCTCCCACCAGTGCACCTCACAGGAGGATCGGTCCTCCCACCGGCCCCGTCCAGACCCCCCCCCCCCCCACCGACGCACCCCCCAGACGCTCCCTTCCCAGGTCAACCGTTTTCCCCACCAGCGCCGTCTAGGGGTGTCGTCGCTGCCACAGAGATCGAGGCCACGCTCCCGGAGTCACAGACGCCCGAGTCTCCACTGGAGTCATCACCGAAGCTTCGACGATCACAGAGGACGACCAGGGCCCCCGATCGACTGATTGCTTGATTTTAAAGTGTATAGTTAATTATGAATTATAAATTGTAAATAGTAAATAGAATTGTAAATAGTTACAAAACGCTGTACGGAGGTATTACGGTACCTCAATAACTATAATTTCTACCACGTTACCATGTTGTAATATCAGGCCACCACCCCCGCCGGACTCTTTTTTAACAGGGGGTGAATGTGGTAGTCTGTGTAGAGGTATTAAGGTACCTGGTAATGCTGGAACACCATTGGTATATATTGTATGTTTCCTATTGGTCAAGCTGTATGGTAGCTCCGCCCTGCAAGGCGGGGTATAAGAGTCCGTGCCGCCCCAGCAGCCTTCATTCTGTACCTGAGCTGCTGGGGGAAACATCTAGCTTATTAAAGCCTTCAGTTGGACTACAACCTCGCTTTAGTGGTCATTGATCGTGCATCAAAAGGGTTTTGGTGTTTGGGTGGGAAAGTGAAGCTGAGTCCACAAAAGATCAGCCATGATCTCATTGGATGGTGGATCAGGCTCGAAGGGCCAGATGGCCTACTCCTGCTCCTAGCTCTTATGTTCCTTCGCCAAGGTCAATTGGACAATCATTTTTCTGTGTGTTAGATATTTCAAGAACATATAATGGGAAGTCAACACTACTTCTGCCATATTGTTCAGCAGTAGAAGAGTAAATTGTAAGATCGGTCAATTCATACATTTTTGATTCTGGAGGCCCACAAACAGAAGCTGTCCTTGCCTTCAGCATGAATAAGAGAGAGAAAGCTGGAATGATGAGACTCCACTAGTACAGGGATGGCTGTTGTGAGAAAGGTAATTGCTTTGATAGGTAATGTTTGTCAAGTATAACATTGGGCAAGAGCACGGGAAGCTTCATTCAGCATCTCTCTGTACAATACCTGACCTGGGAGTACTTTATACTGACATTAAGTGCCCAAAACGGAAAAAGTATTTCATTCTGCAGCAATAACACTTCTTTTATTGAGCACGAAAACAGAACGAATAAATCAAGATGAGAATTTAGTGCTTTTTTGATTGGATTCAACCTAAACAAATGCTTTAAATGAGTAGCAGTTCTTCTTAAACTGTACTATAATCAGATTTCTGAACCATGTTAAATAGCACATTCCCTTTCTCTGGAATGCAAGGATGCATGTCAATTATATCAATAAAACAGATGGACAGGTAACAATATGGTTGAGCGAAATAGATGCTCCCTGGCTATTTTTTAAATGTTAAAACATTGTCCACTTTAAATTCATTGGACAGAATTTGATTCCCTTTGGGTCATTAATAATCTGTTCGCACCATGATGAGCATTGCAAAGTAAAATTACTTCACCATTTTCAGCAATGTCGATTTTAATAATGGGAGGCACGGTAGCACAGTGGTTAGCACTGTTGCTTCACAGCGCCAGGGTCCCAGGTTCGATTCCCGGCTTGGGTCATTGTCTGTGCGGAGTCTGCACGTTCTCCCCGTGTCTGTGTAGGTTTCCTCCGGGTGCTCCGGTTTCCTCCCACAAGCCCCGAAAGACATGCTTGTTAGGTGAATTGGACATTCTGAATTCTCCCTCAGTATATCCGAACTTGCGACGTGGTGTGGTGACTAGGGGCTTTTCACAGTAACTTCATTGCAGTGTTAATGTAAGCCTACATGTGACAGTGATAAAGATTATTATTATTATATAATTTAATCGTCTGCATCATGCATTCTGGAATGGGACAGGCTTGCAATCTTTAATATGTACCACACAACGCCCATTGTCAGTTGAGAATCTTTTTCAGTAGCTCACAGGCACTTTTCCAGAGGCTTCAGCAGTAATTGTTCAGAAGTTATGTAACAGGTAGATAGAGTTCAGTTCCTGTAAATAAAATATATACATTATTGATGGGGAGGTATGCTTCTGATATTAATTGCAAAGTTTGGCTTTCTTTAAGCTTTGTCCAGGATGATAGTATAAATATTTTCAATTTAAAATGGTGATTGTAATAATTCCATGGTGTAAATTCCTTTGTTTGTAATATATTTTAACCCACTGACTTCTCGCAATGTGAAAATTTGTTCCAATGAAATTGTATACCTCAGCAGTTGGCAAGACATTTCATTCTGCAGCGTGCACTCAGAATCAAATTCAAAAATTCAATCTGTCACATTTCTCAGAGGATTAGATCAAACTGGAAAAGTCCCTATTCTGAACTGCTGACAAGCAGACTGTTAAAAATTGGTTTCAACCACTCCAAAGCCCAATTTGAATGATAGGTCACTGATTTTCCCATGCACTGATTGAGAAAGATGTTGCGAGAGAAGGTTGAAATAGAGAAATCAAGCTTTATTTTATAGAATTGGGAGGTCTATTGTACTGGTTTCCAGCTCTAAAAAGAAAAATGAGTGAAAATAATTTTAATGGTGAATAATGTAACAATTAATCGGTGGGCAAATGTTCAGAATGACAGCTATGCAAATGTATATGTTTTCATTTCACGTGTTAATAACTAGAAATAATTAATTTATGTTAATTGCGGAATTATCGTGAACTTTATTACAATTATAGGTTAAAAATGTCAAACTTTTGGCCTGAATTTTCAGGATGGTGAGCACTCAGCATCTGTCATCCAGAAAGTCAGTGGGGAACCCATCCCCACCAACTCCGACAGACCCGCTGCCATTTCATGCTCAAGTGAGCATTGATTGGCAGCTAGCAGGACTTCCTTCCATCCACACTTGGCGGGCTGTTGGTCTATCAGATTGGCAATCAGCTCTGCAGCTCATCCAGGCACAGTGCCGCAGTGGCCATAAATGGAATTGCAGTGCTGCTGAGTACCAGGGGTGATGGGGAAGGAATGGTAGGGAATGCCCTGGGGAGCGCAAATGGGATGGTCTCACGTTTGAGTATAGGCTGGGAATGTGTGAGGAGGGAGCTGGGGAAAGGGCTGGAAGTCTCCGGTCCATGAGGGAAGGGCGCCCTCAACCTGAGGGGGCCTTCCCGCCCAAGAGCGAGGATGGGACCTCTTTCAGTTTCCCACCCTCAATCATCGGGTGCCTGAATATTGAGGCTCGAAGGGAAAAGTCCCTTAAGTGGCCATTAAGTGTGATTTAAGGGCCTTAATTGGGGCATGGGTGAGCTTCCCATCCAAAGCCCTGTCTGCCCCACCATAAAATCGTGTCCATCAGGACAGGCAGGATCTCAGAAGAAATCCCATCCATGCTATTTTACACTCTCTCTATCCCCTCCACCCGTCTCAGAACCTGCCAGGAGGGGAAAGGGGGTGATGGTGGTGGGGAGAAGCATTAAAATTCTGGACGATGTTCTTATAAAGTTAAAGTGCAATGTTCACTTAATACAACACGGTTTGGATTTTGCACTGGTGAAGCCATGCGGCTTGCCTTTCATTGCCCTTCTGCACTGTATGATTGTGGTGACAGCTGCCCATAGAATTTTAAAGTGGTATCTTAATGTTACGAGAGATCCTTCTCAGCTCAGCATCCTCCAGGGAGGGTTTATGATGTGGGTTTGTAGGGTGGGCAGCAGTATTTCTCTTAAACCAATCAGATTGAACATTCCTCAAAGACACACTTGCCACAGAATTTGACTGGTTAGTTCAGGAGGAGGGGGTGAGAACTGCATGGAAAGGTCTTCCCTCTAGGAGTCTACAGGCAGCACCTCTCTGCCTGCACCACAGTTGGGAGAAATGCCTTATTTACTAAGGAGGTAGCCACAAAATTGTGCGACCACCTTCAACAGGACTTGCAGCTTTACAGGAGCTTGAGGCGTTTATGGTCACTGCTGCTGCTCACCTCTGCTGCTCACATCTACGCAACCAAAGCCTTCATGCTGGGAGCAGGTGATATTGATCTAAGAGGCCCTGTACACCAGAAGAGGAGACTTCAGTGAATTCTCTCTAGCCAGTGAGAAGTAGGATGAGTGGACATGTGGCTTTGTCAAGATTGTGGGATTCCTAATGGGGTTGGGAACCATCAGCTGCATGCATATGGCTTTGTGGGCCCCACACGTAAACATGGCATTGTATTGTAAACAGAAAGGGTACCGATCCATTAAAGTGCAAGTGGGTTTGTCACCATTGCCCAAACTGTCATTTTGGTGATTGCTAGATATCCTGGCAGCAACCAAAATGCTTACATCCTGAGGCAGTCTATATTACCATGGTCTTCTGGCCATCACAAAAGCTAGCTGCTTGGAGACAGTAAATACCCTTATGTACATCGCTCTTGACTCACCCTGCCATGTGAAGACAATGTACGAGGAAGAGCCATTCTGTCAGCAGAATGTAGTGGAGCAGACTATTAGCATTCTCAAGCCGAGATGCCACTGCCAGGACTGTTTGGTGAAGAACTCTACAAACCCACAGACATCTGTCCCCAAACTCACAGTGATCGTGTGTGAGCCTCCAGCCTTGTGCTGATGAAAGTACAGTCCATCCCAACAGTCATATTGAGGTCACCTCGGTAGGAAGGAGGAGGAGGAAGTGCAGCCAATGAGTTTATTATATAGAATTTGCAGTGCAGAAGGAGGCCATTCGGCCCATCGAGTCTGCACCGGCACTTGGAAAGATCACCCTTCCCAAGCCCATACCCCCACCCTATCCCCATAACCCAGTTACCCCACCCAACACTCAGGGCAATTTTGGACACTAAGGACAATTTTGCATGGTCAATCCACCTAACCTGCACATCTGTGGACTGTGGGAGGAAACCAGAGCACCCGAAGGAAACGCACGCACACACGGGGAGAACGTGCAGACTCCACACAGACAGTGACCCAAGCCGGGAATCGAACCTGGGACCCTGGAGCTGTGAAGCAATTGTGCTAATCACTACGCTACCGTGCTGCCCACGGCATTGGCATTTGAGAACCTTTTGTGATGACCGGCTATCTGGTAGGTCGAACTGAGACTCCAGTTTCCTTAGGACATCATCACATCACCACCATTGTGCCACAATTCTCCACATTTCCATTCATCTGCTACATTTCATCGCAGAATTCTCTTGGCCAAAATCATGAAATAAAAGCAACCAACAAAACACTGCAACAACTTCATCCAACAATACAAGCAAAAACACAGACAAGAATATGCTACTCTCCTTTCTGAATCCTCTTATTGGTTGTCTTGTGGGACCTCTTGCCTCTCCTGGTGTTTCCGCATGGTGCTACTTCAGGGACTGCAGCAGGGTTGATGGAAGGTTGCTAACTTTCATTGGGACAGACTGCAACTGCTTTTAAGGAGAACCTTGAATAGTCCTGGGCAGCGTGCGCCCGACTGCACCATCTCACCATGAATAGTGATAGCCTGCACTGACCAGGTGAGAGGAAACAGCAAAGGCACTGGCAGGGGGGCAGTGGTAGGAGCACAAATGCTATTATCCTGAGAGAGAACAGGTGACAGCTCTTGGATACCGGAAAGTAGAAATGTGGAAGGGTTGTAGGGTAGGGGTTGAAGTGAAAGAAGAGAGTTGGGTGGAAAACAACAGGTCCCCAATCATATCATGTGGCACTTCATACCAAACAGTCGAATGAGGTGAGATTTGAGAAGAGCCAGAAAGCAGGAAAATACCATCATCCTGAATATTTTTGACAGCGTTATATGCAATGGCTCTATGAAGCTGAGCACATTCCCTTCCAGCAGCTTCCTTGATAGAGGCATCCTATCTGCCCAGTTCTTCACTGTTCCCTGTCTCTGTGAGGCAGCAGTGCTAGCCATTGTGCCACCGTGCCGTCCTTGGGCAAGATTCTGGAAATTAACATCCTTGACCACCCTGCTCCCATTCCCTCCTCAGGCTATTCCTTCAGGACCTCCTGGCCTCCTGTGAAAACATAGCCTCTCCCCATCTGTCAACCTGCTGATTTCTAGGCCTCCAGCACTATGGGTGTCATTCTCCGACCCCCCACCGGGTTGGAGAATCGCCGGGGGCTGCCATGAATCCCGCCCCCGCCGGTTGCCGAAGTCTCCGGCACTGGATATTCGGCGGGGGCGGGAATCGGGCCGCGCCGGTTGGCGGGCCCCCCCGCTGGATTCTCCGGCCGGATGGGCCGAAGTCCCGCCGATAAATTGCCTGTCCCGCCGGCGTGGATTAAACCACCTTTTGAACGGTGGGACAAGGCGGCGTGGGCGGGCTCCGGGGTCCTGGGGGGGGCGTGGGGCGATCTGGCCCCGGGGGGTGCCCCCAGGGTGGCCTGGCCCGCGATCGGGGCCCACCGATCCGTGGGCGGGCCTGTGCCGTGGGGGTACTCTTTCCTTTCCGCCTCCGCCACGTTCTCCACCATGGCGGAGGCGGAAGAGACTCCCTCCACTGCGCATGCATGGGAAACTGTCAGCGGCCGCTGACGCTCCCGCGCATGCGCCGCCCGGGGATGTCATTTCCGCGCCAGCTGGCGGGGCAACAAAGGCTGTTTCCGCCAGCTGGCGGGGCGGAAATTCCTCCGGCGTCGGCCTAGCCCCTCAATGTTGGGGCTCGGCCCCCAAAGATGCGGAGCATTCTGCACCTTTGGGGCGGCGCGATGCCCGTCTGATTGGCGCCGTTTTGGGTGCCAGTCGGCGGACATTGCGCCGTTTCGGAAGAATTTCGCCCTATATCGATGAATTTGGGAGCCCTCTCGTTTGTCTGTTGCTCCATATGGCACACTTCTCATTAAAACCACGACAGGCAATCAGCAGTAACTGCTGTATAACAAATTCAGCTTCCCCTTTTAAGAGGGGCAGGCTGCCTTTAAAAGGGGAAGACTGGCTGAAGCATGTGCTAACCTTGCAGCTTGGTGAGCTCCATTTAGCATTCAACCTGATAACAGCACGGGCCATGTTTAACTGAACACTATGGGTAGGATTTAATGGCCCCTCCCATCTGACGGCATATTGCACTCCGACTAAAATAAATGGGGATTTAAGCGACCCACTGCATCTACTGGCATTAGGTTTGTGTGCTGCCTGTCTTAATTGGACCCATTGCTGGTTCATGGTATATTACAACCCCTGCACCTGAAAATGGAAGCAATCCAATTCTTATCCTGCGGAATGTAAATTGGAATATTTAATTCAACATAACTTAATGTAAATCAAACTAAAGAGCTGGTCATTGACTTCAGGAAGCAAAGTATGATACACACCCCTGGCTGGTGCCAAGGTGGAGATTAGTGACAGCTTCAAATTCCTATGTGTGGACATCAGCAACAATCTGTTTTGATCCACCCACGTCAATGCTACGACCAAGAAAGCATAACAACGCCTTTACTTTCTCAGAAACTAAGGAAAATCGGCATGTCCATGTTGACTCTTGCCAACTTTTACAGATGCACCAGAGAAAGCATCCTGTCTGGCTGCATCACAGCCTGGTATGGCAACTGCTCGGCCCAGTACCATAAGAAACTGCAGAGAGTCATCAACACAGCCCAGTCCATCACAGGAACCTGCCTCCCATCCATTCACTCTATCTACACCTCCCGCTGCCTGGGGAAAGCGGGCAGCATAATCAAAGATCCCTCCCACCCGGCTTAGTCACTCTTCCAACTTCTTCCATCGGGCAGGAGATACAAAACTCTGAGAACATGCACTAACAGATTCAAAAACAGCTTCTTACCCGCTGTTACCAGACTCCGAAACAACCCTCTTATGGACTGATCTGATCGCTTCACACATCTTCTCTACTGAGTAGTACCGCACTCCTGTATGCTTCACCCGGTGCTTGTGCCTATGTATTTACATTGTGTAATTATGTTTGCCCTATGGTTTTTTTCATGTATTGAATGATCTGTCTGGACTGTACTCAGAACAATACTTTTCAATGTACCTCAGTACACGTGACAATAAACAAATCCAAATCCAAATGAGAAGGCGATCAAGAGGTAGAAAGAAAAGGTTTTTCAAAAAATTAAACCACCAACATTTAAATTCAGAAGGAATAAGAGTTTGCTCTTGTTAGATTAAATTTTCAGAGCCAGAGAAGTTGTTTGACACAAATTAATACTTACACATGAAAGTAGCAGATCTGATCTTTTCTGGTGTGTTTGGTGCAACTTTGCACCCTTCGTGCATGATAATGCCAAATCTACTGTTATGAGATATTGGTTTGGGACAGCTTGTGGAGGAGCAGGATAAATCAGGCAGATCAGACAAACATCAGTGCTTAACTGTATATGGGTGGAGGCTGTCTGATTTACATTATAATAACTGAGCGCTGCTCGCCTCACCATTATATCTGTTGAAACATCTCAGCCAATATGTTCACATCCCAAACTGCAGCATAGGGTAAGGTGAGAAATACCGTGGATACAGTTGGATTTGTTGGCCCTTTAATATTAGCTTCTTCCCAAGACATTGGCAACAAGTGCCAGATACCTCGTGGTAATTTGTCTTTTGCTCGCAGCCTCAGTCTGTTTTGCAAAACCATTTCCAAAATAAAGTAGGTGTTAGAGTTAGGAAACTGAAGTTGTAAATAACCCCCCGGTGGGTCAGAGAATCACCGGCGGGGGGGGGGGGAATGGCATTATTCCCACTTGGCCACCCCGCGATATTCTCCGGCCCCCCCAAAATCCCGTCGACGTGAATCGCGCCGCGCGCCTTGGAGAATGTCGAGGACCGGCGTGACGCAATGGGCCCTGGGGCCACCCCAATTCTCTGGGGGATGAGCCGAAGTCCCGCCGGTGTAAATCAAACCACCTATTTAACGGCGTCAAACAGTCGTGATGGTTGAGGCCGGCCAGCGCGGAGGTAGGCGTTGCCGTGGGGCAGCCGCCGGAGAAGTGACGGCACGGCCGCACGTGGTGGAGGGGGGTCGCAGGAGCCGTTGGAGTGTGCGTGCCGGGGGAGGGGTTGGGTGGGGGTCTGGGGGGGAAGGGATGGGGTGGGGAGGGGCTAGGGGAGGGGCTGGGGTGGGGAGGGGCTAGGGGAGGGGCTGGGGTGGGGAGGGGCTGGGGAGGAGCGGCTAGGGGGGTTGGCAGGGGAGGGGCTGGGGGATGTTGGGTCGGCTGGTTCGATGTGGACTGCACTTGATGCAGTGTAGCGAGAGACAGACCTCCAACACTTGATAAGATGCAACACAATTTTATTCAATATCTAAACTAGAATACATGTTCAACTGTGGGTTGACACTATGCTGACTTGACTGGAGACCTGATACTAGCCTAACCAGACTTACTAGCTACCACATGGTGTTTGCACTGGCCAGCTCACTAACTCTGACTGTCCCAGAGTCTGGGTCCCGCGAGAGCGGGAAAACAGGTGCCCTCTGGCTTTATAGTGGTAGTGTCCTGTCTGGTGATTGGCTGCTCTGTTCTGTGTGCTTACTGGTCATCCTGTGTGTCAATCACTGCCTGTCTGCACTCCATTGTATACATGGATGTACATTATGACATCTCCCCCCCCTTTTTTTTTGTTTTGTATTATGTGTGTTGAGATAATAAATATTAAGGTGCATATGCGTGTGGATATGTATATGTGTGTGACTATATACAGAATATGTACACAGGAAAGTGTCACTAGTGCAGATATAGGGCAGATGAAACGGTAAAAAACTATATTTACAGAGGTCAAAATGATAAGGTAACACAGTTGTGCAAAAGTTCAGTCTATAAGTTTAGTCTCTGCGGCGGGCGACAAATTCTGGTTGACCGCCTAAATGGTGGATCAGGGGCCGCCTGCACTTGGATAGGCAGGACTGCCGCCAATGCGGTGGTCGCAGAGGTCGGTAGGATTGCTGGTAGATCGGTGGCATCGTGGTAGGGCACGTCCGGAGGAAGCATTGTGTGAGGCGGGACATCATGGTTGGGTGGCGGGCGTGGAACTCTGCGCAGCGCCCGTCTGTTGCGTTGTAGGAAGGAGCCATCAGCCATGCGGACGAGGAACGATCTCGGGGCCACTTGCTTGACCACCACAGCTGTGGCGGACCAGCCGCCGTCAGACAACTGCACACGAACACGATCAGTTGGGACCAGCTCGGGGAGATCCGTGGCATGAGCGTCGTATGCTGATTTCTGTTGGGCCCAAGACTGCTGCATCTTTTGTATGACCGTGAGGTGGTCAAGGTCTGGAACATGGATGGCTGAAACCGTGGTTCGCAGAGTGCGGTTCATGAGCATCTGCGCGGGAGACAACCCAATGGACAGCGGGGATGCTCTGTATGCCAGCAGCGCCAGGTTGAAGTCGGAGCCTGAGTCTGCAGCCTTGCATAGTAATCTCTTGACGATATGGACCCCTTTTACGGCCTTCTCGGACTGTTTCACCACTTCTGGGTAATTGGAGAAATAGTTGACCAGGAGGACATAATCACGCCCCTTGGCATGGAATAGGTCGACACCAACTTTGAACCATTGGGAGGTCACTATCTCCTGTTGCTGCAGAGTTTCTTTGGGTTGAGCTGGCTGAAATTTCTGACATGTGGGGCAGTTGAGGACTGTGTTGGCAATGTCCTGGCTGATGCCCGGCCAATAGACTGCCTCTCGAGCTCTGCATCGACATTTCTCGACCCCCAGGTGACCCTCATGGAGTTGGCTGAGCACCATAGCTCGCATGCTCTGCGGAATCACAATCCTATCGAGCTTCATGAGGATGCCGTCTACCACCGTCAGGTCGTCCTTGATGTTGTAAAACTGGGGACACTGTCTCTTCTGTCAGCCATTCGTGAGGTGCTGCATCACACGCTGTAGCAGAGGATCCTTGGCCGTTTCCTCATGAATTTGGATGACCCTCTCATCAGTGGCCGGAAGGTTGGAGGCACATAATTGCACCTGCGCATCGATTTGGCAGACAAAGTCAGTTTGTTCAGACGGTGTGGTGATAGACCTGGAAAGGGCATCTGCAATAATGAGTTCTTTGCCTGGTATGTAGACAAGTTCAAAGTCATAGCGGCGTAGCTTGAGAAGGATTTGTTGTAACCGAGGCGTCATGTCATTCAAATCCTTCTGGATTATGTGGACTAATGGCCTGTGGTCCGTCTCAACCGTGAATTTTGGGAGGCCATACACATAGTCGTGAAATTTGTCGATTCCCGTTAGGAGGCCCAGGCATTCCTTCTCATTCTGAGCGTACCGTTGCTCAGTGGGCGTCATGGCTCTGGAGGCATACGCAACGGGGGCTCATGAGGAAGAGTCATCCCGTTGGAGGAGCACCGCCCCAATACTGTCCTGGCTCGCGTCAGTGGATATTTTGGTCTCTTTGGTAGGGTCGAAGAACGCCAGAACCGGGACTGTGGTGAGTTTTACCCTGAGCTCACGCCATTCGTTCTCATGAGCGGGCAGCCACTGGAATTCCGTCAACTTTTTGACGAGATGGCGGAGGGCTATGGTGTGTGCTGCCGTGTTGGGAATTAACTTCCCGAGGAAGTTGACCATCCCTAGAAAGCGGAGGACCGCCTTCTTGTCCTCTGAGGTCTTCATGGCATTGATCGCCGAGACCTTGTCAGCATCTGGCCGCACGCCTTGCTGCGAGATGTGGTCACCAAGGAATTCGATTTCTGATTGACCGAACGAGCATTTGGCTCTGTTGAGTCGGAGGCCATGCTCATGAATTCTGTGGAATACCTGCTTGAGGCGATCGATGTGTTCTTGAGAAGTTGTGGACCAGATTATGACATTGTCAACATACACGCGCACCCCCTCAATACCCTCCATCATCTGTTCCATGATGCGCTGAAATACCTCTGAGGCAGAGATGATGACAAAAGGCATCCGGTTGTAGCAGCAGCGACCGAATGGGGTATTGAATATGCGCAGCTTGCGAGTGGATGCATCCAGCTGTATTTGCCAGAACCCCTTGGAGGAGTCCAGCTTCGTAAAGAGTTTGGCATGAGCCATCTCGCTGGTCAACTCCTCTCGTTTTGGTATTGGGTAATGTTCCCTCATGATGTTGCGGTTTAAATCCTTAGGGTCGATGCAGATTCGAAGCTCCCCTGACGGCTTCTTGACGCAGACCATGGAGCTGACCCAGTCCGTGGGTTCTGTGACCCTTGATATGATGCCCTGGTCCTGGAGGTCCTGTAACTGCTGGTTGAGGCGGTCCTTGAGTGGTGCCGGCACCCAACATGGTGCATGGATCACAGGGGTGGCGTTTGGTTTGAGCAAGATTTTGTATCGGTATGGGAGTGTGCCCATTCCGTCGAATACTCTGTGGTACTGCGTGATAATGTCATCAATTTTAGCCTGGAAGTTCTCATCAGATGAGGCCCTCGCCTGTGAGGATGACATGGTGTGGACTCGCTGAACCAAGTTCTGGAGTTTGCAGGCCTGAGCACCGAGCAGGGATGCTCTGTCAGGTCCCACGATCTCAAATCGCAGTGTCGCTTTAAATGACTTATTGGAAACTCCGAGTTGGCATGAGCCACTGGCAGCTATGGCATTGCCATTGTAGTCAAGGAGCTGGCAGGCCGGTGGAAGAATGCTTGGTCTGACGCGGATGGTGTCGAGATCGGATTTGGAGATGAGGTTCGCCGATTTGGAGATGAGGTTAGGTGGATTGGCCATGATAAATTTCCCTTAGTGTCCACAATTGCCCTTAGTGTTGGGTGGGGTTACTGGGTTATAGGGATAGGGTGGAGGTGTTGACCTTGGGTAGGGTGCTCTTTCCAAGAGCCGGTGCAGACTCGATGGGCCGAATGGCCTCTTTCTGCACTGTAAATTCTATGATATGGCTCTATGCGCCGGTGTCCAGTTTGAACCGGATGCGAGCCTTGTTGACTGTGAGGACAGCACACCATTCACCGTCGGGATCCACGCTGAGGATCGGGAAGTGCTTCGCTGTCTTGGAGAAAGGCAGCGCATGCTTCGTAATGATGCCCACCCGGTGTGTAGATTTGAGGCATGCAGCATCAGGATCCATTGGGCTGTCGGGGTCGGAGTCTGGCATGGCCTGCTGTATTGAATGGACGCTTCTGCGCCGCGGCTGGGATCGCTGGATGCTGGGCAATGGAGCAGATCTTCAAAGGGCTGCGTAGTGGCCAAGCGTGCCACACTGTAGACACCGTCGTGATTTTGCCGGACATTGCCGCTTCAAATGGGCAGAGCCACAATTCGGACAAGTCATAATGCCAACGTGAGCGCGTTCCATGCGCCATCGCGCATGCACAGTGCAGTCGAACGATGTACGCACCTGCGCAGTCTGGTCGTCGGTCTCGCCGTCCCCTCGGTCATGGAGCGCGTGCGCAGGGGCCCGGGTAAAGCGCGCGGAATGGCCACTCTCGTCGATACGTAGGCCCTGCATTTGCGCGATGGCCTGCACCTCGTGGGAGGTTAGCTTTACCGTTTCTGCTGCCCTGATGTGGGAGTGCCGATTGTTAGCATGTTCGTGGAGTACGCACGTTTCGATGGAGATGGTGAGGGTGAGGGGGGATATGGGGGAAGGGGAATATGGGGGCCATTTGCAAGGGGATAGGGGGGAAGGGGGGATATGGGGGAAGGGGGATATGGGGGAAGGGGGGATCTGGGGGATATAGGGGAAAGGGGGATATGGGGATGGGGGAAGGGGTATATGGGGGATGGGGATAAGGGGGATATGGGGGAAGAGGGATATGGGGGATATGGGGGAAGGGGGATATGGGGGAAGGGGATATGGGGGAAGGGGGATATGGGGGAATGGAGATAAGGGGAGGGGAGATGGGGAAGGGGGAAAGGGGGGGCGGGCTGTGAGAGGTCTCACTTGGCACTGCGCGGCGGGCCATTTTGCCAGGTCTTCGCACGTGTCCGTGACAGGTGACGCCGTCGCGAATGGCAACACGCCGCTACTAGCCCATTCCCGGCCGGAGAATTTGCGACGTTTCGGGGGGCCCAACGCCGGAGTGATTCGCGCTGTTTTGGCGCCGGGTTCAGGCCATCCCGCCGATTCACGGAGAATCCCGCCCAAGATTACTAATTGAGAGAGAAAATTATACAAGAGTTTGGTTAATTAACCAATGCTAACTAAGGATGAGAGCTATGCTAGGATTAACTGGAAATAGGATAGATATAAAGGGCGGGATTCTCCGACCCCCCCGCCGGGTCGGAGAATCACCGGGGGCTGGCGTGAATCCCGCCCCCGCTGGTTGCCGAATTCTCTGGCTCCGGATATTCGGCGGGGGCGGGAATAGCGCTGCGCCGGTCGGCGAGCCCCCCACGGCGATTCTCCGGCCCGCGATGGGCCGAAGTCCCGCTGCAGGAATGCCTGTCCCGCCGGCGAGGATCAAACCACCTCTCTTCCCGGTGGAACTAGGTGGCGTGAGCGGGCTCCGGGGTCCTGGGGGGGGCATGTGGCGATCTGGCTCCAGGGGGTGCCCCCACAGTGGCCTGGCCCGTGATCGGGGCCCACCGATCCGCAAGCGGGCCTGTGCTGTGAGGGCACTCTTTTACTATGCATCGGCCGTGTAGGTCTCCGCGATGGCCGACGCGTAGGTGACACCCCAGCGAAGTCCTTTCGGCCCTGACTGGCGTGGCGCCATAGGCCGTTCCCGCCGGTTGGCAGCGCGCAAACCACTCTGGCGCGGGGCTAGCCCCTCAGGACGGCCCGACGCCAGAGTGGTTCACGCCACTCCCTCCCGCCGGGACCCCCGCCCCGCCGGGTAGGGGAGAATCCCGCCCAAGGTTCTGTTCGAACTGTTAGATTGGATGCTGCAAATTGTGTGAAAGTCATATGGATGGATATTGTGAAAAGCAACCTTCCAGCAGGGACCCACAAACAATAGATATATTGTGGAACCAAAATTCAAAACATTAGACGTTTTTTTTTAAATGTCTATTTATTGGGATTTTCAATTTTTTTGCATAAAAAATTGTCTCAAACAAACAAAAGCATGAAGATATTAATCTTTATTATTGTCGCACGTAGGCTTACATTAACATTGCATTGATGTTGCTGTGAAAATCCCCTAGTCGCCACACTCTGGCTCCTGTTCGGGTACACTGAGGGAGAATTCAGAATGTCCAATTCACCTAACAAGCACGTCTTTCGGGACTTGTGGGAGGAAACCAGAGCGCCCGGAGGCAACCCACGCAGACACGGAGAGAACGTGCACAGACAGTGACCCAAGCCGGGAATCAAACCTGGGACCCTGGCGCTGTGAAGAAATAGTACTTACCACTGTGCTACCATGCTGCCATAGTTAGGAAGGCAAATGGTACCCTGCCATTCATTGTAAGGGGACCTGAGTATAGCAAGTATGTCTTACTGCAGCTGTACAGGGTGTTGGTAAGACAATCTTTCCAACATGCCATTTCACCCATACCCAGGCATCCAACAACCCAGGCTCCAGCAGAAGAGGGTTGACACGGCAGGCTCAGCCATCCCAACGCCTGTGACAAAAGGAACAGGACAACACAAGACCAGAGGGCGGAAAGCCAACCCAACCCCCGTCCTTGGACACAGGAGTAAATCTGCTCCCTCGATCCACCAAGTGAAGTGCTCCCTCCATTCCAAGAATCTCCTCATACACATCCAACGCTGCCACAAAAACATTGCGCGACTCTTGAACTTGAGCTTTGGTGACCTGCACCAGAGAGCCGAGGCATTTGGATGACCAACTTGATCACGCGTGGCCATCATTTACCAGAACTCAACACACTGTTGGGGCAGAGAATCCCTCAAAGGGAGCTGCACCACTAATGAGAATGTCCCATCCCAACTCCTTCCAGCTGCCATGAATCATTGTAGATTAATATTTCAATGGCCTACTTGATGGATGATGCTGAGTAGACAACAGTAGGAAAATACTGCTGCAACATTTTTTTAACAGCTGCATAAAGTACAAGCAACTTAGATCATAGAAGTGAAAAGACACTTCTCATAGAACTTGCGGGGCAAATCAACTTCAACCCAGTGTCGTCAATCCTGCCACAAATCATTGTTTACTTCCCCATGCTAATACCATCAGATGGGGAAGGTTAAGAAAGAGAGGGCCGCTCCATTTATATTTGCACGCAGCCGGTGGAATTAGATGCCTTCCCTGAGGCAGGTTTGAGAGCATTTAATTAGGCAGGAGGATGCCAGGTGGGGAAGGTTGGATGCCCTTTCCGCGCCACTGCCAATTGTGGCCCTTCAACCAGTTAGCATACAGGAAGCCCAAAAAGCAAACTTTTGTTGGGGTGCTTGCAAGCTCCCAGCGATGGGTCATCTGGACTCAAAACGTTAGTTCTTTTCTCTCCATACAGATGCTGCCAGACCTGCTGAGATTTTCCAGCATTTTCTCTTTGGTTTCTTGGGTGCTCAGACGTCTGGGTCTTGCTGCCAAAGCTAGCACATCATATTCTATAGAACATAGAACATACAATGCAGAAAGAGGCCATTCGGCCCATCGAGTCTGCACCGACCCACTTAAGCCCTCACTTCCACCCTATCCCTGTAACCCAATAACCCCTCCTAACCTTTTTGGTCACTAAGGGCAATTTAACATGGCCAATCCACCTAGCCTGCACGTCTTTGGACTGTGGGAGGAAACCGGAGCACCCGGAGGAAACCCACGCAGACACAGGGAAAACGTCCAGACAGTGACCCAGCGGGGAATCAAACCTGGTACCCTGGCGCTGTGAATCCACAGTGCTATCCACTTGTGCTACTGCGCTGCCCGAATGTTGCAACTTTTGAATTTCTCATTCTCTCTGCTACTTGACTTAAAGATGCATGTCCATTAAGAATCCGTTGATCAAAAACGTTTTAGGCAATAATAAAGAAAGGGGAAATAAGGGAATTAACAGGAAGGGCCCTTACACCATGACTTAAAACAATTGATGGAAAGTAATGTGAAGATGATTGGATCAGAATTTGTACCTGCTGTCTAGACAAGAAAGCACATGTCAATTAATTTGGCTGCATATTCAATCTTTAGTGCCAAACCCTGTGGCTAATCCAATATCTACAGCCAGAGATTTGCTTCAGTACAAATATTATTGAGCTGACAAATCCAACCATCATAGGAGAACTCTGTTATTTCCGATAAGGAAATAAATAACATTACACTCGTAGCTTTCCAAGCACAGTACTTTCCCTGGTCCAAACTTCACTTCTGTCAAAAATGTTACAATTATTACATATCACATGCACACCTACTGATTACAATAACAAACAATAGAGCTTCTCTTGGTTCATTTTTTTAAACCACCAAAACACATTCATGCAGTTGATAGAAGGGATATATGCCGAACTGTCAAGGAGTTATATCAGGTAATCAAAATGAATGATGGAATGATGTTACTGTTGCAATGTGTATTAATTAACAGAGTAGAGCTGTTTTGTAACTGCCAGCTTCACATTTTACATTTAAAACCATGAGGGGCCTAGGTAGAGTAGTTGGAGAGAAATCATTCTCATTGGTTGAGAACCATAGGACACTGATGTAAGGTGATTGGTAAAAGTAACAAAGGCAATCTGGGGAAGAACCTTTCTACACAGTGAATGAGAAGAATCTGAAGGTGTGGTGGATGCATGTACAATCTTGGCTTTCAAAACTGGTTTGGAAAAGAACCCGAAGAGAAATAGTTTGCCGGGCTATGGGAAACTGCAGGGGAGTGGGACTAGCTGAGGTTCTCTTGCAGAGACTGACGTGAACGCATTAGGCCAAAGGGTTTCCTTCTCTGCTGTAGCCATTTTATGATGCATGTCATTTTCTTACAGCGTTTGCTGTGCATGGTAAAATGGGGAAGGAAACCATAATTTCATATCACTGCCTATTTAGCTGTAGCTAAATAACCTACCCAAATAAACTGTGTTCGGCACTAGTAAACTATGGGGAGTATCAAACAGAATTTAAATGTCAACAGAAGGTTCTATTCTTGACTACACCATGAGACACATCTAGGCACAAACTATCTGATTAAATAACTTTGATTCTATTTTGACACTGGTTCAGCACTTGAGCAGTGATTATCTTGCCACCATTCGCCTTTGTGTCTCCTTGTGTTTTAAAGTTGCAGGATTTTGCTGAACAATAGTTATATTGGGTGCTGACATCTCTTCATGTTTGATCCTGAGCTGCTCAAAAACTATTGAACTATGAAGCCGAGCCTGATCCTCTCCTCACTTGATTTCTACACTTGTATTCTTTTCAACTGTGGTCATTGTTATGTTCTTGTACAGAGACAATTACTGAGTTGGCGTACTAAAAACATCTACTTCAAAACTAGTTAGTTTTCTCGTATAATAAATTGTGGGTATGAAACTAATGCTATAAAACTGGAACAAAGACAAACCCGACTGACCACGATGGTTTCTCCTCAAGACTCCCCGCAGGCTAGAGTGTCACATGCTACAACTTGCCTGACACCTACTGGTCGGAGACTATACATATTTACGCATAAACTTGTTAATGCATATCACGACAGTCATGACACTATATTACACAATAAGGCTGATTTTTCCTTTCCTTTCCTTAGTCCAAAAGATCAGAAGCCTACTGGGGAACATTAGCTGTTGGGCATGATTTACCGACCTCGGCATACCTGATTTGGTGACGCGACAAGGCCTTTTAATCCTCTTACAAGACTCGAGATGCTTGAGACTTCTAGTCAGATACAACCGAACATTGCAGGATGTCGCGATCTGGATTTAGCATATTTAAATGAGCCACTTGGCTCATTTAAATATGTCTCTGCTGGATTACCCTGGTGCCCGGCAACTAACGGCCTTCCCAGCGTGGCCTAGACTAGACGCCATTTAGTACTGGTCCACACAAAACATGGACCAGGCGTAACGGTACCTAACGGGTCTCCCAGGCCATTGGAGACCCTTGGATGGTCGGTGACAGGGCAGGGTGGCTCCCTGGCTCTCCCCCTGGCACCCAGTCACATTGACACTACCATCCTGGCACCTTGGCACTGCCAACATGGCACTGCCAGGATGCCAGGTGGCACTGCCAAGCTGGAAGGGGTACTGCCAGGGTACTGGGGTGGCAGTGCGGTGTGCTTGAGTGGCACTGCTAAGGGGTGTGGCCTGAGAATGCCATGCCCATAAAAGGGAGGGCATGAGGGGGCTTATGATGAGTGGGTAGGTGAAGAGTGGGTATGAAGGGTCCTTATAAAGTTTCGGGGAGGCTAACGTTGGGAGTCCTGAAAGGAGGAAGGAGACCTGAAAATGCAGGGCGGGGGGGGGGGGGGTGATCTACGGTGACCCCTTAGCGGGTCTTCCAACTTGGAGGGATGTGGGATACTGCTCACGTGGGCAGGAGGTGACATTGTGGGGTGTGGGGGACATTAAAGCCCACTTAAAGATCCGGGCACCCTTTCAAAATGGCGGCCCGATCTCTGAGCTGATCTGGCTCAAAAAACCTCGCACAATTTATACGGCGCATTATGTCTCGTGATCTAAAAGGATCTCACGAGGCGTCACAATCTGCTTCCCACCCACAATGGGAGGGACACAGATTTGCATATTCAAGTGAGTAGCTAGCTTCATTTGACTGCAGATGCCACCCGTGCACTTTGGCACTGACAGCCTGTCAACCGGGTAGTGCCTCCCGTGTACCACCCTGGCACTGTAGGGTGCCTAGATGCAACTACTAGGCTGGTAGGGCACTGCCATGATGCCAGGCTGGTAGTGCCAAGGTGCCCAAGTGGCATCTTGCCCATGCCAGGGATCGGGCTCGGGGTGCTCTTATGAGGTGCGGTGAGGGGGCACGAGGACCCCCTAATCGGTTAGTTAGGACTTTGCAGGGTTTATAAGAACACACCCCTGGATCCCACAAAGAAAGATGAAAGGTACCAGCATCCTGTAAACATTTAGCCCTTCCTGATTCTGGGATATCCCTTGTGATCGCCTGCCAGCCAATCTTGGCATTTCGCTATTGTAAGCACTGGAGCTCTGGGTTGGCAATTTTCCACCTTTTCCTGCCTGGCATGTATGGGACGCCGCCAACAGGATGTAAATATTGCACAGTAGTTAATATGGCCTGGGATTCACCCTGCCGCGTGAGGATGGTAAATTAACTTGTCAGTGTGGTTTTGAGTGGAAACCCAACTTGTAGTTAAAATCCAGACCCTACATTTTAAATTGGATAATTTTTATGTGCATGAGTTTACATGATTCTTACAAATATATGGCACAAAGAATTTCAGATAATTTTTTTCACGTACACAAATATTCACTCACTTCGAACAATATTGTCCTTGACGAGAACTCAGGATTTACTGCAAATTAAAATGCTGTTCTATTTTTCCATTAACAAATAAAAGGTTTATCACTAATCATGCACTGATGAACATTCAATCAATCGTTAGTTATTCCAAAATTAATGTGTATCAAAACAATTAAAGTGTAATCAGTGATGTGCAGAAATAACCATCAGTCGGGGCTGGTTTAGCACAGGACTAAATCGCTGCCTTTGAAGGCAGACCAAGGCAGGCCAGCAGCACAGTTCAATTCCCGTACCAGCCTCCCCGAACAGGCACCGGAATGTGGCAACTTTTCACAGTAACTTTATTTGAAGCCTACTTGTGACAATAAGCGATTTTCATTTCATTTCATTTCATCATTAATTATCTCAGATCGACACAAACATATCAAATGAGACAAAATAAGAATATCAATAGTCAGAAATCAGAAAATGTAACTTGAGTCCTAATGACAAGGCCCTCTCAGTTTAAACTATTTGGAAAAGCTTTGCACTGAGCTCAGATTGATTGCAGGTGAAAACTGCGTACAAAACCACTTTTAGAATTCCACTTGCTATCTCCTTACGCATGCCAGAAACGGGACAAGAGGCAGGTAAAATTTGCATCTTATAATTAGGTCCCTAAATTTTATCAATTTGTTGGGTTCCAGAAAGGTGTATAGTCAAAAAAGTCACAATAGGATTTCTACTAATTTATAAAATTACCCAAAAAGCCAATTTTTAAATATTGCAAGGAAACAAGTCTATTTTAAACCTCAAAAAAGCACACCGAGAAACATGAATACTGAAAACTGGCATTACATTGAATACCTCTTATTTAAAATCCATTCTTGTTACATGTAATGGCAGCATTGCACTTCTCATTGATGTTGGTGAAGTTATAACTGCTATACACCGCTTTGCGGGGAGGCAATCCTCACACACATTTGTAGACAGAGCAGAATTAAATGGCATATTAAATGGTAACATAATGTTACTTAAGGCTTTTAAAATATTTAAAAAGTGAATTCAAACAATTACTGCCAACTCCAGTTCCAATGCTATGAAAACATTTTGGGCGGGATTCTCCGTCCCGCCAGTCCCGTTTTCCGTGGCTGGAGGGACAGAGCTGGATATCATCAACCTACGCAGAAACTGATGCCACTTTTTCAGATGCTGAGAACCAATGTACAGATGAAAACCAAGATGAAGTCAATGATAGCTGACACCAGAGGTAACAGTATGAGAATAGGAAGAACCATTGGAGGTGACATCTCTGACTCTGTCCAAAGAAATAAAAATGGAATGAAGTCAACATAGTCTCACTCAGCTGATTACGAGGTGGAGATGGTTAGCAGTTTCAAATTCCTTGGGGTGCACATCTCCAAAAATCTGTCCTGGTCCACCCACATCGACGCTACCACCAAGAAAGCACAACAGCGCCTATACTTCCTCAGGAAACTAAGGAAATTCGGCATGTCCACATTGACTCTTACCAACTTTTACAGATGCACCATAGAAAGCATCCTATCAGGCTGCATCACAGCCTGGTATGGCAATTGCTCGGCCCAGGACCGCAAGAAACTTCAGAGAGTCGTGAACACCGCCCAGTCCATCACACGAACCTGCCTCCCATCCATTGACTCCATCTACACCTCCCGCTGCCTGGGGAAAGCGGGCAGTATAATCAAAGATCCCTCCCACCCGGCTTACTCACTCTTCCAACTTCTTCCATCGGGCAGGAGATACAGAAGTCTGAGAACACACACGAACAGACCAAAAACAGCTTCTTCCCCACTGTCACCAGACTCCTAAATGACCCTCTTATGGACTGATTTTATTAACACTACACCCTGTATGCTTCATCCGATGCCAGTGCTTTTATAGTTACATTGTATATGTTGTGTTGCCCTATTATGTATTTTCTTTTATTCCCTTTTCTTCTCATGTACTTAATGATTTGTTGAGCTGCTCGCAGAAAAATACTTTTCACTGTACCTCGGTACACGTGACAATAAACAAATCCAATCCAACATGGAGAAGTTTGATTTATACTAGAAGTCTGCTCCATTCATTTATTTCAATGGATAAATTTCTATATTATGACAGGTTGAATCTAATGCCTTAGTTCATGGAAAATTTTGTAATTTATCTATCACTACGCAAGTTCTCCTTGAACTTATTGAATTCCAAGGCTCCATTTTCAATTTTTCCATCAAAATGGCACACAATTCAAGAGGCTTCAAATGTACCTTTGAAACTTATTTGCCAGAAGCACATCTTCTTCGACAAGGAGTTCTGGGTATGTCTATACACAGACTTGGGTGATACTGTTTAACTTGGAAATAGACAAAAAGGAGGTTATGGGGAGAAAGCAGGAGAATGGGGATGAGAAACATATCAGTCATGATTGAATGGCGGAGCAGACTCGATGGGCCAAATGGCCTAATTCTGCTTCTATGTCTTATGGTCTAAACTTCCCTGTGATCGTACCCAGCCACTCTAACTTATCCTTCAGATCCCAGAGGGTTAGAGGTATCCCAGAACTCTTACGAACACATCAAAATACTGAAATAAGTTTGTTGAAATGTTGCTATGTGAGAAAAAGGAGAAAGCCAAAAAAAAGTAAAATGCTAAACATGTGTGATCAACAAGTGAACAAGCAAATGCACCCAATAAAAGTATTACTCAAGCTGCTATGGTAAGACTCATGTTCACAATTTTATCAAAATCAATGTCAACATAGCCCTGCAGCACTTTATTGAACATCATTCATTTACATCTTTTCCTCCCTGATGCACTATCAATTACGACGAGACGGGAGTAGAGAGTAATCGAGGCTTTATTAAGCAGAGATGTGTGGCCTCCTGCAGCTGCTACCAGAATGGGAGCAGTGCTCGGTGTGCACACACATTTATACTCCGCCTACTGGGCAGAGCCAGCAGGCAGGGATTTACCCCCGTACATGTAGTACAGGAGCCTTACCATATTACCTCTAATAACAACTATTATACAATCAGTGGTGACTACAACATTCACCCCCTGTTAAAAACGAGTCCAGCGGGGGTGGTGGAAAAATGTACACGTTTGTAAAAATTAAAGTTTACAGTTTGGTGAAAATTTACAAATTCAGCCGGTCGGGTGCCTTGATCCTCCGCTGTGAGCGCCTCGGTCTCGGTGGTGATGCAGGCGTGTTGTCCTCGTCTTCATCCCCGGGTGGAACCAGTGGGAGGACGGATCGTCCTGGGGCGGGGGCTGTAGTGAGGTGCGCTGGGGGGAGGGTGGGTGGCGCCGGGGCAATCGGAGGGGGGGTGTCGGATGGTGGGCAGTGGGTGGGGATCCAGCAGGTGCCAGGTCCCTGAGAGAGACTGTGTTCTGGCGCCCGTCGGGGTACGCCACGTAGGTGTACTGCGGGTTCGTGTGCAGTAGTTGTACTCTTTTGGCCAACGGGTCCGCCTTGTGGATCCGCACGTGTTTGCGGAGGAGGATGGGTCCAGGAGCTGCCAGCCATGTTAGGAGCGAAACCCTGGAGGTGGACTTCCTGGGGAAGGCAAGGAGACATTCATGGAGGGTTTCATTAGTTGCAGTGCAGAGTAGCGGTCAAATGGAATGGAGGGCTTCAGGGAGGACCTCCTGCCAGCGGGAGGCCGGGAGATTTTTAGACCGCAGGGCCAGCAGGACAGCCTTCCAGACAGTCCCATTCTCTCTCTCCACCATCCCGTTTCCCCAGGGTGTGTAGCTGGTCATCCTGCTCGAGGCAATGCCCTTGCTGAGCAGGAACTGACGCAGCACATCACTCATAAAGGAGGATCCCCGGTCGCTGTGGACGTAAGTGGGGAAACCGAACAGGGTGAAGATGCTGTTGAGAGCTTTAATGACCGTGGCAGAAGTCATATCAGGGCATGGGATGGCGAAGGGCAATTGGGAGTATTCATCGACCAAATTCAGGAAGTACGTGTTTCGGTCGGTGGAGGGGAGGGGCCCTTTGAAGTCCATGCTGGGGTGTTCAAAGCGGCAGGAGGCCTTCACCAAGTGCGCTCGGTCTGGCCGGTAGAAGTGCGGTTTGCACTCCGCGCAGACCTGGTAGTCTCTGGTGACAGCCCTGGCCTCCGCAATGGAGTAGGGCAGGTTGCGGGCCTTTATGAAGTGAAAGAACCGAGTGACCCCTGAGTTACAGAGACCATCGTGTAGGGCCCGGAGTCGGTCCACTTATGCGCTGGCACATGTACATCGGGATAGGGCATCGGGGGTCTCGTTGAGCTTCCCGGGGCGATACAAAATCTCGTAATTGTAGGTGGAGAGCTCAATCCTCCACCTTAAGATTTTACTGTTTTTGATCTTGCCCCGCTGCGTATTGTTAAACATGAAGGCAACCGGCCGTTGGTCAGTGAGGAGAGTGAATCTCCTGCCAGCCAGATAATGCCTCCAATGCCATACAGCATCCACGATGGCTTGGGCCTCCTTTTTGACAGAGGAGTGCCGAATTCCGGAGGCATGGAGGGTACGGGAAAAAAATGCCACGGGTCTGCCTGCCTGGTTGAGGGTGGCGGCAAGAGCTACGTCCGATGCATCGCTCTCGACCTGGAAGGGGAGGGTCTCGTCGACCGCGTGCATCGTGGCCTTGGCGATGTCTGCCTTGATGCGGTTGAAGGCTTGGCGGGCCTCAGCCATCAGGGGGAAAACTGTGGAGTGGATGAATGGGCGGCCCTTGTCCGCATAGTTAGGGACCCCCTGGGCATAATAGGAGAAAAACCCAGGCATCGTTTCAGGGCCATGGGGGAGGGGGAGTTCCATGAGGGGAGGCATGCGGTCGAGGTTGGGCCCTAGAACTCCATTTTCCACAACATAGCCAAGGATGGCTAAGCGGTTGGCGCTGAACACGCACTTCTCCTTATTGTACGTGAGGTTAAGGTGTTTGGCAGTGTGGAGAAATTTGAGAAGGTTAGTGCCGTGGTCCTGCTGGTCGTGGCTGCAGATGGTCACGTTATCTAGGTACGGGAAGGTGGCCCGCAGCCCGTACCGGTCAACCATTCGGTCCATCTCACGTTGGAAGACCGAGACCCTGTTAGCGACGCCAAAAGGAACCCTAAGGAAATGGTAAAGGCGGCCGTCTGCTTCAAATGCAGTGGATTGGCGGTGCGCCTTGCGGATGGGGAGCTGGTGGTAGGCAGATTTCAGGTCCACTGTGGAAAAGACCCGGTACTGTGCAATCTGATTGACCATATCAGATGTGCGTGAGAGGGGGTACTAGACGAGCAGCGTGTACCAGTTGATGGTCTGACTGTAGTCAGTGACCATCCTGTGTTTCTCCCCAGTCTTTACGACTACCACTTGGGTTCTCTAGGGGCTGTTGCTGGCCTCAATGATGCCTTCCCGCGGCAGTCGCTGGACCTCCGACCTGATGAAGGTCCTGTCCTGGGCACTGTACCGTCTGCTCCTGGTGGCGACGGGTTTGAAATCCGGGGAGAGGTTTGCAAACAGGGAAGGTGGGTTGACCTTAAGGGTCGTGAGGCCGCATTTGGTGAGGGGTGGTAGGGGTCCGCCCAATTTTAGAGTTAGGCTTTGGAGGTTGCACTGGAAGCCCAGGCCGAGTAACAGGGCAGGGCAGAGGTTGGGGAGGACGTAGAGTCTGAAGTTGCTAAGCTCTACGCCCTGGACGGTGACTACCTCTGGATTTCCACGGAATGGGATCCGGAGGCCAGGGAGATTCTCTGGGTAACGGGGTGTACCGCGAGGGAGCAGCGCCTTACCGTAGAGGGGTGGATCAAGCTTTCCGTTCTCCCGGAGTCAAGAAGGCAGGAGGTCTAGTGCCGATCGACTTTCACCGTCATCATCGCAGTTGCGAGGTTGTGCGGCCGGGACTGGTCGAGCGTGATGGAGGCGAGCTGCGGCTGGTGTTGGCAGGCTCCGGCAGCGGTGGCAGGCGATGAACGGCCAGACGAAGTCCCCGACGAGCAGGGGTCCTGAAGCGCCATCCAAAATGGCGTCGAAGATGGCAGTGCCCACGGGGCGCACATGGCGGGCAGCGTTAAAGATGGCGGCACCCATGGGCCACACGTGGTGCTCTGGGAGGAAGATGGCGGCGCCCACAGGCCGCACGTGGTCTGCGGGGACGAAAATGGCTGCACCCATGGGTTGCACGTGGGGGATGCAGGAACGCTGGGCCTAGATACAGCAGCGATCGACCGTGCCTGGCACACAGCAGCAAAATTTCCCTTCTTCCTGCAGGTCTTGCAGATTGCACTCCGTGCGGGCAGCGCTGCTGGGGGTGTTTGGTCTCCCCGCAGAAATAGCATTTGGGCCCCCCGGGGCTGGCTGGATGCCGCACGGCGCAGGTTTAGGGTGGGCTGGGGTCGGCAGCTGGTGAGGCCACAATGTCCATGAGGGCGCCGTGCGGTCGGGGGCCTACGACTGTACGTTACGGGAGTTTGCGAGCTGCCTAGTCACCGAGAGGTCGAGCGTACCCCCTTCTAATAGGCGCTGGAGGATGTACGTGGACCCCATGCCCGTAACAAATGCATCCCTGATTAAGAGTTCTGTATGTTCGACAGCTGAAACTGCCTGGCAATCGCAGTTCCTCGCCAGGGTGTGCAGGGCACGCCAGAAATCATCTAATGACTCACCGGGGAGTTGCTGTCTCGTGGACAGGTGGTGCCTGGCATAGAGTTTGTTGGTCGGCCGGATATAATGTCCTTTCAGAAGCTTCATAGCTTCAGTGTAAGTGGGCGCATCCCAGATAAGGGGAAAAATATCAGAGCTCACTGTGAGTACAGGATCTGGAGCTCCTGTGCGTCCAAGGGTTGTTCAGTCGATGATCTGAGGTAGCTTTTGAAGCAAGCTAGCCAGTGGTCGAAGGCCGACGTGGCATTGGCTGCTTGAGGGTGCAGCTGTAGGCAATCAGGCTTGATGCGCAGTTCCATCGCTGTAATATCTCTGCTTAATAAAGCACTAGCATCAGCACTATCAATTACGGCGAGACGAGAGTAGAGAGTAATCGAGGCTTTATTAAGCAGAGATGTGTAGCCTCCTGCAGCTGCTACCGGAATGGGAGCAGCTCGGTGTGCAAACACATTTATACTCCGCCTACTGGGATGAGCCAGCAGGCAGAGATTTACCCCCGTACCTGTAGTTCAGGAGCCTTACCGTATTACCTCTAATAACAACTATTATACAATCAGTGGTGACCACCACACTTCCCCACTTTACACTCATTCGATCATAGCAACACCCTTTGGTGCCCCACCTCCTGCTGTTATTTCCAGCTACTGTCTCAGTTCTTACACGTGATGGCCTCTCGTGGACAAATCTGATGCAAAAAAACAGACAAATTATTCAACCCTCACACACTGGCATGCCACCTGTTAATATACTCCAATTTTTCTTGAAGGACAAGCATGCACACAATACTAGCAGGGAAAGTGCATCCTTTTAAAATCCTAAGATCTGCTGAAGAGACTATGGAGGATACTGACAGAAGAGGGAGAGCCAGTTTAGTTAAATATGGAACAGCAGGAGGAACTGTCCCCCAGGGTGCTGGCCCTATAACTATTTTTTCCTTTTGGCACTCAACCATCCACCTCCCTCCATAAATCAGACATTTGCTGTGATATACCAATTCCATTAGTGACTAACCACTTTCTGCATCAGCTCCTGGCCCTGCCCAAGTTTCAGACTGGCTGGTGGGGAGGGGGAGGATGTACCATCACTCATCCTTATCCAGCCGCAATCAGATAATCAGTTGCAATAGGCTTTTCTTCCAGTTTCCTCACTGTTCCCTCAACCTTGGACTCTTCCTATTTTCCATCGCCATGTTACTTCTCAGTGACATCATTTGAAAAAACAGGATCAGTTTCCACAGAGATGCTGCCAAAGCCATTGTCACCACTTTTGATCCCTTCTCCACTGTTTCTAACTGCTCAAACTGCTTATCAGACATCCAATATTGGCTGAGAAGAAATTTCTTCCAAAGAAATATTGGGAGGACAGAAACCATTGTCTTAGGCCCCACTCACAAATTCTATTTCCTAATGGCCAACTCCATCCTTTCCCCTGACTCTGACTGAGCTGCGCCTGACTGTTCACAATTTTGCTCTTATAACCCGGATGCATATCAGTGGCATCGCCGCTGCTGTTTCTGCTTGTAACTACCCCTGACAGGAGATATTCTTTCATGGTAGTCAACACTCGTCTGTCTTGCATCATCCTCACACATCCACCGTAGCTGATCTGCTCTGTGAAATCTGCCAACCAGATGTTTAGAGATCTCTGGAGCTTTTCAGCTCTGCTCAAGTGACCAAAATTCTGGATGACACTTTTTAGAATTCTTTTTGCTCTTGTACCCAGTGTGCTTCCGCACCCGGCTGCCTGCGGATTCATTCTGACTCATGTATCAGCCTGCCCCACCCACCCTCCCACCCGCCTGAAAATCCCACCTGCAGCTGACCATTTGAAAAAGGTCAGCATGGAAATCTGGGGCTAAGACGGCCGTGTTTCAAAACCCGTAACATTGCCCAACAGCTGACTTGCCCCAGCTGACTTTTTGCTGAAACCTTCATCCATGCTTTTGTTACCTCTAGACTTGACGATTCCAAAACACTCCTCATTAACCTCTTTACTCTTACCCTCAGAAACTTGAGGTCATTCAAAACTCTGTTGCACATGTCCTCACTTGCACCAAGTCCTGCTCAACCATGTGTTCCTGATCTACCTCTTTGGCCAATCTTTTTGTCACCTCGCCTAATGACGCCTTGTGAAGCTTTGTGTCAAATTGTGTTCGAAAAGACTTGCAAAGTGCGCTAAGCTAGCTTGTTATGTGAAACGCACTATAAAAATCAAACTTCTTGTCCAGAATTCTCTGGTCGTTGCGATTCACTTTTCCCGCCGGCAGCAGACCTGTCCACAGGGTTCCCGGTGGTGTGGGTTGGGGCGGGATTCTCCCCTACCCGGCGGGGCGGGGGGTCCCAGCGCCGAGGAGTGGCGTGAACCACTCCAGCATCGGGCCGCCCCAAAGGTGTGGAATCCACCACACCTTCGGGGGCTAGGCCCGTCCTGGAGTGGTTTGCGCCCCTCCGCCCGGCGGGGAAGGGGCTTGGCGCCACGGCAACCGACGGCGAAGGGCCTTCGGCGGCCAGCGCGAGTTTGTGCATGCGCGGGAGCGCCAGCGTGTGCTGGCGTCATCTCGACACATGCGTGGGTCGGCTCGTCTCCGCATCGGCCATCGCTGAGGACCACAGCGGCCGATGCAGAGGAATAGAGTGCCCCCACGGCACAGGCCCGCCCGCGGATCGGTGGGCCCCGATCGCGGGCGAGGCCACCGTGGGGGCACCTCCAGATCCCCCCACGCCCCCCCCCCCCCGAGAACCCCAGAAGCCGCCCACGGAGCTGGGTCCCGCCGGTAGGGACCAACCTTGATTTACGCCGGCGGGACCCTCGTTAAACGGGCAGGACTTCAGCCCATCGCGGCCCAGAGAATTTGGGCAGCCCTGGGGCCCATTGAGTCGCACCGGTCCCCGCTATTCTCCGAGTCGGGTGGCGCGATTCATGCCGAGGTGATTTTTGGGGGGCCAGAGAATTCGGAGGACAGCGGGGGCGGGATTCACGCCGACACCCGGCGATTCCCCGACCCGGTGGGGGGGGTCGAAGAATCCCGCCCTTGGTTTCAATGGGAAACCCCATTTGCAAGCAGCAGAAAGATAGAATTCCACCGCCTGCGCATGGCACGCTACCAAGAAACGTGTGACTGGGGGAACCGGAGAATCCCGCCTCTTGTTGTTTACCTTCTAAGTTGTTATTTTAATGATAAGACATGTTCCTGTCTTTTGTGCAGTCCCTTTATGCACTTCTTATTTTATCACCATCATGCTGAAGATATTACTTAAGGCTAGAAATTACCAAGAATACTCAGAGGGTTCATATTTGAATAATTTTAGTTAGAATTATACTGCTGAATTATAAAATGAGTGATCTATAGTTATTTAATAAAAAAAATGGAATGCAAATGTCGAATTAATATGGCAATGGACAAAAGTCGTCAGCATGACATTAAGAAAGATGTTCCCACTATGACAGTGCTAAGAGAGCTGTCTTCTTCAACTGCCCTTTAATATTACCGAAATAAATCATAGGATTTAGAATGTGGAAAGACCACACATCTCAAGAGTCTGACAGGGCTCTGGTTCAATTTTTTAGCCAGTCTTTCACGTCCTATTATTCACGCACCAATTTAGGGTTACCATTATACTGTTTAGACCTTATCACAGGACCTGCTTCTGATTGTTTCGGCCCTGATTCAAAACCCCCTCCCACACAGTCTGCCCCTCAGCCCTCCCACCTCCTCCAGATTGCTGGCAAGGTCCCCCCACAGCTCACCTCCCTCAGTCTCTCCTTCAGCCTGCCTTTACAATCTCATCTTCTTGACAACCATTGCCAAATTGTTTTCTCCTGTTTCTACAGTGATTAAACTTTCCCCCATTATTATTAAAGCCCCTCCCCCCAGTATCCCACTTCAGTCCACCCTCAGTTTCCCTCCTCAGTAAACCACTTAGTCCGCTTCTCAAACCCCGTGACTCCTACTTCAGACCATGCCCCTTGGCAGTGCCTGGCACCGTGCATTCCTACACTTGCCTCAAGGGTGCCAAGGTGGGTCCTCATGGGGGTGGGGTTTAGGGAGGATTGGGCTAGGCTGTAAGGGCTCAGGTTGGAGGTCTTTCCTGGGATGGGGGTAGTTTGGCTGACGTTCCCACCTGCAACTTTTAAACTCTTTAAACTGTTAATGTGCCAAGTTCAAAGATATGTGAGATAAAGGTAAAAGTGTTCCCTTTATTGTGATGGAAACTTTTGAAGCATTTTCTTCACTGTCAAATTCATTGTCCTTTATCTTTTTCAAACATGTGTGCATGCCTAGCCTAGAAGCTTGAAAAAGATAAAGGACAATGGACAATGGAATTGACAGTGCAAAACCACTTCAGTGCCCATTGCTTATTAAAAGCCCTTTAATTGACAGATACAGGCAGTATTAAAGGAAGGATGCCATTATTTATTTATATAGCTCTACAGAAGTCCATTAACTCTGCAGAGCAGCTGTTTTTCTAACCAGAGTTTTTTTAAACAGGCTGTTTCTTTGTTCAGAAATAAACATATATATATAATATAGATATAATATACATGAGAGGACAGTTGGCTAATGTTGCTTGAGTAAATAGACTGAAAGATATGATGATAAATAAACATGTAAATAAATGATTCAAAATTTTCAACAGAAATATATTCCATTATTAAACAGATAGGTCCACTATGATTAAAGGAAGAGGCTTATAATGTTATGAAAAATAGTAGTAAGCCTGAGGATTGGGAGTGTTTTAGAAACAAGCAAAGGGTGACCAAAATATTGAATAAAAAAAGGGAATATGAGACCAAACTGGCTAGGAATATAAACACAGATTGTAAGAGCTTTTACAAGTATACAAGAAGGATGAAAGTGCAAACATAATTGTTGGTCCCTTAGAGGCTGAGACAGGAGAAATTATCATGGGGAATAAGGAAACTGCAGAGACAGGGATAGTCATAGAATTTACAATGCAGAAGGAAGCCATTTGGCCCATCGAGTCTACACTGGCCCCTGAAAGAGGGCCTTAGCCCACACCTCCACACTATCCCCGTAACCCAGCAACTCCACCCAATTTGTGGACACGACGGTGCAATTTAGCGTGACCAATCGACCTAACCCACACATCTTTGGACTGTCGGAGGAAACCCGAGCACCAAAAGGAAACCCACGCAGACACGGGGAGAATGGGCAGACTTTGCACAGCCAATGACCAAATGATTTGGGCAAATTTTCCCCAGGAGATGTCGGGACTGTTTTCAGGCATGGAAATAGGTTCTCTGTTTAATTAAGCACAGCATGCAAACTTTCAGCCCAACTATGGGTGGCACGGTAGCACAGAGGTTAGCACTGTTGCTTCAAAGCGCCAGGGACCTGGGTTTGATTCCCGGCTTGCATCCTTGTCTGTGCAGAGTCTGCACTTTCTCCCCGTGTCTGCATGGGTTTCCTCCGAGTGGTCCGGTTTCCTCCTATAGTCTCAAAAGACCTGCTTGTTAGGTGAATTGGACATTCTGAATTCTCCCTCAGTATACCCGAACAGGCGTCGTAGTGTGGCGATGGAGGAATTTTCACAGTAACTTCATTGCAGTGTTAATGTAAGCCTATTTGTGACACTAATAAAGAGTATTATTATTTAGACATGAATCTGGTCTCCAGAGCTGAACTACTACTTAGAAAACCCTTTCTGAGAACTTCAACATTTCTAGAACCACACTTTACTCAACTGCATAATGTCACACTCTTTATTTTAGTTCAAATTTATAATTACTATATCAAGATCTTAGTACATATTGGAAATTAACTTGGATTCATTATCTTCCCCGAAGACTATAAATATGTGCATAAAGCTGAAAAAGTACATGAATAATAGTCAGGAAATTATGTAACAGCCAATCATCTCCAGTGTTCAAGTAATTTGTAATCCTAACACTTGTGTAGTAATAAGTTCAGAAACATATTTTGCAGCATTTTATAACACTGTACCTGGTGAAATTAAAAAATTTATACCAAGGTTAAAGATTAATTATGTTAATAAAATCTAAAATAAGGTTCTGCTCCCAGTGCCACATTGCAGGGACATTTTCCAAGAAGTCAAGATTAAATTCTGGACCTCATGAAATGTAGGATTCATCCACCTCAAATGTTACTTTTCATTTTATGTCACCCATCACCGACCAGCTATCTTGAAATTGCAGCAGATCTTACTGATTGATTTTGTATGGGATTGCTCATAGAGAATTAAAAATAATGGACCACAGTACATAATGAATCTGTGTTATAGATCTCTGTCAGAAGATGCGATGTCCTGATTGGAATATGTACAAAACCCTGGGAACACTGAATGCATTTACATATATATTGTACTTCGGTTAGACCTCACTGGGAACGTTGTATCCAGATTTTGCCTCCTCAGTTGTATGTGGGGCGGGATTCTCCGACCCCCCGGCGGGTCGGAGAATCCCCGGGGGGGGCATGAATCCCACCCTGCCGCTCCGATGCCGGCTGCCGTATTCTCCGGCGCCGGGTCTCTGGCGGGGGTGGGAATCAAGCCACGCTGGTCGGGGGCCTTTGGCAGCAGCCCCCCCCCGGCAATTCTTTGGGCGGCCGATTGGCCGTCGGTTTCTGGCCAGTCCCGCCAGCATGGATTGGACATGGTCCCACATGGCGGGACCTGGCAGGTAAGTTGGCAGGTGCAGTCTTGGGGTGTTGGGGGAGGGTGCGGGGGGATCCGGCCCCAGGGGGGGCCTCCATGGTGGCTTGGCCTGCGATCGGGGCCCACCGATCTGCGGGCGGGCTTGTGCCGTGGGAGCACTTCTTCGTTCCGTGCCGGCCTCTGTGGGGCTCCGCCATGGCCGGCGCGGAGAAGACACACCCCTGCGCATGCACCAGAATACGCCGGCCGGTCTGCGCATGCGCTGAACCACGCCGGCGGTTCTGCGCATGCGCTAACCCACGCAGTCCCTTCGGCGCCGGCTGCCACTGCATGAATTCTGGTGCCAGCCTAGCCTCCGGAAGTGCGGAGAATTTCGCAACTTCCAGTCAGCCCAACGCCGGAGTGGTTCGCGCTGTTTTTACGCCGGCGACACGCGATCCCGCCAATCCGGGAGAATCCCACCCGTGATATTGATATTTTGGAAAGAGTGCAGATGAGAGTTTATAAAGTATTTCACGTATGAAGCATCTAGGTTATCAAAATAGGCTAAAGAGTTGAGGCACTGCACTTGAGAGAAGTGAAGTCTGAGGGGCAATCTATTTGAGGTTTATATGATGATAAAACTGCATTCCAGTTTGTTCCAATTCAATAGATTAAAGAGGACCAAGGGTCACAATTTTAAGTTGCGTGATCTCAAGTTTTAATGCCACATTTAGGTGGTAAGTTTCCCAGAGAACATTCGACCCCTGCAAACGACTTCTATCTTGGGTGGTGGATGTTGATTTGTTGAATTCCTCCAAGCGATACTAGACTTTTTTCTGGCTGGGCAGAACATTATCTTTTTTGAAAGGTAGGTACTTCAGGGAATATGGGGCCAAACTGATCTCTTGGACTAGTTGAAATTGCTTTAAATGGTTGATTGGCAAGACATTTCCCAGATTTTCCCACCCCCCATTGCTGTTTTTTCACCTCTTTCAGGTGATTAGATTATTTTGGCTGGGTGGTGATCATAGATAATAATGCACAAGTTATCACAATTGTGTAATACAGGCTACTAAGTCTAAAGGTTCCTTTACGTGTATGTTGTTATTTGTATGTTTGTATAAAACGCCATTTCTAGGGAGGATTTTCAGCTATTGCACTGAAGTTATGGTACAACTTTGGAATAAATGTTTAGAAGTTCAGGACTGATTGTTTTGCAGTAAATGTGAAGATAATTTAAACCTACTTTTACGACTTAATTCTACTTGAGGCCACTTTAACACATTTATGATTGGTGTTGTTTTGTAGTTGAGAAAACTTAATTGAACTGATACAAACCCTGATATGAGGTTACTATTTTGTGTCAGTCACATTGCTATTGGGGACCAATGAGCACTTGATACCATAGATCAATGGTGGATGCGATTGTGTAATTACTTTGGACCTGTGGACCAATCACATAGTTCAAAGCCAGCGATGCAATGGGACAATGAGCTATTGCTGTACAGACTGAAACCTGCTGGATCCCTGTTCTTTTCTGACCTCTGACCTTGCTCAATCAGCATTTGCCTCGATCCCTGCCAGTCAAATCAATCATATCCTTACCAGCACTAATCAATGGACCTCATATAAAGTAACACTTTGTGCAGTGGTTTCTACTAATTGATAAGCTTCCTCAAAATTACACTTTTTTTTAACACACACTCCACATGGATATCCAATTCCCTCTTACTCCTCAGATCCGAAAAGAGATACCAACATTTCTCCTCACAATCATCTACTGAATTTTGTTTTGGTATGTTATGCCTGCACAACCAGCTTTCACAGCTTTTTTTTTTACCATGAAAGCAATTAATATGTGTGAAAGAGGAAAACTAGATTCCTTCTGTTGCTGTATCACAAAATGCATTAACTTAGATTTTTCTTTCCTTTTTCGCAGCTGGTGTTTATTTCTAATTATTAGATTCAAACAGGGAATCTAATATCTGTTGTAAATGTTCTGGGTGCTGAATCTAAATATGACATTTTAAACATAAGCTCACTGATATTCAAGCTATGCAGACTTCATAATATTAAGACAAATAGTATGCGGATCCCAGCTGGGAGCATAAAGTTCAAACACTCTCCTTCTGACAGCTGTCTACTATTAATGAATGGCTGGAAAGATTAATGCGCATCTAAAAAAAATACAATAAGCTTCATCTTTAGAAAATTCCCTCAATAGAAAAGTAATAATCTACAGAACTCGTTTTATGCAATTAACTCAGTGAAACCATTGTGAGCATGAAAGGAAGAAGGTTGAATTATATAGTTTAAAATTCAGCTCTTTGTATAAAGCAGGAAAAGTTTTTGCTCTGCTCCAGACTGCTAAATCACACTGCTCACTTTATTAAACAATTTTTTTATCCTGACATTGATTAAAATTATTGGTGAAAACTGGTACTGCATGCCATTCAGGCTAATACATAGTTAGTAGTTACAATTTGGAATCCAGGATCAGATTTGGCGACCAAAGTGGGTAGCTTGAGTCAGGAAATTTCCCAACTTGCCAGACCCACCTCAGTAAAAGTACATCAAAACAGGTGATTTTTGTTCCAGGGTAGGTGGGGGAATGTGAGGTGCGGGGTGGGTGACTGATGCGGGATTGAGTCGGACTTGCTAACTTTTGTGAGGGCCACGAAGAATCCAGCACGAGTTTTAAGGATACAAAGAAATAACATTTATTTACAATAACATATATATACAACAGCAGCAGCAACTTCACTTGCTGCTTACTCCTTCCTGGCTGGTTCCAAACTGGCCAGCTTTATTTATACAGGGAATCTGCTAATGATTTCTTCGCCCCCCTCATTGGGGAAGCTCATACTCCCACAGGATTGTGGGATTGTCATTAGTCCCCAGCCAATGGTAAGCAGGCAGGTTATAACACTAACCCTGGAGGCAAACCTTAGACAGCCACAGGGGTGGGTGAGTGTCAAGGCAGGATGGTTGGTAGGTTTGCCTCAGTTCCCTTGGACATCATCCCAGTTTTTAGAAGTTATTAGCCCCTCTAGCACTTACGTTCCACCCATCCATTGCTCCTCATAGCCTTTATATTACCACTATTGCCACACACCCGTATGCATCATAGGCAGCTCATGAGGAGATGAGAAAAAATAAACCTAACAATCCAATACTGCTGTCAATCATACACACTGGATAGCGAAAAAACTCCCATTCAGAAAACCCATCAAAGCTTTTGAAACTCTTCAAGTGGTTAACCTCTTGTAAAAACACATTTCTATTCATTAGCTCCATCTCTTTCAATAACCCTTTTAAATTAGCAATCATAATGTGAACTCAGAAACCATTGCTGAGATAACTGTAACTTTTGAAACGCATCCAAGTATTCATAATGAATACTGATAGCTCTTAGAGAAATGTCTGCATGGGTTCCTTTGGGTGCTCTGGTTTTCTCCCATAGTCCAAAGATAGGCAGGTGGATTGATTATGCTAAATTGTCGCTTAGTGTCCAAAGATGTAAAATTTAGTTGGGGTTACGGGGATGGGATGGAGGAGTGGACCTTGGTAGGGTGCTCTTTCAGAGGGTCGGTGCAGACGCAATGGGCCAAATGGCCTCCTTCTGCACTGTAGGGATTCTAAAACAAAAGAAAAAAGGGCAACACGGTGGCAGAGTTGTTAGAACTGCTGCCTCACAGGGCCATGGACCCAGGTTCAGTTGCAGCCTTGGGTGACTGGCTGTGTGCGGTTTGCATGTTCTTCCTATGTCTGTGTGGGTTTCCTTTGGGTGCTCTGGTTTCCTCCCACAGTCCAAAGATGTGCAGGTTAGGTGGATTCGCTCTGCTAAATAAATTGCCCTTCGTGTCCAAAGATATACAGGTTAAGTGGAGTTACGGCGATAGGGTGGCAGGGTAGGCCTACGTAGGGTGCTCTTTCAGACGGTCGGTGCAGACGAAATGGAATGAATGACAACCTTCAGCACTGTAGTGATTCTATGTATTCTATGGAAATGTTAACAAAGACATCTATTGAAACTGTATGATGGGATGTTAAATGTTTTCTAACCAGAACCAGTCCAGCAGAAATTATTTTAAGTCTCACAGACAGTCGAGGCCTTTTTCTTACGTTTAAAATGCAGGGCATTAAAAAAAACACTTCAGAGGGCAGCACGGTGGCACAGTGGGTTAGCTCTGCTGCCTCACGGGGCCGAGGTCCCAGGTTCAATCCCGGCTCTGGGTCACTGTCCGTGTGGAGTTTGCACATTCTCCCCGTGTTTGCGTGGGTTTCGCCCCCGCAACCCAAAGGATGTGCAGGCTAGGTGGATTGGCCACGCTAAATTGCCCCTTAATTGGAAAAAATTAATTGGGTACACTAAATTTAAAAAAAAAAAACTTCAGATGGTTAAACAGACCTTATCCAACCTTCAAGAACATTTAAGTCTACCCCATCAATTTGTGATTGTCACATTGTGGGTTCGGACCCTGGGACCAGACAAAATGGGCTATGTTCGAACTCAGCACTGACTTCCAAAAGGGCAAAGTGTCACACCGTAGACTTGTGAGACAAGCTGTAAATCATGGAATAAAAGGGACAGTAATGACATGGATATGAAATTGGGTGAGTGACACAAAATACGGTGTAGTGATTAATGGATATTTTTCAGACTGGAGGAAGGTTTGTAATAAAGTTACCCATGGATAAAATTAGGACCCTTGCGCTTCCTGATATATATTAATGATATATATGGTGCAATTTCATAATCTGAGGATGATGCAAAATGTAAAAACATTGTGAACAGTGAGGAGGACAATGTAGAACTTTAAAAGGACATAGGCAGGTTGGTGAAATGGGCAGACATGTGACATTTAATATTGTAAAGTGTGAAGTGATTCATTTTGGTAGGAAGAACATGGACAGATAATCTAAAATAAAGGGGACAATTCTAAAGGGGTTACTGGAGCACAGGGTAATTGAATTGGCAGTACAGGTTAACAGAGCAGTTTATAAAGCAGACATCATGCTATGCTTTATTAAAAGAGGCAAAGAGTACAAAAGCAAATAAATTCTTACGCTTGGAAAGAACACTGATTATGCCTCAACTAGAGTATTATGCCCAGTTATGGGAACCACACTATCACAAAGATGTGAAATATTAAAATGAGTGCCAAAATGATTCAGAGAAATTACTCCAGGGATGAGGAACTTAAATTATGTAGATGGATTGGCGATGGTTGGGACTGTTTTCCTTGGGAAAGATATCGTTGAAAGGAAATTCTATAGCAGCATACAAAATCATGAGGATTCTGAACAGAATAGAGAGGGGAAATCTATTTCCATCAGTGGAAGGGCAGAGAACAGGAGGACACAAGCTGAAGGTATCTGGCAAAGAAGCAGAGGATTCATGAGGAGATGCCTTTTCACACAATGAGTGGTTAGGATCTGCAGCTCACTGCCTGAGAGTGCGATGGAGGCAGGCTCAATTGAGACATTTAAGAGGGAATTAGATTATTATCTGAGAAGGAAGAATGTGCAAGGCTACGGGAAGATGACTGTGGAGTGACACTAGATAAGTTGCCCCTTGGGTGACCCAGCGCAGGCAGAACAGGCGAAATGGTCACCATCTATGCTCTAATCAAGTTGTGCATCTGTGATCCTGTGACATGAGCTTCCTGCCTCAATAGCCAGAATTTGGCTGACTAAGTCATTAATGAGGACAGTTACAAAGTTGAAAGGAAATTCTCTGACATCAAGAAGGTTAGCAAAGGGAGTGAATTCAATTAATTTTACAAAATCTTTAACCAAGCTTTATGTGCCAAGTCAATAGAGTTGGTAAAAACCTATTACAGCCAACGTTGCCAATTGTATGTTTGAGGAAGGAAAAAGTAGTGATGTAATGATGAAAGAATGAATACAATGTAACAAGGGTAGTTAACTTCTAAGTACCAGCATAATCTCTGCAGAAAAATGAATGGGGAAATTGAAATATATGAAAAAAAAGTCACTAAGCAGCAGAGATATAACTGAAGATAAAAAGAAAAATATACACATCCTATGTTTCTGGGTTAATAACCCATGTTAACACCTGAACAGGGAGTTATAAAAAGCAAGTCACATCTCAAAGATTTACCAGAGTGTGTTGATGCAATAATGGCATGCACTGATAAACAACATGCTGCTAATGTAGATTTTCAGAGGGTTTGGTACATTAGAACAAAGAACAAAGAAAAGTACAGGACAGGAACAGGCCCTTCGGCCCTCCAAGCCTGCGCCGACCATGCTGCCCCTCTAAACTAAAATCTTCTACACTTCCAGGGTCCGTATCCTTCTATTCCCATCCTATTCATATATTTGTCAAGATGCCCCTTAAACGTCACTATCGTCCCTGCTTCCTCCTCCGGCAGCGAGTTCCAGGCACCCACTACCCTCTGTGTAAAAAAACCTGCCTCGTACATCTCCTCTAAACCTTACCCCTTGCACCTTAAACCTATGCCCCCTAGTAATTGACCCCTCCACCCTGGGAAAAAGTCTCTGACTATCCACTCTGTCTCTGCATCTCATAATTTTGTAGACTGCTATCAGGTCGCTCCTCAAATTCCTTCGTTCCAGTGAGAAAACATTATTCAAAAGAGGCTTGCTAAAATGAGGACAATTGGGTTATAACTGGTGGACACCTTGTGCAACATTTGTCCCCATCCTGACTGAACAGACCTCTCAAGCTCCTGTTGCTTTCTACCTTCAACCATTTTTTTCTTTTTATTCACAATTGTATCCTAAATTGACAGCTATCTAAGATTAAATAATAATGAAATCTATTGTCGAAAGAAGTTGAACCGTGACATCACAGCCTGCAGGTAAGGGACTGGCTGGTGACTGGTAAGTAGTTTTTCTTTTATTTTCCCTCAGGTAAGCTCTTTTTTTCTTTTTTTATCTAGAGGGGATGGCAGGGAAGGTAGTGCAATGTTCCTCCTGCAGAATGTTTGAGGTGAGGGACGCCGTCAGTGTCCCTGCTGATATCATCTGTGGGAAGTGCACCCATCTCCAGCTCCTTAGAAACCGCGTTAGGGAACTGGAGCTGGAGCTGGATGAACTTCAGATCATTCTGGAGGCAGAGGTGGTCATAGATAGAAGCTTCAGGGATGTAGTTACTCGGAAGAATCAAAATAGAAGGGTGACGGTGAGAGGGGCTGGGAGGAAGCAGTCAGTACAGGGATCCCCTGTGGTCGTTCCCCTTAGTAACAGGTATACCGCTTTGGATACTGTTGGGGGGGGGGACTTACCAGGGGTAAGCCATGGGGTACAGGTCTCTGGCACAGAGTCTGTCCCTGTTGCTCAGAAGGGAAGGGGGGGAGAGGAGTAGAGCATTAGTCATTGTAGACTCCATAGTCAGGGGGATAGATAGGAGATTCTGTGGGAATGAGAGAGACTCGCAGTTGGTGTGTTGCATCCCAGGTGCCAGGTTGTGTGATGTCTCGGATCGTGTTTTCGGGATCCTTAAGGGGGAGGGGGAGCAGCCCCAAGTCGTGGTCCACATAGGTACCAACGACATAGGTAGGAAAAGGGATAGGGATGTTAGGCAGGAATTCAGGGAGCTAGGGTGGAAACTTAGATATAGGACAAACAGAGTTATTATCTCTGGGTTGTTACCTGTGCCACGTGATAGCGAGACGAGGAATAGGGAGAGAGAGGAGTTGAACACGTGGCTACAGGGATGGTGCAGGTGGGAGGGTTTCAGATTTCTGGATAATTGGGGCTCATTCTGGGGTCAGTGGGACCTCTACAAACGAGATGGTCTACACCTGGACCAGAGCGGTACCAATATCCTGGGGGGGAAATTTGCTCATTCTCTTCGGGAGGGTTTAAACTAGTTCAGCAGGGGCTTGGGAACCTGAATTATAGCTCCAGTATACAGGAGGTTGAGAGTAGTGAGGTCATGAGTATGAGTAAGGTTTCAAAGTTGCAGGAGTGTACCGGCAGGCAGGAAGGTGGCTTAAAGTGTGTCTTCTTCAATGCCAGGAGCATCCGGAATAAGGTGGGTGAACATGCGGCATGGGTTGGTTCCTGGTACTTTGATGTTGTGGCCATTTCAGAGACATGGGTAGAGCAGGGACAGGAATGGTTGTTGCAGGTGCCGGGGTTTAGATATTTCAGTAAACTCAGGGAAGGTGGTAAAAGAGGGGGAGGGGTGGCATTGTTAGTCAAGGATAGTATTACGGTGGCAGAAAGGACGTTTGATGAGGACTCGTCTACTGAGGTAGTATGGGCTGAGGTTAGAAACAGAAAAGGAGAGGTCACCCTGTTAGGGGTTTTCTATAGGCCTCCGAAAAGTTCCAGAGATGTGGAGGAAAGGATTTCAAAGATGATTCTGGATAGGAGCGAAAGCAACAGGGTAGTTGTTATGGGGGACTTTAACTTTCCAAATATTGACTGGAAACACTATAGTTCGAGTACTTTAGATGGGTCTGTTTTTGTCCAATGTGTGCAGGAGGGATTCCTGACACAGTATGTAGATAGGCCAACGAGAGGCGAGGCCATATTGGATTTGGTCCTGGGTAATGAACCAGGACAGATGTTAGATTTGGAGGTAGGTGAGTACTTTGGTGATAGTGACCACAATTCGATTAAGTTTACTTTAGTGATGGAAAGGGATAGGTATATACCGCAGGGCAAGAGTTATATCTGGGCGAAAGACAATTATGATGCGATGAGGCAAGACTTAGGATGCATCGGATGGAGAGGAAATCTGCAGGGGATGGGCACAATGGAAATGTGGAGCTTGTTGAAGGAACAGCTACTGCGTGTCCTTGATAAGTATGTATCTGTCAGGCAGGGAGGAAATGGTCGAGCAACGGAACCGTGATTTACTAAAGCAGTCAAAACACTTGTCAAGAGGAAGAAGGAGGCTTATGTAAAGATGAGACATGAAGGTTCAGTTTGGGCGCTCAAGAGTTACAAGTTAGCTAGGAAGGACCTAAAGAGAGAGCTAATAAGAGCCAGGAGGGAACATGAGAAGTCTTTGGCAGGTAGGATCAAGGATAACCCTAAAGCTTTCTATAGATATGTCAGGAATAAACAAATGACTAGGGTAAGAGTAGGGCCAGTCAAGGACAGTAGCGGGAAATTTTGCTTGGAGTCCGAGGAGATAGGAGAGGTGCTAAATGAATATTTTTCATCAGTATTCTCACAGGAAAAAGACAATGTTGTCGAGGAGAATACTGAGATTCAGGCTACTAGACTAAAAGAGCTTGAGGTTCATAAGGAGGAGGTGTTAGCAGTTCTGGAAAGTGTGAAAATAGATAAGTCCCCTGGGCCTGTTGGGATTTATCCTAGGATTCTCTGGGAAACTAGGGAGGAGATTGCTGAGCCTTTGGATTTGATCTTTAAGTCATCTTTGTCTACAGGAATCGTGCCAGAAGACTGGAGGATAGCAAATGTTGTCCCCTTGTTCAAGAAGGGGAGTAGAGACAACCCCGGTAACTATAGACCAGTGAGCCTTACTTCTGTTGTGGGAAAAATCTTGGAAAGGTTTATAAGAGATAGGATGTATAATCATCTGGAAAGGAATAATTTGATTAGAGATAGTCAACACGGTTTTTGAAGGGTAGGTTGTGCCTCACAAACCTTATAGAGTTCTTTGAGAAGGTGACCAAACAGGTGGATGAGGGTAAAGCAGTTGATGTGGTGTATATGGATTTCAGTAAAGCGTTTGATAAGGTTCCCCACGGTAGGCTAATGCAGAAAATACAGAGGCATGGGATTCAGGGTGATTTAGCAGTTTGGATCAGAAATTGGCTAGCTGGAAGAAAACAAAGGGTGGTGGTTGATGGGAAATGTTCAGACTGGAGTCCAGTTACTAGTGGTGTACCACAAAGATCTGTTTTGGGGCCATTGCTGTTTGTCATTTTTATAAATGACCTGGAGGAGGGCGTAGAAGGATGGGTGAGTAAATTTGCAGATGACACTAAAGTCGGTGGAGTTGTGGACAGTGCGGAAGATGCTACAAGTTACAGAGGGACATAGATAAGCTGCAGCGCTGGGCTGAGAGGTGGCAAATGGAGTTTAATGCAGAAAAGTGTGAGGTGATTCATTTTGGAAGGAATAACAGGAAGACAGAGTACTGGGCTAACGGTAAGATTCTTGGCAGTGTGGATGAGCAGAGAGATCTCGGTGTCCATGTACATAGACCCCTGAAAGTTGCCACCCAGGTTGAGAGGGTTGTTAAGAAGGTGTACAGTGTGTTAGCTTTTATTGGTAGAAGGATTGAGTTTCAAAGCCATGAGGTCATGTTGCAGCTGTACAAAACTCTGGTGCGGCCACATTTGGAGTATTGCGTGCAATTCTGGTCGCCGCATTATAGGAAGATTGTGGAAGCATTGGAAAGGGTGCAGAGGAGATTTACCAGAATGTTGCCTGGTATGGAGGGAAGATCTTATGAGGAAAGGCTGAGGGACTTGAGGCTGTTTTCATTAGAGAGAAGAAGGTTAAGAGGTGACTTAATTGAGGCATACAAGATGATCAGAGGATTGGATAGGGTGGACAGTGAGAGCCTTTTTCCTCGGATGGTGATGTCTAGCACGAGGGGACATAGCTTTAAATTGAGGGGAGATAGATATAGGACAGATGTCAGAGGTAGGTTCTTTACTCAGAGAGTAGTAAGGGTGTGGAATGCCCTGCCTACAACAGTAGTGGACTCGCCAACACTAAGGGCATTCAAATGGTCATTGGATAGACATATGGACGATAAGGGAATAGTGTAGTTGGGCTTTAGAGTGGTTTCACAGGTCGGCGCAACATCGAGGGCCGAAGGGCCTGTACTGCGCTGTAATGTTCTGTGTTCTATTGTGGCATTAAGAGACACCATGATAGAACTTTACACAGTATAATTGTTATGTCACTACCTCAAATAAAATCAACAAGTTTGGTGAGGCAGGATTTTCTCCTTTTGAAATATCTGTTTTTATTGCCTGTAATATACAAAATGGTCGGATTTCTGCAGACTAACTTGAGAGGCCTTTAAAAAGGACTTGACCATATTCCAGAATTTCTCCCCCAATCCCATTTCTGGCAATTTTTGCCAGCATAGGATAAGGATGAAGGGGAGAGCTCGCTCCAAGATTTCCCATCCTGGCTGGCTCTTTTGTGGGGCGGACAGTTCTACCCACCCTGTGATCTGGATGGAATCAGGCCTGTTCTGTATGTAGACATAGTTCACACCCCCTCAGAGGGGTCATGAACCAAAGGGAACACTAGTCTTGAGTGGTGAAGCAAAACAAAAAGATATGCTCCTGAAATTCTTTAATTGACAAGATATTTGCTTTAAAATATAAAAGCAATCCATTCTTTTAATTTCAATTGGCTCAATTATTCAGAGCTATAATGGTTTGTTTTGACAGCTGAGCCCATCATTGATGTTTGCCTGTGTTTTGAAAACTGGTTAATCATTTAGTACCAGCCTTACCCGAACAGGCGCCGGAATGTGGTGACTAGCGGCTTTTCACAGTAACTTCATACTTGTGACAATAAAAGATTATTATTATTAGCTTTGCAGTAGGTGCTGCACACAGTTCAATTGATAGTTTTAGAAAGTTATCAAAGTTATCTGATTCTGATGTGACGAGATGTTTGTTCGTTTATAAAATTAAATGTACACATGAGGAAATTTTATTAATGGTCCTGGAGATATTTTCAGTATGAATGGTTGTGTGTTTAAGTGTTTTGATTAAATTGTTTTAAGTTTAATTTTTTCACTTCCAATTAACAGCGTCTATGGAAGATAGATGTGGGCATGGGAATCTATGGGTAAAGGGAATCATTATGATTATTTCTTTTAGTTTTTCTAATTTAAGGGGCAATTTTAGCATGGCAAATCCACCTAACTTGCAGAACTTTAGGTTGTGGGGGTGAGACCCATGCAGACACGCAGAATGTGCAAATTCCACGTGGACAATGATCCGGGGCCGAGATGGAACTCAGGTTCTTGATGCCCTGAGGCAACAGTGTTAACCACTGCGCCACCGTGCGACCCCGGGAAGGGGAATTATGAGGGGGAACAATGGAGCATGGCTGGTATAAGGAGGCCTGGCTAGGGGGTATGAAGGGGCATGTAGGGGGCATTTAGGGGACATTGGGGATATGGAATGGGTGAGGACTGAGCCAGGGTGAGACATTTCCCACCTTGCCTGTGTCCAAAATGGGATTCCCTTCCTTGGTTCCATTTTTCCCTCTCCATACCCAAAACATCTCTACCGATTCTTACATAGTCAACACTTGGAAGGTGTAACCAATGGGTATATTCAGAACATTATACTCATATCAATTTCAGTTTCATGAGCATCTTCTGGCCCTGAGATTCATCATTACAACTAAGCTGTGTTCCAGTAAATGGAGGTGGGCCATATAATCTAGCAGCTCTCCATCAGATTAGTGTATGACAGACCACCATGTGTATGACCTGAGACAGTCTGGAAATAATAGCAGGAAGAGGGGCACCAAAGGGTGTTGCTTTGATTGAATGAGTGTAACGTGGGGAGGAAAAGATGTAAATGAATGATGTTCAGAAAAGTGCTGCAGGGCTACATTGACATTGATGTTGATAAAACCGTGAACACGAGTCTTACCAAAGCAGCTCTACATTCAAATTAATTTTGCAAGCAACATATTCCTTCCTTATGATTTCCCTAATGTGGTGACTCACCATTTGGTTTCTTCAAGTCTGAGGTGCGTATTTACTGACTTAGCCATCCATTGCTAGATCTGCCATCTAAAGCCACTCTTGAGACAGTGCTGTCCCCTGACCTTAGTGGAGATGAGCACTGCATTTACCACCTTGCCTGTGTCCAAAATGGGATTCCCTTACTTGGTTCCACTTATCCTTCTCCATACCCAAAACATCTCTATCAATTCTTATATAGTCAACACTTGGAAGGTGTAACCAATGGGTATATTCAGAACATTATACTCATATCAATATCAGTTTCATGAGCATCCTCTGGAGTTCTCGGGCATGATTCAGCAGACTCAAGTTAAAGTCCGCTGAACAGCATGGTTAGCGGGATGTTTTGCGGCGGCTGCCGCACGGAGAAATATCCTGCAATCCAATGGCACTTTGCTGCTTTTTGGGCGCAGAGAGATTCTCTCCGCTGAGGCTGCACTTAGAGGGATTTCCTGTTGGTGAGCTTTTGGCACCTTGCAGATCAGGGTACCATTCAGTCCGGCAGCCCCGATCTTTCCACCCCCCACTTTCAGGTCCACAACAATTTTTTGACCCCCCCCCCAATCTTGGAGAGGACCTGGGAACCTCCCTCAACACCCCCTCTACATGACAAGCCCCCCCCTCCCCTCCTCCCAGGACCCAACTCCTGACGGTGCCAAGGTGCTCAGGAGCCAGGGGGAGTGCAAGCCTACCCACCCTGCCCTGTCTCCGACCACCAGGGGTCTCAAATGGCCTGCGAGACACCTTCCCCCCGCCAGGTGCCATTATGACTGATCCATATTTATGTGGACCAGTACTAAAAGCCTCCCTGGCGAAGTCTCCCAGGCATGGCCAGCGAGACCCGGATGTCGGATAAATCCAGCGTCCACGTATTTTAATGAGCCATTAGGCTCATTTAAATTTTCAGATCTGTATTTCATCCAGCAAGGAGGATATCTAGATCACAAGGGCGGAGCGAGTTGGGTGACTTGCGTGAGGTTTCATCCCCGACGTGGAGCCCAATTTGGGGCTTGCGTGCGATTTATCCATTTGCCTGGCTCCGCGCCAGGCACATCGGCATTGCTGCCGCCCCTCATCATGTCTATCCCTGACACACCTTATTCTACTATTTATTGAAAACATTTTTTCATTTTGCACTTATTTTGTCTGCAGCTATGTTTTGTTCTAACTCTTACTAATTTTCCTTTTTAACATTTTTCTGTAACTTCTTATATTCTTCCCATCGAATAGTTTTACCTCTTGTCTTGCAACATTTGTCCAGATTTTTTAATTTCATTTCTATTTCAATTCTAATTTATTTCTTAATCTATTGAGTGTCATGTTTGTTCAGTTTAAGTCTCCTGTTCACTGTATATTCATCCTATTTGCTTGGTATTATTTTAGAGATGTTTTAATTCAGGAACTGTTCTTTTAGATTGGAAAATTATGCATTATTTTTAAGAAATGCGAGGGAAGGAATGTTACAGACAGGAGAGAAATGGGAGGATGCTTCCCCATTTTCTTGACTAATGCAGGCCTGGGGCTGCATGAATTGTTGGAAATGAAAGAATCTCTGAACTCCGAGAGCTCAGCTGTATTTTGATGGTTTGACAGATTTGGCTTTTATGTCTCAAATCTTTTCAGTACAAATTACAATTTTCTGCAACAAATATTGAGCAAATATGTTAGAGATAAAATGCAACATTTCCCACAATGCTACATAAATTAAAATATAATTGAGAGCACCTTTCACATTGATAAGCAACAAATAGATCCAAACAAGTCAGTACTCTCCTCTGGTTCTGTACTGGACGCCATTAATCGATCTACTTCATGGAACTCTGACTGTGTCAAATCAATTTATCAAAGAGCAAAGCCAATGCTAAATTTTCATCTGTTCCAAAAGATGCATCTTTGACTATTAACTGATGTCTCATGAATTTTGAATTATTTTACTAAAGCAGAAACATTGAAGGTTTTGACTTATTTAAATATATTAATTTAAAAATTGTGCTGCATTTGTATTATTTGCATTTCATTATGCCAAAGATACATAAACCAAGCACTGTTTGAACAGTTTCACTTTGGCAGAGAAAAACAACAGAATATATCAGTGATTATTATACATTGATAGTCGGGTTGATTTCCTGACCCCACACTCCTGCAGGAAAGGTACAACAAAAGGTGTTGAGGCTGCAGTGTTGGAACCCTGGTCGAGATTTAGCAGGTCCTTTAGCCATGGGCGCAAATCCCATACTGGCAGCAAAATATCGCGTGAGGTCAAAATAAATTTGCGCTGGTGAGATTTCAAAATGCAATCTTCCCAGGCCCTCTCTGATGACATCATCAGCTTCACGCACAGGAAGCGCGTGAACCTAATTTGGAACAATTTGAATGCATGCTAATGTACTTAGTGAGATTAAAGTCGAATCTTCAGCGTCATTTTGATCTTCTGATCCATCAGGTGTTACGTCACGCGGAATTACTATTGCTTTTTAAAATGGAAGCAGTGCTCAGAGGAAGGAGATGGGCACCACTGCGCCCACCTAGCACCAGGGAGTTAAAGGGGACATAGATTGCCGACCAGTTCCAGAAGGAGCAGCACGGTAGCATAGTGGTTAGCACAGTTGCTTCACAGCTCCAGGGTCCCAGGTTCGATTCCCAGCTTGGGTCACTGCCTGTGCGGAGTCTGCACGTTCTCCCCCTGTCTGCGTGGGTTTCCTCCGGGTGCTCCGGTTTCCTCCCACAGTCCAAAGATGTGCAGGTTAGGTGGATTGGCCATGCTAAATTGCCCTTAGGTCCAAAAAGGTTGGGTGGGGTTATGAGGATAGAGTGATGGCGTGGGCTTGGGTAGGGCGCTCTTTCCAAGGGCCGGTGCAGATTTGATGGGCCGAATGGCCTCCTGCTGCACTGTAAATTCTATGATTCTATGATTCCGGGAAAGGGTTCATAGCTGATATGTGTCGTTCAGAAGCCTGCTGCCTGTGTTGCTTTGAAAGTATTTAGAGCGCTGTTCCAGTCTTTTGCCTGTGTTTTTTAAAACGTTAATGCATAAAAAATTAATGGAGTGGCCTTCCAGCAATGATATCTCAGAATTATGCAGTTGAGTAAGATGGGTGCCTATTAACCTTGCTTGTCCCTGAAGCAGAAAGCAATTGTGACCTCTAACATTCTTGAGAACTAATTGGCCATCAAGAGTTAACCTTTAACAATATCGTAAGAAGTTTTACAACACCAGGTTAAAGTCCAACAGGTTTGTTTTGAATCACTAGCTTTCGGAGCAGTGCTCCTTCAAGAAGCTGTGCTCCGAAAGCTAGTGATTCGAAACAAACCTGTTGGACTTTAACCTGGTGCTGTAAAACTTATTACTGTGCTCATCCCAGTCCAACGCCAGCATCTCCACATCATGGTGTAGCCATTTAAAATGGCCACCTGCAAAGGACTATGGGAATTATGGTCAATTTGGGACACAGACAGCTACACAGCCTCTGTGTATTGTGCAAAGAAACCAGACCTGGTATGAAACTCCCAGTTCATTAAAGATCGATCACCATTTTCCCCAAGACAACAGCATTCGCATTAAGGACCATCAACGATAGCAGACTAACCGGCGCCCCCCGCCTCCCGCCCCCCCCCATTATTTGGAAAGGCCTACTTGCCTGGGACAATGATAGCTAGGACCTGCCCAGCCATCGAGGCAACTGCCCACTAATTGGCTAAGATCGATGAGGGTGATCGAAACCCTATCGGTCCATTGGACTTGGAGTAAGGACCGCCCAAATCGGCGCGAAAGAAACGAAGGATAAAAAGTCCTGTGCACTAGAGATCGGTCTCTTTTGGGACAGGCCTGTGCGCGACCAACTGTAGCAGAACAACCAAGTTCAAGGACCCGCGATTCCTGAAGGACGAGCCCAGCTGAGATGAATCCAACAACTTCCAACCGACCATGTGGACCAGGATAAAGGCCTTATCTCGCACACTCAAAGTTAAGTAAAGGTCATCTTAGTTGTTAGGTGTAGTTTAGTACGGAGCCGCGTGTATTATTGCATAGAGATACAAGTCCTGTGTATTTAACAAACTGTGTTTTGAGCAAACATACTGGTTGTGTGGTAATTTGTTCAATATAAGAAACAGCTTGTGGTTCACATAGAAATATAAAAAGGCAACAATGGCTTAACAATATCAGATGCCCACAATTTCAAACCTTTATTTGCAGTTTTGTTCACACTGTCCCACGCTCCTGATCTACGGGCAGCCAGTGTGAAGAGGGGCAGGGAAGGGGGAGAATCTCCCCTTACTATGTCCCTCAATTTGTTTAATTTAGTTTAGAACATCAAAAGAGTTCAAAATCGATGATAGGGGTGAAAACTCAAGATTCAAGGGGCATCACGGTAGCACAAGTGATTAGCATTGTGGCTTCACAGCGCCAGGGTCCCAGGTTCGAATCCCTGCTGGGTCACTGTCTGTGCGGAGTCTGCACGTTCTCCCCATGTGTGCGTGCGTTTCCTCCGGGTGCTCCGGTTTCCTCCCACAGTCCAAAGATTTGCAGGTTAGGTGGATTGGCCATGATAAATTGCCCTTAGTGACCAAAAAAGGTTAGGAGAGGTTATTGGGTTACAGGGATAGGGTGGAAGTGAAGGCTTAAGTGAGTTGATGCAGACTCAATGGGCCGAATGGCCCCTGTACTGTATGTTCTATGTTCAAATGCTTGTGTACAAGAGATCAAGAGGAACTGTGTCTGCATTTGTGCCGGAACCCAGTACCTGCCATAGAGGATCCTTTAGTGCCCAAGAAGAGCATCACTGTCCAATTGACCCTGCTCATGAGGGATGGACAATAATAGAAACTTCCTGCCAGAACCTCCAGTGATGCAGAAATTAAGGGATGGGACACCCATGTGGGAGGCCCGAGGTGACTCTGATGGGGCGGCGGCATTGACCGGATCGGGTCACGCGATGGAGATGGGAGGGCACCTGAGATGTGAGTAAGTGGTAGCCATCGGGTAATATGTAAGACTGGCTGCTTCCAGGACCAGGAGGCCAATGGGTGAGGGCGGTACTGAAGATGAGGGGTTTTGTTACCAACCTGACTGTCTCTCTCTCTCTCTCTCATCCCTCACAGCTAACCAAGAGATATCAGTCTGGAGCCAGTGGAGCTGGAAATTCTGCTTATTACCGGGCTGGAGGAGCAAGACTCCAGCAGCAACGTGTGGCAACACTCAGGGAACAGCCAGCGGCAGGAGACCAGGGGCCGCAGGGTCGGCTGAAGGGCTGGAGGCCGCACCAACTGAACAGGAGCCTCAAAGGTGAAGAAGGAGACTGAGGTTTTGCAGATCCTGTGGGCCCTTCATGGAGCTGTCAGACAACATGTGCTGCAGGAGTCTCCACCTCACCAGGGAGACAGTGCAGTACCTGTGCAACATTGTTTCCGACTTGGAGCCATGTGGAGGTGGAGGGAATCAGGGTCGTGAAGGTCACATCAGCCCTCAACGTCTGTGACGGGTCCATTCCAGGGCTCCACGGGTGACCTGTGTGTCATTTTGCAGTCATCCGCCCGTAAGTCCATCCGTAAGGTCGCGGATGCACTCTGTGCAAAGACATCAGACTTCATGCATTTCAATCTGGACCTGGTCCAGCAGGACAAGAGGGCTGTGGGATTCAGCACCATAGCTGGTCTGCCACAGGTGAAATGGGTGATCAACTGCACCCACGTCACTCTAAGTATCCGGTTGCATCAGGGAGTCCTCTTGGAAGGGGTTCCACTCCCTCAATGTCCAGCTGGTATGTGACCACCAGATGAGGTTCACAAACGTGTGTGCACATCTTCCAGGGAATGTGCATGACAGCTTCATTCTTGGTCAATCACAAACCCCTGGATCACCCCAGGCTGCAGGATGGATTTTTGGGGACAAAGATTATCTACTGAGGTCTTGGCTGATGACATCAGAGTAGAGGCCTGAGACCGAAGCAGAGGCCCGATACAACGAGGTTCACAGTACCACCTGGTCTGTGATAGAGTGGTGCATTGGTCACCTCAAAATGTACTTTTGCTGTCTTGACAGGTCAGTGGGGCCCGACAGTCCTCTTCCCAGAGGGTCTACCGCACCATGGTGATCTGCTGTGCTCTACATAATCTGGCTCAGCAGTGTGGTGATGACCTTTCTGCTGAAGGCTTTGAGGAGCAGAACATCTCCCCGGATGAGCAGGAAATCAGGATGGAGTAGAGGAAGAGGCGGATAGGAGTCGAAGGATGGATGCCAGCTGCTGGTGATGGTTTGCATGGACAGGAGGACTATAGTTCCCCTTGTGCTTCCCGCTTCAGGCTATAGGACCAGCATGTTTTCTGACAGCTCAACAAGTCCCCCCTGCCCCAAAAATGTTGTGACCCTTCCACTACGAGGGTCACAGGAAACTTCATCATCAGGATGCTGGGCCTGGTGTGTCCTTGTGCCTGCTAATCAATCAATGCAGGAGGGTGGTAAAGACTCGCAATGAGGAAAGTTCTGATGCTCCTCTGTTATTGCTCATGTCTGACTCCTGTCTGTCTTTTGCCAGCACACTGACTTCCCAGCTCATGTGCGACTGAGGTTTATCCCTAAATCTCTTTGTCCCTTCGCGCTGGAGGGGGATTAGGTGTGAGGGACTGGAACTCACTTATTACTTCCGGAGTCCTTTCAGGATTTATGCAACTTTCACTTTGAGTAGGCCTATTTATGAACTTGACATTGAGGGCCTGTGAGAAGAGCTATTCCACTGGGAGGAGCGTTAACTGGAGTGAGGCCTTCAGGTTATGAAGAATAAGAGATTTCAATATAGTGACATGTGCATTTGTAACATTTGATAAAGACCCCCAACTATCTGTGCCTGACTTCAGCTTTCCCTGAGTTGTGCCAGGCCACAGAATGAGCTCCAGCAGTCCCTCCTCCCTCCAGGTGCATGTTAGCCCCTGCGGCACTCCATGAGATGCAAGGACAGCTGGAGTGAGCTCCAGAAGCGACCCCATGAGATGGAAGGACAGCTGGAGTGAGCTCCAGAAGCCTCAAGGACATCTGCCGCTGCTCGTCCTAGAGGCCCGTCATTGTCTGCACTGTGGTGTTGAACCTCTCAGTCATGGTCCTCAGGGACTCAATCATGCTTTGGAGTTCTTCAACCATTGACCTGACATCTTGCTCCAGGCTTTCCACCATGGATGCCACCCTTGCAGTGTTGGCCTGGGTGCCATCCATCGGCAGCAACATTTCCTGCAACAGAAGACTTTAGGCTTCCGTCATTTGGCGTTGCAGTCACTGGAATGTTGCTGATACTCCTTCCTGGTAGTCCTGGCTCTGCCTTTGCACCTTAAGTGGCTGAGGGATAAATGTGTCCAGAGGCATGGCACCTGGCTGGTGCATAGCTGGTCCTAGGATCAAACAGACGTCTGACTGTCCATTCCCTGGGATGTTCCTGTCTCCACCTGATGTGCACCAGAAGCTGTGTGGTGCTCACCAGATAGTGATCCAGAAGATTGCCTGTTAAGACTGCCAACCAAGGCATGTTTCTCTGTGAAGGTGGATGGTGCGGGTAATAGCTGTGACGCTTCATCTGTTTCTTCCTCTTAGATCTCCTCCGAGGAGTGTGGGTGGCAGGACATCACTGGTAGAAGGGCCAGGCTCTTTGGCTGGTATTCCTGCAAGGCAAAGGACACGGCTTTATCACATGGCCTGCTCAAGAGTTTCAACAACAAAGAACTCACTTGAGACTGGCCATCTGGATGAAGGTGAAGGGGCTCCTCACCTTTGTCTCACAGGCCCACTTCTTTCTCTGTGCAGGCCCACTGTTGCTCCTCCCCTGCGAGCTCCATGGCCCTTTCCTCGTACACTATCAGGATCCTCAGCTCAGACATTCCACCGCATTTCCCTCTCTTTCAATGGTTGTGGGCGATCTTCTCCTGCAGGAACATAAATGGGGATAATGTGAGCTGGACAGCTGGTGGGTCAAATGTCAATGACAACTGGCATGTGTGGCCCTGTGCCTGAGCAGAGATGCGTTTGGATGAGGAGTGGTGGGGGGTGGGGTTGAGGATGCTGCTGGGAGGTCGAATGCTGGGGACCTGTGTGCTGGTGGCAATGTTTTCCAGGTGGCATTCTGGGGGGTGAGGAAAGGGTGAAGTGCCAAGAGGAGACCAGGAGCATTTACCCTTGCTTATCGGAGTAGTCATTCATATTTTTCCAATGTTGCACACATGTCCTCTTGGTCAGGCTGCTGGCACTGACCAGAGCTGCCACCATCACGCAGGCACGATTTGTGACCTTGAAAGAGAGACCCCTGCCAACCACAGAGTATGTTCTGACTACCCTTTTCTCCACGGCATCCAGCAAACGCTTTATAGCCACTCTGTAAATCTCGGAGTTGAATTCCTCGTTGTCATCCTTCTGGCTTGAGTCAGATCAAATGGTGTGGAGTCGCTTAAATGCAGCGCCTCCTTCGTTGAAGTGCTCGAATGACCCCCGGGGCGAGTGAATCAAATGCTTGGCGCCTTAGGCATGTCATTTTTCACATGGGGGAATGCTTTTTTTCAATATTCGTTCCTGAAGATTGCGATCTGGATCTCACTGCTGCGGTCGTCGGGAATCGCACTGATCTTCTTGCCAAAAGTGACACTGTCATTTTTGGGAAACATTCTGCCCCCTGTCTCTAACCTGCAAGCCCTGTAAGCGTGGGATTGCCAGATTGATGGCAATTTGTTTTGTTTGCAGTTCAGATTCAGGAAACAGGCACAACAACTATAATGATGCTAAACTCGTATGTATCCTTTTCAATGTGTCAGTAATAATACATGAAATATTATGGTGCACACTTGGGTTCTTGCTCTGCTGTGGGCTGAATTGCAACATTAACTATGTCCAAAGCGGTTTGTCAACTCTCAGTGTTGGAGCTATTACTTTACTTTTAAACTTACAACCCCAAATGCAGTTCAGGAATGAGGAACAGACTCTTTATGATATCTGTCCACCAAATGGTCTCTCACCAGTTGATCAGAGACAACAATTGACAGAAAATGTGTTGGGTTTTCACAGAGCTGGAACGTGATGTATATTCTTTGTGACAAGGAGTGGGAATGCCAATATCAAGGTTTGCATCAATGAAATAACCTTAGACAATAGGGTCACTTCATGAATCAAAACAACACTAATCCAGCCAGCTTCCCACCTTTTGAAAGTGAAAGCAGTTTGCCACACAATGCAAGCAGACAATCAGATTTTATAATGAGTTATCATATTTATGACCTACACACATTCTTAAAAGTGATATCACAGTTTGTCTTGCCAAAAATAAAGGCATGATGGGGATATAGATATTCAATAAATAATTATTATATATAAATATATAATAAAACTTTAGCCTGGATAAGGCATTGTCTTTTTATCTGGTTTGAACGCCCTCATAATAAATAGTAAGGGAGACAATTAGACATAACTATTGGTGCGCCTCTAAAACATGGGCTTCTACCTCGATGCCAAAAAAAGTTAACCTCTGGTGTAATGCCACTGATGAAATGCTTTAGTAGTCATTTAAGAATAAAATGGGACTACGAGTCTGGGGGCACTGGCAACGGCACCGCTGCCGCTCCCTCCAAGGAGGTATACCACGAGCCCGGTGGTGGTGGCGGCATAGGGGGAAAGTTAGGGCCTCAGCGTGGACCACATTACGGGGGAACCACCGGTTCGCCCCAGGAAGAACAGGTGGAGGGTTTTCGGGGTGGCACAGGGCAGGGATACGAAAGTAGGGGGACCTGTATGCGGACGGGAAGTTCGCGAGCTTGGGTGAGCTGGAGGAGAAGTATGGGCTCCCCCCGGGGAACACCTTCAGGTAATTACAGGTAAGGGCGTTTGCCAGACGGCAGGTGGTGGAATTCCCACGGCTACTGCCACACACAGTACAGGACAGGGTGCTGGCAGATGCCCTAGGGAGGGTGAACTCTTCCTCTTCATGCGTGAGGCTCAGCCTCATACAGTTTAAGGTGCTGCACAGGGCACACATGACCGGGACAAGGATGAGCAGGTTCTTTGGGGGTGAGGACAGGTGTGTTAGGTGCTCAGGGAGCCCAGCAAATCACACCCATATGTTCTGAGCATGCCCAGTGCTGGAGGAATTTTGGAAGGGCGTAGCAAGGACGGTGTCGAGGGTGGTAGGATCCAGGGTCAAACCGGGCTGGGGGCTCGCAATATTTGGGGTGGCAGAGGAGCCGGGAGTGCAGGAGGCGAAAGAGCCCGGAATTCTGGCCTTTGCGTCCCTGGTAGCCCGGTGAAGGATTCTCCTTCAGTGGAAAGATGCGAGGCCCCCAAGCGTGGAATCCTGGATCAGCGATATGGCAGGTTTCATTAAATTGGAGAGGGTGAAATTCGCCTTGAGAGGGTCGGTACAAGGGTTCTTTTGGCGGTGGCAACCGTTCTTAGACTTTCTGGCAGAACGATACACATTGGTCAATGGCAGCAGCAGCTCAGGGGGTGGGGGCCCCGGGGGGGTTACTTTATTTTTGTTTATGTTATTTACACTGGAAGAGTCTGAGGGGGTGTATAGACCTGTTGTCTTAAGTCGGGGTGTTAATGTTAATTTATTATTTAGCTACAGGGGGGGAGGAGTTTGGGGGGTTGCTTTTTTAGATTGTGTTTTGTACTTAACCCTGTTGGGTTATTTTTTCTTTCTCATTTTGTTATTGATATTTTATGAAAACCTTTAATAAAAATTATTTTAAAAAAAAAAGAATAAAATGGGACGATCAGTGAAGAAAACTGGCAGGCAGGATTTCTGTGGTAATACCCCTATATCTTTGCACAATTTAATATCCCTGTAGTGTTTGTCAGTAACCCAGCAGAAGGACACAAGACGACAAGGTCCTTTAGTTTTCCTGTATTTCCACCACAAATCCAAATTGATCTGACTGCAGCTTCCTACTTCTTTTGTTCCAATGTTGGGTCAGGAATGGAGGCATCAGAAGGAACATCCAATTTAGTGCTGACTAATGTGAAATAAGGACCACTGCGATCATGGCTGTGTTCAAGTAAGGGGACAAGTCCAATTGTGCTAACTGCAGAGGAGTCTCCCTGCTAACAGCCGTAAGGAAGATAAAGGCCGAAGAACTCCTTCCAGGGATGCAGTGCAGTTTATGCCCCATGTGAGACACCACGGGCATGATCTTCACTGCATGGCAAATCCAAGAGAAATTCAAGGAACAGCACCAACCACTGGCCTTCTTCGACTTCAGAAAAGCTTTTGGGCGGAATTCTGCCAACCCACCAATAGCAGGTTTAGTGGCAAGGAGAATCTGGAGAGAGCCAAAAAAGTCGAAAACCTGCTGGCATAAAACTACATTGCAATTCTCCAAATGGTGGGTTAATGGCAGGTTGGTCACTCTCTAGCAGGCAGTGCAAAACACCATTTGCATTTACTTGCATCTCATAAACTAGCTGCCTGCTGGTTTCCAGTCAGACCTTTCAATCTTGCATCATGCTAGTGGTAAATCATGTCGGCGTCAGCCCCGATTGCTAAAGAGTGACATGCACAAGGCGGTCCTCCATTAGCAAGAGACTTTGAGGTGAATGCAACAAAGCCTTTCTGCCATACGGCTGCACTGTTGTTGTTGCACTGCTCACCACTCTGCCAAGCAGATCGGCTCCTGCCCTCCATCGTCATGCTGAACTGGTCTTCAGGACGGCACCGTGCTGTCACCGTTTCGGATCACCGTACTGCATCTGGTGTTGGGGCGTACATGGGTCTCCTTCTCCCATAATGCCACACACCAGTATCTATCTGGACAGCCCTATGCTGTGGGACACATGCAAAACATCACAGAGATACGAATTTTGACCGGGGGTGGAGTGCGATTGGGGGAATGGCCTGACGAAGACAAGCGGGCAATGTGGAGGGAAGGCAGTGCAAAGGGGGAGGGGGAAGGCTCACGATGCAGACAAAGGGGCTAGGAGGTGGATGAAGAAGACAAATAATGGAAGGCAGAGGGAAGACTGAGAGGAGGGAAGCTGAACACTGGCAAGCCTGCATGGAAAGTTTACAAACAAGAGGGTCAGAGGAATACCACTTCATCTCCTGAAGGGGGTTAGATGAAGACTCCAGATGTAGTGGATAGAGGTCCAAGTGGGGCATGGACACCTCACAGGTGATGTGCTTCGGGGGAGGGTAGTTGAATCGATGAACAGGCTTCTTCTTGAGGCTGCTAGCCTTTTCCCTCTGGGTTGCTGATATCCAGTATGGTCTTGTGAAGACAGCTGTGCTGGAGAGAGTGATATGGATGTGCTGGACTGGTATTTAAATATGGTGCCAGGACCTTCAAACGATCAGCTGAGTGCGGGTGGATGAATCGGCTGCCGGCCCTCCAGCAGTGTTGGAGGGGAAATCGGCAGTGAGGTTCCAAGCACAGAATCTGTTGCTCGATCAGGTCATTTTGGTCGGCAGGACAGGAGTCGCCAGAGCCGCCTGCCACCACACTTAGTCTCAAAATGGGAGAATTGCACCCTTTGTCTCAGTCAGCCATCAAAGTTTTATGGAGTAGTTTCCTCAAATTTGTCTCCTCTCAGATATTTGTCACCAGCCTCTGCCTACTTTGCACTTCCAACTATAATCCTCACAAATCTAACAACCACAGTCTGTGTCAGTGAAGACTGGGGTCAAACAAGGTGTCATTGCACCCACTCTCTATCTCCAACTTCCTCACAGCAATCTACTCACAGGCATGGAGATCATTTACAGAACAGATGAGAAACTGTGCAACACATACCACCTTCAATCCAAAACCAAAATCACTCTAACCTCAATCATTGAGCTCCAGCATGATACTTGTGTGTGCACTCACTCACTTTCTCTGAAACATATAAGAAAATGGACCTTTTATGAAAATCTCAGAAAACTGAGGTCCTCTTCCAACCTGCTCCCACAGCACAACACCTCTCCCCCCAGTCACCCCCGCCATTAACTAAGATCAATGGGAATTTGCAAATATGGAGCATTTCTCATATCTTTGGAGCTGTTCCTTGATGAAGGCAGATATGGATGACAAAATGCACCATCAGCTCCAATGTGTTAGATCAGTCTTCAACCAATTTAAGAAAAGAATATTTGAGGACCAGGATCTCAAATTTGAAAGACAATTCATGGTTTACTGGGTAGAATTGATCCCCACCCTCCTCCATGCTTCAGCAACTTAACTAACCTACAGCAAGAACCTCAAAGCACTGGAGAAGTACCATCAGTAATGTCTCTGCAAGATCCTCCAAATCCAGTGACAAGAAAGACAATCCAACAGCAATGTTCTTACCCAGGCCAACATACCCAGAATTAAGGCAGTCATTGTCATAATATACACCAGTATATCATGGTGCAGACACACACACACACTGATGGACATGCAGTGGGACCAATCAGCATACACAACACCGCAGCCAATCACCAGTGAGAGCACACGCACTATAAAGTCAGGGGACGGGAGAGTTCCCGCTCTTTCTAGTATCAGCCAGCGCAGCGCACTGAGCTCACAGCCTGCAACACAGACATTCACCATGTGCTGAGTGCATCGCCTGGTTAGGACTAGGCAAGGGGCAACAGTTAAAGCTGGTATTGCATTTACCCACAGTTCAAGTATGTTAATATAGTTAACCTTATAATAAAAGAGAGTTGCACCACTTCCAGTGTTGGTGAACTGTTTGTGATCCAGAGCACCCAACACATCATGATACCAGGATTGGTTGCATACTAGCATTTCTAGTATGCAACCATAGCATTTCTGAGACCCACCTGCAACTAATCAGCATTCTGGCATCCTGAAGTATGGAGAACATCAATCCGCCGCCGCCGCTCCGCATCGCCGGCACCTCAGCGTACAGTGACAACCAGCAACGATACCCAGACAAGATGTTCAAGATCCGGGTTCCGCAGCAGCTCCAGTGCCATGGCGATCTCCGCGAAAACTGGCGGGCATTCCGGCAAACGTTTGAAATCTTCCTGCTGGCAGCTGAACTCAAAGACCTGGCCGATTCTGAAAAAACAGAGCTTCTCCTCACCATCGCCGGTGCCAGAGCAGAAGAAATGTTTTTAAAATTCAAGTTCTCCAAGGGGCAAAACAGGAGCGACTTCCAGGCAGTCCTGGACAAATGTGGCAAATACTGTGAGGAAAGCACACTCCAACCAGCAAGAAAAGGTAAGAGAAGTGCCAGTACTCACCTCGAGGCCGTCATCCCGGAGCACAGAATAATTTTGGTCAGCGGCCATCTTTGTAAAGGAATTGCACTTGCGCAGTTGCGCGACGCCGCGCATGCACAATCACAAAAACAGCCATCAGTAAAGGAACCGCGATCTGCGCATATGCAAACGCCTCCTACGTGCTACGTCACGCAACACACCCATTTAAATGGGAAACGTCCCAAATCAAAGAAAAAATCTTTTAAAGCTGTAAAACAACCTTCCTTCACCTGGAATTACAGCACAATGCCTCAAATTGAACCAGGAAATTAAATAAACCTCCGAAGAACCCTGCAACAAGCAGTTACCTACCCCCAAACCGAGTCCGCAGACCAGAGAGGACCCGAGGGAGCCTTTTCCAGTCGATGTTATAACAAAGAACAGGCTGTCCCTGGATCAAAACCACCAGCCGTTGTCGGTGCACAGCATTGATCCAGATGACGAGTGGTGTGCCACCCTGACGGTCAACCAGAATTCGTCGCCCACCTCAGAGACTTGACTTATGAGTTTTACGATGTTGGACTCTTTGTTCTATTCTGTTATCCTGTTGCATCGTTCCAGTAGTTTGTATATAATGTTCATTTTGTTGTTGGTGTGACACCCTATTTCTCGGCACCACGGACCTTCCTGTGTAAATAGATTAGCCTCATGTACATAGTCATGTAAATAACACACAGAGTCAGGTACATTCACTACACGATATTTATTTGGGGATGTCATATTATACACCAGTATATCATGGTGCAGACACACACACACGCACTGATGGACATGCAGTGGGACCAATCAGCATACACAACACCGCAGCCAATCACCAGTGAGAGCACACGCACTATAAAGACGGGACGGGAGAGTTCCCGCTCTTTCTAGTATCAGCCAGCGCAGCGCACAGAGCTCACAGCCTGCAACACAGACATTCACCATGTGCTGAGTGCAAACCCCTGGTTAGGACTCGGCAAGGGTCAACAGTTAAAGCTGGTATTGCATTTACCCACAGTTCAAGTATGTTAATATAGTCAACCATATAATAAAAGAGAGTTGCACCACTTCCAGTGTTGGTGACCTGTTTGTGATCCAGAACAGCGAACACATCAGTCAGCACTCAAAATCAGCTCTGCTGGGCAGGACATGCCATTCGTATTCCTGACATCAGACTCCAGAAGCAGCTGCTTTCCTCGGATCTCTGTCATGGCAGGAGACTTCAAGGACAGCAGCAATACTTTAGGGGTGTCTTCAAAGCATCTGTGAAGAGGTCAAACATTGCCGGAAACTGATATGAGTCCCCGGCTTCTGACCAATCAAACTGGAGAATGTTCGTTTGAGAAAACACCAAAGACATTGAGAGACTTTGTTTGGGAACATGCAAAGGAGTAATTGAGGCATCCAAGGGGGTGTACAAACCTCCAAACAGATCTACCAGATTCTTCAAGCACCAGCTGTCTCGCATGTGGCAGATTCTGTTGATCACACATTGGACTGATCAGCCATCTAGTGCCCCACTGAACCGGAGTGGAAGTAAATTATTCTCAATCCAGCGCAAAGGCCTAAGAAGAAGACAATACTATCCCATAAGGACAGAGGACCACTAGATAGAAAGACTGTGGTAAATGTTTTCAGAGCAGCTTCTACTCCACTGTCATAATTTCTCAAAAGGTGGAGCAGAAATTCTGTTTCTGTTTCCACTGCCCTTTCAACACTGTTATGGTGGGAAAGTATGAACAGCCCCAGGGAGATGGTCAAGTCAATAGCCTGATCTGGATCTAATCCAATTCCCAGACATGAAGGAATCACAGAATTGTTACGGTACAGAAGGAGGCCATTTGGCCCATCGTGACTGCACCGGCTCTCCAAATGAGCATCATGACTGTAGTGCGATGGCCAGAACTGCACTCAGTATCCCAGCTGTGGCCTAATCAAAGTTCTGTACATCTCCAACATAACTTCCCTGCTCCAGTAACCTATGCAATGACTGATAAAGGCAAGTGTCCCTGTAGGCCTTCTGAACTGCCCTATCAACCTGTCCAGCCACCTTCAGGGATCTTTGGACAAACACCCCAAAATTCCTCTGTTCCTCTGAGCTTCCTAGTGCCCGGCCATTAATTGAGTACTCCCTTTCCATGTTACTCCTTCCAAATTGCATCACCTCATGCTTTACTGAGTTAGATTCCATCTTCCACCAATCTGCCCTTTTGACCAATCTGTCCACATCCACCTGTAACCTAAGACCTTCTTCTTCATTGTTAACCATCTGTCCAATCTTTGCTTCATCTGAAAACTTTATCGTCCCTCCAACGTTTTCTTCTATATTGTTTGTACATATCATAAACAATAAGGGATCCAGCACTGACCATCGTATGCCATTGGACACCGGCCTCCAGTCACACCAACAGCCTTCTACCACCGCTCTCTGTCGCTGATCACTGAGCTAAGTTTGGATCCAACTTGCCAAGTTAACCTGGATCCCATGTGCTTTTACCTTCTTTAGCAGTCTCCAAAACAGTACCAGCAGACTACACAAAATTTCCTGTTTATCAATTTTTAACCCTTCTCGGGACAGTTTCCTTGGCTGAAAGGTCTTTATTTAATCCATTGTATCACCTAGTCCTTCCAGAAACTAGGGATGAGCAACAAATTCTGGTCTTGCGAGTGATGTTCACATCCCATGAACAAATAAGAAAGACTATTATTTTTCATTCACTTTCATTGCTAGATTATTTAGTTCTAACATTGCTGTCATTGATCCCTATTATGTATGCAAATATATGTTCAACAGTTGAAAGCAAGTTTTTACATGACAACAATCTCTTCTCCTCCTTCCATCCCATTAATACACAAGTATAAAATCAATACATTTGGAACATGGCTGCATGTTAGCAATGCTGTGATTGTCACACTAAATATGACTAATTATTCTCAGTCAACTCATGCCATTTTATTAATATGCAGCTTCTATGCTTCCTCAACTCAATTACTGATTATGGATCATGATGTTGTAGATCTGATGAAATGAACTCAAAAGATAACATTTCCCACAATGTTTTCCCAGTTTCTACTTGCACTGACCAGTACCCAGCACAGGGGCAACATCAGGGGAATTCAAATCAGCTGATTTACTTTGGAAGGCTTTATGCAATCCATTGCTCCGAGTTGCCATCACGAGATGCCGTGCAGAAGAAACAATCTGCAAAGAAGTGTTTCAGACTGATAGCTAAAGTTCTGTTATTAAATATATAATGGATAGAGAATTGAGAACAATGGAAACCCCAGTTTATTCCAATACATTTACAAATGCCTGATTGAGATTTTTTTTTTTTATCATAGAATTTACAGAGCAGAAGGAGGCCATTCGGCCCATCGAGTCTGCACCCGCTCTTGGAAAGAGCACCCTACCCAAGGTCAACACCGCCACCCTATCCCCATAACCCAACCCAACACTAAGGGCAATTTTGGACACTAAGGGCAATTTATCATGGCCAATCCACCTAACCCGCACATCTTTGGACTGTGGGAGGAAACCGGAGCACCCGGAGGAAACCCACGCACACACGGGGAGGATGTGCAGACTCCGCACAGACAGTGACCCAAGCCAGAATCGAACCTGGGACCCTGGAGCTGTGAAGCAATTGTGCTATCCACAAGGCTACCGTGCTGCCCACAAGGCTACCGTGCTGCCCGAATGGTCTTTATGTCACCTTAAGCATTATACAGCTGTTTCCAGAATCTGAAATATACATTTAGAGGCTGTTAACTTGTCAATTGTGCCTTTATGAAAGAAGTCAGCATTGCTCATGCCCTCCCATTGTTGATTTCCCTTTCTGCACTCATTTGGATTTTTGGTCTTTTAGATGCTGACTGAGTTATTTTTCAGCGATTTTTGTTTTAATTTTATATTTCCAACATTCATGGGTTTTCTTGTTGAGGTCAATTTTAATTAGCAGTGAATTTCTGGCAGGAAAATCATGAGTCTCTGCTTCCGACCTGCCCATCAGCCATGAGGGGTTAATCATTGAGCCTCATGGGCAGGCTGCCAGTCCACCTCCTACTCATTACGAGATGTGTGGGAAAAGGTGTTCTGGGAGGGTCTCATGAGAGGAAATGTGGATGTCATGATGAAGATCTTTTCCACAATCTGTCGCCCATTGTGTGTTCTGCCTATAAAGCAAATGTGGGAATAATTTAGTTACATGTTTGATTATAGAAGCACAATTGATAATCTATTTGGATTAATTATGTTAAGTGTAGTGTTATGCGTGTGGGCTTGGATGAATGCTCAACATACTTAGACACATCAGAGCAAAGCATTAAAGAAAGTTGATGAAGAAAAAGATCTTGCTATTCTGGTGACAGGTCTGTAAGATTTCATGAGCAATGCCAAGTAGATATAGTTAGAGTGAATGGTGTGTGATAGTGAGTCATCAGACAATTGCCTTTAAGCCAAAGCAATGCACTTTCATACTTATACAAGACCTTGGTTAGACCTCACTTGGAATATAGTGTCCTGTGATGGTTCCCTCACAAGAGTGATACTGAAGCTTTGGAAAGGATGCAAGGAATGGTCACTCGACTCATCAGCAGTTTAAATCACCTCAGTTATCGAGGTAGGCTAAAAGATTGGGTCTCTCCAACTTATGGAAGCAATGGCTGAGGAGTGACCTCTCTGAGGTTTATATGATGATGAAGAAAATAGGTTGTACAAGAGTTGCCAGTTCTCTTTTTCTATTTAACTCGGTTAAAAAGAACCAGGGGTCATAATTTTAGTTGCACCAGGCTAGATGTCATGTAGTGTTTCTCTTCTCAGAGAACAGTGGACATCTGTTGGCTCATGCAGTGGATGTCGATTTGCTAAATCCTTTCAAGGTCAAGCTGCAATTTCTTCCAACTGGGGCAGACATCACCCCTTACCAAAGTTAGGTATTGCAAGGAATTATTGGGGTCATAGTGATGTGAGTGTACGTGTGTGTGTGGGGGGGGGGGGGATTGCGGGTTTGGGGTGGAGGGAATGTGGCAGGGGTGGGTGGGGCGAGGGAGAGGAAAATGTCAAAGAGCAATTTCCAAGACTTATTCACCAAATTGGTCTGGGCTTTGAAGCTGGTTTTTGACCTCTCTCTGGTGGACGCTAGTTTTTGTGTGGGGACGAGTGCCTTCCTGTTCACCATTCTCTAACTGTGATCTACATTTTATCACTCTGGAGGTTATTAGCTGACAATCCTCTAAATGGAGACCAGGCAACCCACTGATGTGATTTGTTTTCCATTTCCCACACCATCTATGATTATCAACTTGAACCTTAATTGTACCATGGACTCACAGATCCATTGCCCTGACAACCAATAGAGGCAATGCTTGCCCCCACTTCTGGCTTGGATTCAAACCTGCCATCACATGTATTGTGCAACCCATTCCATGATTTTTTAAGTTTAAGTGGGATATCTACTGAAATTTATGAGCAATATATATGGAGATCACACAATGCAACATAACCATAACTAAAAATAATATAATTTGGACAGAATAAAAAGAATCCATGGGATCCCTGGGGCGTTTGGATGCATATACTCTGTATGTACAACATAAAGGTCAATTCCACAGCAGGTGCCTTCGACTGCCAAATATGTACTACAGCTCTCTAGTGACCTTTATAAATTTTACTGAGTAATCGCAAGATCACATTCAAGCAAAACATTCATTTTTAATAGCATTTGTAAAAGATGCCATCTGGGATAGTTATTTTTCCACGAGCTGACATCCTAAAATAATTTTATCTCTCAGGTCACAAGATGGCTCAGCTGGTTAAGGCTGAGCATAGCTGAGATATACTCCCAGGGTGCTTCCAAGTTTAATGTCTTGTCTCTGCTCATTTAGCTCATCTACACCAGGGTGGTATTCGGCAAACTACAGCTGGGCCCGGATTTTCACCAGTTCGCGATGACTCGAAAGCCTTTAAAAATGGCAGCCAGGACCTGCTTCCAGGATTCCCAACCCCAATTCCAGCGTTTCTGATTTTCGGGAGTGCGTAAAGGTGTGAGCTGGTTTAGGCCACATGGTCCAATTGCATTAATAAGCATGTTTTGGCCCTTCGCAATTATCATGGGTTCAGGCTAGGTTTTCAATGAGTAATGGTTCATGGCACCTCAGAAGTGTTGGGAACCATAATAAACAGTATGAGTGGACCTTTTAAAGGATAAGTTTCACACGCCCTCAAATATCCCCACGCTTTGGATGCCCCCCAAGCCTCCTATATACCCGTCCCCAATATGTCCCCTATGGCTCCTGATACGCTCCCATGCCAAGGTATGCCCCCACCAATGCCCTGTGACCCTTCACGCATCCTATGACCCTTCATGCATTGTTTGCAAAACTATGCCCCCAACAACCCCTATGACCTCTCATGCACCCCATGCCAAGATCTGTCCACTCATACAGCCTCTATGTCCCATCAAACCCATTATTCCAAGTTATGACTCAGCTGGGGGACATGAGAGTCCATAAGGGTTATTTGTGGGGCATATCTTGACATTGGGGCATGAGGGTCATAGGGACTGTTTGGGATTATTACCTTAGCTAGGTAGTCATGAGGGGCCAAAGGGAGTATGTGGGGGCATGAGTTGGCATGGGTTGGGCATGGGGAATGTGTGGGGAGTGATGGGGTGTGAGTGGTGTGGATTGGAAAGTCTTTCTGTTTTCAGTCCCACATCAGTGAGTTGGGTTTTAAATAACAAGTCACCAAATATTTTCCCGGGAGGGCTGGCCCAATTCCAGCTCAAGTTCGTCCCCGACAATGAAAATCCCATGCTTGTGGTCACGTTATAAAAATTAATTTACAAGATGTGGGTGTCTCTTGTAGGCCAGCATTTATTGCCCATCTCTAGCCACCCTTCAAAAGGTGGTGGGGTGATGCCTCTTGAACTGCTTCAATCCATGTGGTGCAGGTACATCCACAGTGCTGTTAGTGAGGGAGTCCCAGGATTTGACCCAGCGACAGTGAAGGAACGGAAATATATTTCCAAGTCAGGATGTTCAGTGACTTAGAGGGGAACTTTGAGGGGGTAGTGTTCCTATAAATCAGCTGCCTTTGTCCATCTAGATGATAGCGGTCGTGTGTTTGTAAGGCGTTGCCTAAGGAGCCTTGATGAGTTATTGCAGTGCATCTTGTATATGGTACACACATCTGTCATTGTTTGTCGGTAATGGGATTAAATGTTTGTGGAAAGGATGCCGATCAAGTGCGCTACTTTGTCCTGGATGGCGTTGAGCTCTTCAACGTTCTTGGAGTTGTTGGAGCTGCACTCATCCAGGCAAGTGAAGAGTATTCCATCACACCCCTGACTTGAGTCTTGTAGCTGGTGGACAAACTTTGGTGAGTTCATCGCCACAGGATAAGGCAGCACGGTAGCACAGTGGTCAGCACAGTTGCTTCACAGCTCCAGAGTCCCAGGATCAATTCCCGGCTTGGGTCACTGTCTGTGCTGAGTCTGCACGTTCGCCCTGTGTCTGCGTGAGTTTCCTCCGGGTGCTCCGGTTTCCTCCCATAGTTCAAAGGTGTGCAGGTTAGGTGGATTGACCATGATACATTGCCCTTAGGTCCAAAAAGGTTAGGTGAGGTTACTGGGTTATACGGATAGGATGGAGGCGTGATGCTCTTTCCAAGGGCCGGTGCAGACTCGATGGGCCGAATCGCCTCCTTCTGCGCTGTAAATTCTATGATTCCTAACCTCTGGCCTCCTCTTGTAGCCACAGTATTTATACGGCTAGTCTAATTTAGTTTCTGGTCAGAGGTAATCCCCAGGAGATTGATAAGGTACTATATCAGTTGCCAGACTTGTTTTCACCTTAAAACTGCCAATTTAGTTGAAACATTCTGGATATTTTGTACGTTAAGTCAGAAACTGATATGACTGCAGTAGTTCTGAGGTTGATCTTGCTGTGAGGCCTGCCTAATTTCATGGATTGTTGCTCGTCAGAGATCACGGCATGGTGATAAACTTGCAATCACTGGGCCTTATGTTTCAACAGTGAATAACATCTGTGACAGCCAGGAGAATTTTTTTTTTAAATTTAGAGTGCCCAATTCATTTTTTCCAACTAAGGGGCAATTTATCGTGGCCAATCCACCTACCCTGCACATCTTTGGGTTGTGGGGGTGAAATGCACGCAAACACGGGGAGAATGTGCAAACTCCACATGGACAGTGATCCAGAGCAAAGATCGAACCTGGGACCTCGGCGCCATGAGGCAACAGGGCTAACCCACTGCGCCACCATGCTGCCCCCAGCAAGGAGAATTGATTGTACTTGTAAAACAAGAAGGTGGATCCTGCACATGGAATTCATGAATTGTGGTACACCGAGTGCGGGATTCTCTGATCCTGAGGCTAAGTGTTGACGCCGTCGTAAACGCGATCACGTTTCTGGACGGCGTCAACATGCCCTCGGAAGCAACAATTCTGACCCCTCCAGGGGACCAGCATGGCACTGGAGTGACCCACGCCACTCCAGCTGCCGATGCCGGAGTCAACTGGGTGCTGCGGGTCTGCGCATGCGCAGTGGGACTGGTGGCAATGTGCGCATGTGCAGTGGCTTCCTTCTCCACGCCAGCCCCGACGCAACATGGCGTAGGGCTACAGGAGCCGGCGCAGAACATAAGAGGCCCCCAGCCCGAGAGGCCGACCCGCCGATCGGTAGGTCCCGGTAGCGGGCCAGGCCACAGCGGAGGCCCCCCCAGGTCGGACACCCCTCCTACCCCACCAGGCTGCCCCCGGATGCATGCACGCTGAGGTCCTGCCGGGTAAGAGCACATGTGGATGGCGCCGGCGGGACTCGGTCTTTTTGCGCGGCCATCCCGGTCGGAGAATCGCCGGAGGGGCCGTATAGAGCGGCCCCCCGACCAGCGCCGCGCTGACCGTGCTGGCGCCAATGGCGTTGATTCTCCGCTCTCCAGAGAATTGGCAGGCCGGTGTCGGGGCGGTGTCGCGGGAATCGTGCCCATCCCGGCTATTCTCCAGCCCCGCCTGGGCTGAGAGATTCCCACTCCGAATGTTTCACAGCAGTAGGTTTCGCCATGGCCTGCCATGTCTGTGGATACATGGCTTTTAGAATTTGCAGACGTAATTCACACTTGCCCCTGTGTCAATCTTGACCAATAACGAGTAGTGATCAACTTTCTGAGGACAACTAATTTGAATCTTGGCAAACATTTCAGATGATGAGATGGTATCTATGTTCTCCAAGATATTAACAGTGAGAGGATGTGTTTTTCGCTCTTCATTTCATCCTGCTCCTCAGAGTCATTTTCTGGTTTGACAATCACCTCATGTGTATGTTTCTGACTAGATATTGGATGGTTCTTTTTAATGCTTGATGGTACGCTTTGTTTAGGGTCTGTTTGATCAGTCACGGCTCTTTGTAGCTGTAACAACCTTTGTTTTAGTGCACTGCTGCTGCCAATGGCCTTTTCTGTCACATGCCTTGTAGAATTGCTGGGTGATGGGGCAGGTCCTTGGTGCAAGCAGAAGGCCACAACTTTCACATGTCTTGCCAAATTTAGGTGTTTTCATGAGTGTGTCAATACTTGAGGTTGTACGACCAATTGGTTAACTGGCCAGGATCGCTTCAAATGTACGTCCATCCTTGAGAAAGTCTTTGATGCTTTAGACAAGCATTTTAGGCTTGTCTAGCAAGTCATTCTAGAAAACATCCATGGGATCGGATGCAATCATCAATTCAACAATTCTGTCTGTGAGCTCTGCGGGTGCAAAATCACAGCACATACCATTTTCTCTACATCTGTTCATGAAGTGGTCTATGAATTCAGCCGGCGCTTGTTGAAATAGCATGAACTCTAGTCAATGAGCATGAAAATTTAACTTAATTCTAAACTGGTCTTCCAATGTCTTCCATATCTTTATATCTTTTACGGTTAACCGTGATGATCCTGAGTAGACCTTCATTCCCAATAGGTGGGGAAAATGTTATGGCTTTCTTGTGAAATCAAGAAATCATGGGCTGGATTCACTGATTTGGAGGCTAAGTGCAGAGCCGGCATGAGAACTGTGGCGTTTTACAACGCAAAAATCGGCGCGGAACCCTCACCAATCCTGCGACCGGTGAGGGGCAAGCAAGCAACTCCCGGATCCCATGACAAAACAGTTGTAGAATGGCCGGGACCGAGGCCACGCATGCGCACGGTGATGACCTGCAGCGGTCGCCCCATAAAACATGCTGCCAGCTGTACGCGGACCCGACCTGCCAAATACTGCCCCCTTGGCCACCCCCTGGCCACCCCCCCACCAGTCCTCCCAGCCCTCATGGAAGCCCCCCGGCCAGGAGCATGTCCCTCGCCGACTGTCGCGGCGCTGGACACAGTCCGCAGCCGCCGCGCCGAGTTCCCGACTGCTGAGACCACACGTCAAGGGCACAATCGGGAACTCAGCCCATCGGGGGCAGAGTATAGGGGGAGGGCCTTCAGATGACATGCTAACGCCATTCCAACGGCGTGCGCCCGCCACGCAATGCGATGATGCCATTTCGGAGGGGGCAGAGCATAGAAAACCAGCATAAAACTGCCGCCACCCCGATTTGGGCATCGGAAGGGATTATCTGCCTGATCGCCAAATACGGCGTCGGGCAACCGTGAATCCAGCCCCATTGCGCTGTATGTTGTTTCAACATTTTGTATTTTGCATAGTGGGTCAAATGCATCCCAATTCAAACTGGGGAATTTTGTGGACAACCTAAAAATATTCCTTTGATCTTCCTTCTTCTATAGTACCTGGGATGAATGTCGCAGTAGCCGGTCTTTGAAGTTATAGAACATAGAACATAGAACAATACAGCGCAGTACAGGCCCTTCGGCCCACGATGTTGCACCGAAACAAAAGCCATCCAACCTACACTATGCCATTATCATCCATATGTTTATCCAATAAACTTTTAAATGCCCTCAATGTTGGCGAGTTCACCACTGTAGCAGGTAGGGCATTCCACGGCCTCACTACTCTTTGCGTAAAGAACCTACCTCTGACCTCTGTCCTATATCTATTACCCCTCAGTTTAAAGTTATGTCCCCTCGTGCCAGCCATATCCATCCGCGGGAGAAGGCTCTCACTGTCCACCCTATCCAACCCCCTGATCATTTTGTATGCCTCTATTAAGTCTCCTCTTAACCTTCTTCTCTCCAACGAAAACAACCTCAAGTCCATCAGCCTTTCCTCATAAGATTTTCCCTCCATACCAGGCAACATCCTGGTAAATCTCCTCTGCACCCGCTCCAAAGCCTCCACGTCCTTCCTATAATGCGGTGACCAGAACTGTACGCAATACTCCAAATGCGGCCGTACCAGAGTTCTGTACAGCTGCAACATGACCTCCCGACTCCGGAACTCAATCCCTCTACCAATAAAGGCCAACACTCCATAGGCCTTCTTCACAACCCTATCAACCTGGGTGGCAACTTTCAGGGATCTATGTACATGGACACCTAGATCCCTCTGCTCATCCACACTTTCAAGAACTTTACCATTAGCCAAATATTCCGCATTCCTGTTATTCCTTCCAAAGTGAATCACCTCACACTTCTCTACATTAAACTCCATTTGCCACCTCTCGGCCCAGCTCTGCAGCTTATCTATATCCCTCTGTAATCTGCTACATCCTTCCACACTATCGACAACACCACCGACTTTAGTATCGTCTGCAAATTTACTCACCCACCCTTCTGCGCCTTCCTCTAGGTCATTGATAAAAATGACAAACAGCAACGGCCCCAGAACAGATCCTTGTGGTACTCCACTTGTGACTGTACTCCATTCTGAACATTTCCCATCAACCATTCTTTCCATTATAATTACAACCACCCCTGGCCCATATTTTAAGGTTGCTTTGTTTTTGTTTTTGTTTTTGTTTGCTCTCCCTCGCTTGTTATCGACCAAGCCCTGGTCACAGGTCCTCTCGACGCACTGTCCCACTCAGCGAAACTGACAGGCTATGCACTGCAATCTTACCATGAGGGATCTGTCTGCCTACCAGCTCTTTATTTAAGCACAATCCTAGCACTATGTCTTCAAAGCTTTTCCGTTCAGTCACCATGCTGCAACTTCAACATTTTTACATTGCTGCGAATCCACTGTGGTCTGACCAGAATATCCAAGACCACCACATGCCATGTAGCACGATCAAAGACTGTTCCCCATGTTTTACCTGTACTGTACCTTTCTGCCAGGTTGAGCACGATCACTGCTGCACACAATGCCATATGTGTCATAATGATATAAAAGCACAAATCACTCATAACATATTTGGTAAATGAGTTGTGGGTTTCATTTATTTAGAATAGGCATGAGAACATACATAGGGATAGAAAGCTTCACGGCATCATCAGCCAAGCTGACTGCTGTGCGCTCTGCTGAAAGCAAAAGTGAAACTAATATTGGATCACATGACACGCTTCCTTCTAGTGATGTCATGCAGCAATCCCTAAAAGGCATATTACAACATTATGTAGGGTTGCCATGTCCAATCATTAGACCATTGACTCATGCTAATATGTGTGTGGGAAGCAGGTTTGAACAGCATCATACTCAGATGCAATACCCCTGTACATGAATTGTTTTGGCCACTTGGGTGAGATAGCCTAGGTTTACCAGAGCCCGTGGAACCATAAGATGTCAATGTCTTCTGGATAAAAGGGGATGCAAGAAAATTATGGAATGTATAAATAAAGTAGTTTATTTTGAATCTTTGTTCAAATGTGTTAGAAACTATGCACAATAAATTTCAATGTACATAGGTCTACCCACAGCAGATGGCTTTGACTGTCAAAAATGTACTGCAGTTCCCCAATGACATTTCTAATCACACTGAATAGTTCAAAGATGATATTTTGCTTTATATGTCTACATAAATGCATGTACCAACCTGTCAAACAACATTTCATATGCATTTGATTTTCAAGAAAAAAAATCCCTGAGGTTTCCTGTAACATTGTTCCTACAAGGTACCAAGCAAAGCATGATTATTGCTTCCTCTGTTTTTTTAATACAATGTATAGAAAGCCTTGTGTACTTCCATATGCTTCTGGAAATCTACTGTATAATACTAAAGATCAGAGTATACAAAGAATTGGTCATGACAGCTGTCCCTGGACAGGGAATATGGCTCAGAATATTTTTATGCTGTTAAATAAATAAATTCTTGAAAATTGACCATGATCTCCTTAGTGCAGAAAAAAAAGAGGATCTCAAACAGGAGATAGGAAAATTAAAGAGATTTGAAAACACCTTCCAAGCTCTTAAAGAGGATTTTGAAGGTAAAGAGAAAAGCATCCAAACAGCTTTAAAAAGGACTTCAATAGATTACAATGTTGACAAATGTAATCTAGGCGAAGTTAATTGCTACCATGCTCACCCAGCAGGATTCCTTTCAGACATGGAAACTGTAATTGCAAATACATTTTCAAAGATATTGTGGCTACATTTGGCTTCATCGGAACACATGATCGAGAAACCTTTCCTTGTTGAGAAAAGTTTGAATTTAATAATCAAATAACATAGCTTCAAATTAGTAAATGCATACAGTGCCACTGCCTCCACCACTCTCCCCCCCCCCCTCCCCCCACCCCCATTTTTTAGATAAGACTGGGACTTCTAAACTGATTGGAAGACAATCCCAGTGTGCAACAGGGTTATTTTGCAGCAATGACTGGCAGTGCCAACAATAGAGGAAGATCTCAGAGCAGCTTATAATAATCACCAATCTACCTTGGAATTCACCTCTACAGAATTTTGGAGATACTAGAAGATAGGGGAGATTGTAAATTTGACAGTCGTGGTCGAGCTGGAATACCATCAAGGGAAATCACTGACTTACTATAGCTGATAACTATCCAATTAAGTTTTCAAAAAGCAAAGCCGAGAACCATATCTGTATCTTGTAAAGTGTAAAAGGGAATTCAACAGGGTCAAAGCTGTTGCATGTCATCCCTTTCTGCATTTAAACAAATTTTTAATTAAACTAAATAAATTGAGTTTTCTGTGAAAAAAAACCATGTGCAGTGAATTTTGCAGCATTTTCATTCCGCGAACAAAATGAGAGTTTGATCAATAGAATGGGAAGTGGCTTGCGTAGATGGAGCACTCTCAATAAGAACAGTGGTTATATCCACAAGATATATTTAGAGCTTTGTTTTTAATGGTTGTTCCTGCTGTTTCAAGGAGCAAACAAAAAAACCCACATCATCCAAAGTTTGATCTCCCTTCTGTTGAGTCAGCCAAACTCAGCTGGGGTAAGAGTTGTGACATTAAAATTGACCTTTGAGCTAGTGAATGATCAATCAACCATGGTTCCAGCTAGATTGTCATTGAATGATTCCTGTTGGAAAGTGTGTGTTTGTAAATGTTACTTGAAAATATAATAGTTTGGTTATGATCCTATCCAACTCAGCCCTGACTGAGAAACCGACCAACATTCAACTCACTCTTATCAGTTCACATATGAAGAATAAACATTTGGATGGAATACAGGAGAGTATCCATTACTCATGGAACTATACCTTAAGTAAGAGTCAGTGCTCTCAGAGAAGAAGGGAATAAAATTATGGGGAGGAGTAAGAAACTTTTATATTTTAAAAATAATCCTCAATATATGTCAAAAGCTCTTGAGCCAACTACAAACATAAACTTGGCTGATTTCTCCAACTCAATTCATACCCACACTGGAATAAAACACAATCCTTTTGTATGTTGTTTCTTAGTGACGTTAAATCTCGTATCATGACAGGTGTAATCCTCCAGTAAAATAGGACTCTTCCTGGGTAATGCTCTCATTTGTCAATGTTAGTGATGTGTGCAGCAGATCAAGGACAGGTAGCAGTGTGAGGTTGATGCAAATAATGAATTTAGCTTCCCTCTTGAGATAAAGCAAAATGCACAAGCTTCCCCTATGAGTCACATTTGGAACCATAAGCTACACCTAATGAACTTTCTTGACAGGTTATAGTTATATTTGATAGCATATTGTTCATGCTAATTACTCTGAGGGAATATGGATGAAAGTCAGTCATAGGGTTCCATCTCATTATTTACAGTGGACTGCAACAGCAGTGTCAACGTATCTAGTATGGAGTCAAACTTCATACTTTGGCAAATATATTGAAGCACATGGAGGTAAGGTGGAGAAAGCCAAATCATCGCACTTCATTGAAGGACATCATTCTCTCTTGCTTAATGTGGACCATTTTGGGTAGGAGGTTCTGAGTTGAAACTCTGCCATGTATGATGCTCGTGCATATGTATCAATTTATCCATTTGAAGCTACACTGACCATGAACTATGACACAGGGTATTAACCTACATACTTTTAATGGGTTATCCCTTAGTTAAAATAATGGAAATAGGACTGTACAAATACATTAACATGCCCATATGCTATGATTTCACCCCATGTGCATTGGATACATCCTGAAGTCAAATACCCTTATGTTATTCATTCCCTCGTTAGTGAAGCTTTTTTAAATTAAAATAAAACAACATACTAATTGATAATTTATTGGAATGCCCCCCTTAATTGAAAAGATTTCCTCAAGCTCCTGAATTGAATGTTTTGTTGTGCAATTTTGGATAATTAAACTGGAACAATTCTGCCTTTCGATGAAAAAATGAACTCAAGCAATTGAGTGTAATTATAGACTCCTACCGCGCACAATGCAGATGCAACTTATTCTGCAATGAATACAAAACTGAAAACCGTGTCAAAAAAGCACTAAGTATTTATGCTTTACACTTCGGTGCACAGTAAAAACATTGTTGAGAGGAAAGTCCAAAACCTCACCGTGCAATATAATCAAGGCAGATTTCAGCATGTTGGCTCTGGGCCTTTGCTTGGATATGAACAAAGTCCTGGGCTTCATATTAAGCAAATCACAATGGTGCGTCCCATGGAGGTGGCAGTAGTATTGCCCCTACCCCCAAACTCATTCAATTAGATGAGTTCAGAAATGAGAGACATGCTGCTTGCACAGTGCTGACTCCGTGCCTGGTAATGTATTAAGACCATTTTTCACCCCGAAGCCACTGAACCAGTTTTTGTGCTGTTTCACTTGAAAAATAAATATTTTACTTGAATAAATTTGATAGCGCTTGCCATGCCTCACACCTTGGGTGAAATTCTCCGTTTGAGAGACTAACGCTGGGACTGAATTGCCTGGGGTTCCCGTTCCTGTTGGGGGCCACAGTTCCAGAGCGATTCAGAACATGTTAATGTGCCAGCACTCTGCCCACGTGAATCTAGAGCAATTCTCACTGCTGCTGGCGTCGAATTCGCTGGGGCCAGAATTGGTGCTGGAGAGCTTGACAAGCTGGAGCTGCAAAGAAGCACTCCACTCCCCACACACTCTCATTCCAGCCAAGAAAATGGCTCCATGAAGGCATGCTTCGAGGCTCATGGACGGTGAGCTGGACAGAATGTCAGATGTGGTGGAGGATAGGTGGGACACCCTCTTCCTTAGGGTCGGCAAGAGGCTACCGCCTGCAGATGTAAACCGGGCCGGGGTGGAGGTGACAAAGGCGGCAAGTGCTGTGGGCCTTACCAGGCAGACTGGCTTGCAGTGTCACAAAAAGATGAATCACCTCTTTGGTCAGTTTGGATGAGTCACCACCTCTGTGCCCCTGGTATCACCTCCTGCCCCCCACACACATCTCATCCCCCACCCCCTAGAGACCAATCAAAACCCAGCTGCCTGCATCTGGCAAACATCCCACCCTGTACCAAATCCCAACACCTGCATTGTCCTCTTTGGACAGGTGACTTAAACACACATGCCACCAGCTACAGATCCCACCGCCCCATGTCACTCGCCCCCATGCATCTCACCATATCCTTTATGTGTTGCCTAGGAAAAGACGGCCCATTCGCCGGGAGTGGGAGAAGATTGGAAGGGGTGAGCCAGACCTTAGGGCGCTCATCCCCGCCGAGCAGACGGTGGTGGAGCTAGCCGGGGAGGTGTATAAGAGGGCTATCTCCTAGGTGGAGGAAGGAATGTGACAACTAAGTGAGCTTCTAATGTGAAGTGATGACCCTATAGCAAGTGAGTCACCCCTGTCCCCCAGATCACTCCTTCCCAAGATCTCACCACGTGTCTTGTCTTTTGTCTTGCAGAATCACCAGCAGATGAAGCCGGCCCGTCTGGGCTCCATCACCCCGGCCACAAACCCAGCACAGGAGTGGGGGGGAGATGGTAACGTGGTGTGTGCATTCTGGAGGATGGCTCTGGGCAGTCCTCCCAGGACATTTAAACGGTACACCAGAGGTCACCCTCAGAGATGGCAAGGGTATGAGGCCAGAAGTGTGAGATAGTCTTTTCGGATAGCTTACCCAATGAGTGACTCATCACCGCTCACCATCTCCATAACTGCCTATCCCCTTCCCCCGCCCTCCTCCCCAAACGAATATATGGGAAGGGGGCGGTCGCGGGGTGCGGCGGTGGCAGGAAGGGGGGGGGTGTTGGGTGATTGGTGTCGGGGGGGTGTGTGTGTTGCCGGCGGGCGCCAGATCTCGCAGAGAGACCGTGTCCTGTCGGCCGTCGGGGTACTCCACGTAAGCGTACTGCGGGTTCGCGTGAAGGAGGTGAACCCTTTCGACCAACGGGTCCGACTTGTGCGCCCGCACGTGCTTTCGGAGCAAGATGGGTCCTGGGGCCGCCAGCCAGGTCGGCAGCGACGTTCCAGAGGCGGACTTCCTGGGGAAGACAAGGAGGCGCTCATGAGGCGTTTGGTTAGTGCTAGTACACAGTAGTGACCGGATGGAGTGGAGGGCGTCCGGAAGGACCTCCTGCCACCGTGAAACTGGGAGGTCCCTGGACCGTAGGGCCAGTAGGACGGTCTTCCAGAACTTGCCGTTCTCCCTCTCTACTTGCCCGTTCCCCCGGGGGTTGTAGCTGGTCGTCCTGCTCGAGGCTATCCCGTTGCTGAGCAGGAACTGGCGCAGCTCGTCACTCATGAAGGAGGACCCCCTGTCGCTGTGGGCGTATGCGGGGCAACCGAACAGTGTGAATATGGTGTTCAGGGCTTTAATGACTGTGGCCGCAGTCATGTCAGAACAGGGGATGGCGAATGGGAAGCGGGAGTGCTCGTCCACCACATTAAGGAAGTATATGTTGCGGTCGGTGGAGGGGTCCTTTGAAATCCAGACTAAGGCGTTCAAAGGGGCGGGAAGCCTTAATCAGGTGCGCACCATCCGGCCTGAAAAAATGCGGTTTGCACTCTGCGCAGATGTGGCAGTTCCTTGTGACTGTACGGACCTCCTCTAAGGAGTATGGGAGGTTGCAGGACTTGATAAAGTGGTAAAACCGAGTGACCCCCGGGTGGCAGAGGTCCTCGTGGAGGGTTTGGAGGCAGTTAATTTGTGCGTTGGCACATGTGCCGCGTCATAGGGCATCGGACGGCTCGTTCAGCTTTCCGGGACGATACAAGATCTCGTAGTTGAAGGTGGAGAGCTCGATCCTCCACCTTAAGATCTTGTCGTTTTTGATTTTGCCCCGCTGTGCATTATCGAACATGAAGGCTACCGACCGTTGGTCCGTGAGGAGAGTGAATCTCCTGCCGGCCAGGTAATGCCTCCAATGTCGCACAGCTTCCACTATGGCTTGGGCTTCCTTTTCCACTGAGGAGTGGTGGATTTCTGAAGCGTGGAGGGTTCGGGAGAAAAAGGCCACGGGTCTGCCCGCTTGGTTAAGGGTGGCCACTAGAGCTACGTCGGAAGCGTCGCTCTCGACCTGGAAGGGGAGGGACTCGTCGATGGCGCGCATCGTGGCCTTTGCGATATCCGCTTTGATGCAGCTGAAGGCCTGGCAAGCCTCTGTCGACAGAGGGAAGGTCGTGGTCTGTATTAGGGGGCGGGCCTTGTCTGCGTACTGGGGGGACCCACTGGGCGTAGTATGAAAAAAACCCCAGGCAGCGTTTCAGGGCTTTTGAGCAGTGCGGGAGGGGAAATTCCATGAGGGCGCGCATACGTTCGGGGTCGGGGCCTATTATCCCATTGCGCACTACGCACTACGTAGCCCAGGATGGCTAGCCGGTTGGTGCTAAAAACGCACTTGTCCTCGTTGTACGTGAGGTTCAAGGCTTCAGCAGTCTGGAGGAATTTTTGGAGGTTGGCGTCGTAGTCCTGCTGATCGTGGCCGCAGATGGTTACATTGTCGAGATACGTGGCCCGCAACCCGTGTTGATCAACCATTCGGTCCATCTCTCATTGGAAGACCGAGACCCCGTTTGTGACGCCAAATGGGACCTTTAGGAAATGGTATAATCGCCCGTCTGCCTCGAAGGCTGTGTACTTGCGGTCACTTGGGCGGATGGGGAGCTGATGGTAGGCGGACTTGAGGTCCACGGTGGAGAAGACTTTATATTGGGCAATCCGATTGACCATGTCGGATATGCGGGGGAGAGGGTACGCGTCTAGTTGTGTGTACCTGTTGATGGTCTGGCTATAGTCTATGACCATACTTTGCTTCTCCCTGTCTTTACTACTACCACCTGTGCTCTCCAGGGACTATTGCTGGCCTGGATTATGCCTTCCTTTAGTAGCCGCTGGACTTCGGACCGAATGAAGGTCCGGTCCTGGGCGCTGTACCATCTGCTCCTAGTGGCGACGGGTTTGCAATCCGGGGTGAGGTTTGCAAACAAGGACGGGGGTTCCACCTTGAGGGTTGCGAGGCCGCAGATAGTGAGTGGGGGTATTGGGCCGCCGAATTTGAAGGTAAGGCTCTGTAGATTGCACTGGAAGTCTAATCCCAGTAATGTGGGGGCACAGAGTTGGGGAAGGATGTAGAGCCTGTAGTTTTTGAACTCCCTCCCCTGCACCGTTAGGGTAACTATGCAGAAGCCTTTGATCTGTACGGAGTGGGATCCTGCAGCTAGGGAAATCTTTTGTGCGCTGGGATGGGTGGTCAAAGAACAGCGTCTTACCGTGTCGGGGTGGATAAAGCTCTCCGTGCTCCCGGAGTCGACTAGGCATGGTGTCTCGTGCCCGTTTATCAGCACCGTTGTCGTCGTCGTCTGGAGTGTCCGGGGCCGAGCTTGGTCCAGCGTTATTGAAGCGAGACGTGGTTGTAGTAGTTGAGCGTCTTCTTCGAACCCCGTGGAGCCGTCGACACTGGGGTCCGTTGTTGCCGTCCAAGATGGCGTCGGGTGTGAACAAAATGGCTGCCCCCATGCATCGCACATGGCTGAGGGGTCACAAGATGGCGGTGGGGGTGGACAAAATGGCCGCCCCCATGCGTCGTACAGGTCTGGGGTGGTCCAAGATGGCGGCTCCCTTCCTCCCCTCGTGGTGGCCGGGACCCAAAATGGCTGCGCCTGCGGGTCGCACATGGGGCGCTGGGGGGGTTGGGGAGCGTTAGGAACGCGCGGGGCTCCCTCATCTCTGGAGACAGCGGTGGTCGGGACCCAAATTGGTAGCGCCGGCGGGTCATACGTGGGGCGCGGGGGGGGGGGGGTTTGGGGGGCGTTAGAGCCGCGCAGAACTCCCTCTTCTCCGGGGAGAGCGGTGGTCGGGACCCAAAGTGGTAGCGCCGGCGGGTCATACATGGGACGCGGGGGGGGGGGGGTTGAGGAGCGTAAGCGGCGTGCAGGGCTCCCTGTTCTCCCGGGACCGCGGTGGTCGGGACCCAGAGTGGCTGCACCTGCGGGTCGTACATGGGGCGCAGGGGGGGTTGGGGAGCGTAAGCGGCGTGCAGGGCTCCCTGTTCTCCCGGGACAGCAGCGACCTCGCGGGACCGGCACACAACCGCGAACTGGCCCTTTTTCCCGCAGCTCTTGCAGATCGCTGCGCGGGCCGGGCAGCGCTGCCGGGGGTGTTTCGCCTGGCCGCAGAAATAGCAGCGGGCGCCCCCGGTGCGACTTGGCATTTGGACCGCGCAAGCCTGTGGGGTGTCCGGGGGGGGGGGTGGGTTTGTCGCGACGGGTACGTACGGAGCCCAATGGGCTGCCGCGCGGTCGGGGCTGTACAAAGAACAAAGAACAAAGAAATGTACAGCACAGGAACAGGCCCTTCGGCCCTCCAAGCCCGTGCCGACCATACTGCCCGACTAAACTACAATCTTCTACACTTCCTGGGTCCGTATCCTTCTATTCCCATCCTATTCATATATTTGTCAAGATGCCCCTTAAATGTCCCTATCGTCCCTGCCTCCACTACCTCCTCCGGTAGTGAGTTCCAGGCACCCACTACCCTCTGCGTAAAAAACTTGCCTCGTACATCTACTCTAAACTTTGCCCCTCTCACCTTAAACCTATGCCCTCTAGTAATTGACCCCTCTACCCTGGGGAAAAGCCTCTGACTATCCTCTGTAGGCATGGGTATTTTGCGCGGCCACGTCTAGGGCGACTCTTTTTCAAGAAGACTTTGGCGTATTTGGGAGGAGTTCATACCTGCCACAAACGCATCGCGCATTAACATGTCCGTGTGTTCATTTGCGTTCACCGACGGGCAGCTGCAGGCTCGTCCCAAAATTAGTAGCACGGCGTAGAATTCATCTATCGATTCACCGGGACTTTGCCATCCCGTTGCGAGTTGATAGCGAGCGTAGATCTGGTTTACTGGGCGGACATAGAGACTTTTTAGTGCTGCGAACGCCGTCTGGAAATCCTCTGCGTCTTCGATGAAAGAGAAAATCTCCGTGCTTAACCTCGAGTGCAGGACCTGTAGTTTTTGGTCTTCTGTGACCCGGCCTGTGGCCGTTCTGAGGTAGGCCTCAAAACAAGTCTGCCAGTGCTTGAAAGCTGCTGCCGCGTTCACTGCGTGGGGGCTGATCCTCAGGCATTCCGGGATGATCCTGAGCTCCATAGTCCTTTTTAGTCACGCTTAATAAATTGTAGCACACAAAGACTCCGAGAGACGAATAGAGTGAAGTCGATGAGGCTTTATTAAGCGTGACTGTTTCCCCCGCAGTTCAGTAGTAGACTGCCTGCGGGGGAGGACTCCAGGTACTTATACTCCGCCTTCAGGGTGGAGCTAGAGGTCAACGTCCAACCAAGACCCGGGATCTGTCAGCCAATGACATCATGGCTTCACAGTCCCACATGACCCCTAATACATACTACCACAGTGGACAGATCCTACAGATGAGGATGAGGCAGGGAAGAGAGCATCTCCTGGAAGCTTAGCTACAGTGTGATGTGCATCCTGGGTGTGACACACAGGTTCTGACAACCTGTCTGGGGCAGGATGGATGGGAGCAGGGGCACAGTGTGCAGGGAGGGCAACTGGTGGGTTAGCTGATAGTGTCATTGGTGAGGCCTCTGCCCTGAGAGGGCCAGTGTGGCAGAGAGGGTGCCAAAGGCTATGGTGCATGTATCTTTTGTTTGGTGTGAGTTCTGCTATTCCCCTGCTTCCCCTGCAGTGGGGCTGCGCTTCTGATGAGGGTCAACACTTGGTGTGCCATGATTGCACTTGGCCACGCCTATCCCATTGATAGGTCATCTGGAGGACGAGGCTTTCCAGAGTGGGTTCCTGGGTGGGCTCCCAAATGACCAGAGGCTATTTGGACATTTACAGGACACAGTGAGCAGTCAGCAGAGTGCACAGCCAGGAAGTTGTAACTTGTACCAAATGGGTGAATTTCCTGCAGCAATGGCGGTCTGAGTCAGGCCATCCTGATTCCGAGGGGGACACCCTGAACTGACGGAGCTGCCACCGAGTCGGTCCCCGCTATTCCTCTCGAGTGGCAACTACTCTCTAGCAAATGGTACAATTTTCAAAATTTTAAAAAACTTTACTTACCCTTTCTCTCCCCCTCACCAGCCTTGGCACCCAGTCCGTGTTTGTAAATACCTGTAATAAACTGCACCCGCATGACTCCCACCTGAGATTGGCAGAAAATCGCGACGGCCAGGAGCATATCGGGTCCAATGTGCTAATCAAGGGCATATGAATTTAAATGCCGGTTCTGCATGTTGCCGCCAGCGTGGGGCACAAACTTTGCTATCACCACCATCGAGGGACCAGAGCATGGCATCCGGCTTGGCACCAGGTGCGAACCTTGATTTTGGCCAGATGCCAGATTCTCCCCCTAATTGCAATTCACATTTCTGGTGTCAAGGGCAGAGATATTTAGCCCCTTATTTTAATATATACAAGGTCAATTGCGTCAACGAAAGTGGTCAACCTGGTGTAATGGGAAGCATAAATAAAATGCACTTCTTTTACTACGCTGTTAGACTGTTAGCAGATATTGTAGCCAGCTTGATAAATGTGTCCTGAATATATATGGAGATCTCTCTAATCCAGAAGGCAACAGTAAATGCATTACACCAGGCATTTTGTCATGCTGGCTTCATATCAGAATGACCCAATATCTTATCCCTACAGGTGGCTAACAGTTATAAGGAATTTCTTAAAGTGCATTTTCTGCCCATAGAACACCATAGTTCCCTTCATAATTCCATACACCCCGATTCCATTTTCTACTTCAGAACTATGAGCTGGAGCAGAATGATAAAATATTTATCTCCTGTGCTAAATGGAATCTGGATGCAACTTTTAGGATGAGAGCAAATGGTTGTTCTGACCAATTGTCAGGGAAGTTTTATAGTCAGACGGAAGGACACAGCATTCATTAACCCTTGAAGCATTTTCCATTTAATGAAACTTAATTCAAAATCATCCAAAAATCTGAGGGAGAGAATATTTAAGTTTGTGGAAAATAATTTTTCCAATTTGTGAAGTGGGAGCTGCGATTGCTGTCATCAGCCTTATTGGTCCCTTTAAAAAACATTGGCTCGTTTTCTGTTTCCAAAAGTAAAGTCTGGTATTTGTATTCGGAAGTCTATTACGCATTCCTTTGTCAAATGAGCATTGATAGGTCAAGTCAAGAGTATAGTTCTTATAAAACAATTTCCCTGAGAAGGTTCCATTTGACACTGCCAGATTTTCTATGAATAATCATTCTTGATGTATAAAATCTTCGAGATTTCTATCATCAGCAAGTAATCTAGCACTCATGGAAAACTCCTGTACATAAGGGTTTTGTACTAAACTTTACATGAAAGACAATGGAAGCACTTACAATGATGTTCAGGGTAAGAAGTCCTGATAGTTAATATTGCTGGAAGTGGAGAACAATTATTCCAAGCAACATGAATGTTCAGCTGGGGTGGAAATATATTTGCAGGAATAATCACAGACTCAGAAAATCTATAAGTCAAGATTTTTCTCATAACACTTGGAAGAAATTGGATCAAGAATAGAATGATTAATATAATCATCTGAAGGACAGTGCAAATGGACAAAATACACCTATCTTTGCCATTGATTTTGTCACTTGCAATGCTTGTCTGTTCCTTTGCTTGTTTCCTCAAAGGTGCAAGTGCAAATAATATTAACAGGTATATCCATCATCACTCACAACATCTTATTATATACAATTAAATGTAATGTCCTGCCTGGTTACAGCATCCATTAACTTTTCAATAGAAAAATTATCATATGAAACAGGCCATTTCCCATGGTGAGGATGTCATTATCTACGCTCTGCAAATGTTCACACTGCAACCCTCAGCAATCTGACTTTATGGAAAATTCATAACAGTACTGCTCAGCAAAGGACAAAAAAAAACAATATTCACAACGAGGGGAAATTTCAGTAACAACAAGACACATTGGCTGAATCTGAGCTGAGTTTCCCTTGTTATGGGCGAGGTGTTTTCAGAACGCCAAAATGTATCATGGAGTTCAACCAACGTCTCCCTTTAATGGATTTGTTGCTTTTCCTAGCATACGGCTTTTTCCCTAGGTGTGGGATTACAATTATGGACACGTGGGTTTTTAAACACAAAACACTGTTTATTCCATGAACTCAACTTAACATCTTAAATAAGCATTGGATCACTTAACACCCCTTACTTCAAAGCTAACTCAGAAAATATTGTAACAGTAAATAATTCCTTAAAATGTTCCTTCAAACTTCCAAGAGACTGAACACCTTTAAACAAAATCACATCAGGTTAAAGGCTTCACTATTATAAGTTTAAATCACCCAAATGATCCAGAGATGGACTTTTATGGCCGACATCACAGCAAATCCAGCTCACTGCAAAACACAGACACTCACAAGCTCTTTTCAAACTGCAAAATGGCTGACCTGACTTCAGCTCCACCCGCTCTCTGACATCACTGTTTTCTTAAAGGTACATTGCTTAAACATCCATATCTTAAAGGTACTCTCACATGACACCCTCCACTGGTAGACTTCAATTGATAGCTATCTTTCAACATGGAATGTTAAGTTCATTGGAAAAGGCAACCTAAAAGAAAGAAATTGCAGAAATTGTGAGTATCAACTTTCCACCCCGAATGAGTGAAGCTACTGCGATATCTGGGTGGATCACTGGGCAGGATTTAATGCCCTCCCTGGGTTTGGTGGTGAGGGGGATAATTAATCTAGTGGGACAACGGCCGGTAGGAAACCTGCTGTCTTCTCATCTCTGGCCAACTAAATACCGGGAAAGCTTGGGGACGGGATTCCCATTCTGCCACAAATTCAGGCCCTTAAGCAATTAATGCCTATTTAAGGGCCCCATGCTGTTTACCTAGTAGCAGATGGGGGACGCGTCATGAAGGAAACCTGAAAGGTAAACCTTTTTGGGCATGCTTGTCGGCTTCTAGGGGCTGGTCCCTTGTTCAGAGATACACAGTGTCTAATTGAGGGCATTGCTTTTAGTCACCACCGTGTTGTTAGCCACCTCCCTCCCTTTGTTGCAGACCGCCACCCACCACAGCAAACCCCCCCCCCCCCCACCATCCCGCCATCTCTCACCTCAGTGATCCTGGCCCTCGGGTGGGTGCATTACTGGGCAGCAGCCACTGCATCCGCAGTGACAGTGCGGAGCAATGCAAAGCTGGGGCAGTATTTCTGCCCCCGGGGTCCTCGACCCAGGGAAAGGCTCACAGTTGCAAAGTTAATTGGCACTTAAATTGGTCAGACTTCCTGAAAGGAGACAACACAGATGTCTAGCTGGCTCTCTAGCCAGCAGGTGACAGCCCCATAGCCTTCTTTAAATGCCGCCTATCATCTCTAAAAACATTTAAATAAATATCAACTTCAGGGAAAAAGACAATATGAGAGAAAAGTAAAACATAGATATGATGGGAAAGAGGACAGAAGGAAGCGCCCCAAATAATATTCATCAGCAATCAAAAGGAAAAAGATCAGAAGAAATTAATATAAAGATGATTTACCAAATTACTCACTGATAAACAAGTAACTTGCAAACCTATCAATTTACTGATCATTTATTTTGCTGGAGAGACTTATTCCTTTCAATAGAACATGCAAAATTTTAATTGTCACGTCTCATTCTTCTTCCTAGTTTCTATTCCTTTAAACACATCTGTCTATGGTGCAAAGTCTTGGTCAATGAAACTATCTTTTTGCAACCAACATTATTGCACATTTGTCTATATTTTGTTCAAGTATTGATCTGCTCAACGTAAGACGAAAAGACCACTCGAAAATCTAAAAATAAAGCACAATTAATTGTCAACAACTTAAACTTCCAATCTACTTTTCATTATTGTTTGTTTGACTGCCAATGAGTTGCTTATTTTGCAGTTACTCATTTGGCAATTTAACAAGCAACTAATCTTGTTCACCTTCTGTTTTTCTAAATGTCAGTGATCAGGAATCTGAAGACACATTCTTTATTATTTCCCACGAGGGCTGATGAGAAACTTGATAGCACTATCAAAGTTCTGAGTGATTAGTCACTGCACGTTTTCCAGAAACAGCTTTTAAAACGTACTTGAACTGTATATTATGGATAAGAAGTGGAACAATGTTACTTTATTTGATGAAAAATCAAGGTAACGGCCAAGGACTACTATTCAGGATATAACTGAGATGGAAAAGAAAAATTACAAGATTGGATAAATTAAGAAGCATCAAGAATTTGAAACCTTGAAGTCCCAGTTGAACAGCTATCGAGAAGCTGATCGGTGCTCGGGTGGGTAGATTTTAGTTGGTTAAACTCCAGCAGTATTTCTCTCTATCCTGGGACCTCTCTATCCTACAACTTGTGGGATCCTTACATGAAGGTAAAATCTCTGGATTTGGAAGGTGGGCCGTGCTCCTGTGTGGAGAGCGACTCCTCTCAGTTTTGGCCTTATGGAAAGGGTACATGCGTGGATTTTTCAATCATCAGTTTGAAGGAATTTCAACACAATATTTGGTTTCTACGCAAGACAGGCATGAAATACATAGGGCGGAATTTTACGGTCCCTCTTGCCAGTGAGATTCTCCGGTCCTGCCAAAATCAATAGAGATTTGAATGGATTGCTGCATTTTCCGGCCTGCCGTGACAGGCGGTAAACTTCCACCTTTAGTAAATTTGAGGAAGCCAGCAGTAAGAGAAGAGAGGATTATTGAACTATACACACAGTTCTGTTCAAGGCAGCATCGCGTTCCCAATATAGTTCTTGTTGGGAGAACTAACCACACCATGCCCTTTTTTGGGCCGGCTTTTATGTTAATCCGTAACAAGCTCCTGCTGGGTGACCTCCACCCCCTATCTGGGAATCTCGTACTCCACGAGTCCTATGGGGAGATCAACAATGGTTTCCAAGTGGTCCTCATGGGGGTTATAACACAGCCCATGGATTATTTTGGCTGAGAAAAAAAATGAATTCTACATGAATAAAGATATATCAATTTTTCTCTCTTAGCAACATTTTAATACTCATGATACCATCACTGCCTTTAAGAATATAAATTATGAAATTGAGATAAAGCTCTTAGCTGCACGAAACAACAATTGATTCACTGAACAATTGCTATCTAAAAATAATGTAAAATCATATCTCACAAGAGCCATAACTCTGCAACTTGATAGCATGATCAAAAATCAATATATTTCAATGTTTCAACATTGTAGATGCCTGTTCCAAAAACATATGTAATGGAACATGACATATTAACATGTTGATGATAAGAAATAATTTGATTGGTTTTATATGAATGCTTCTGTTGCAAGAAAAAAGATCTCAGGTAAAACGTTAAAAAGCGTTTTTTACATATTCATTAACTTATATTAAAAAAAACATTATTACTACTAATATTTGCTGTTGTTAATTATGTTAAAATTCACTCTAAGGACTCAACTCTAAAATACCAGCAATGAAATGCTGTTTAATTGGTTTAATCTCTGAGATCAAACATGGTGAATGATATATATAATTAAATGCCCTTAAAAGGGTTCTTCCTCATCAGCAAGGAGACTGTTATAACCTGCCTGCGTACCACTGGCTGGGGACTAATAGCAATCCCACAATCCTTTGGGAGTATGAGCTTCCCCAATGAGGGGGGGCGGAGAAATCATTAGCAGATTATCTGCATAAATAAAGCTGGCCAGTTTGGAACCAGCTCGAGAGGAGTGAGCAGCAAGGGAGTTGCTGCTGCTGCTGTTGTTGTTGTAGTATATATATGTTATTGTAAATAAATGTGATTTCTTTCTATCCTTCAACTCATGCTGGATTCTTCGTGGCCCTTATAAAAGAGACAGAAGAGCCAAAAAGCATGTTATTTTTATCTTGATGACAATATGCAAAAGAAAAAGTAGCAATGACAATTTATGGCACTGGTTGGCCAAACAAATACATTTGTTAGACACTTACATTAAGTTGGCACTTGTTTAGAGCCTATGATTTTAATTAGCTATTTTACATCATATATAAGCTCCCATATTTTTTTAATCTCATACTTTTCTGTCAGACCTCTTTCTTCTTTACTTACTAACGCATGTTATTCTGAACACATTTAATTGACAACATTTAACTGGAATGACACCAAGTTAAGTAAATAAACTCCAATAATTTACACACTACAAGATGAAAGACAAATCCATTCCAACCAATTACTATCCCAATAGCCTACTTTCAAAGATCATCAGAGTGATGGAAGTTGTCGGTGACAGCGTTATTAAGCGGCACTTACGAATAATCTGCTCTCTGATGCTTAATTTGGGTTCTGCCAGGATCATTCAATTCCAGACCTTGTTGCATTCTTGGTCTAAACGTAGACAAAGTGTTAACTTCCAGAGGTGAGATGAGAGTGGCAATCCTTGACATCATTGCAGCATTTGACTGAGCAGGTCACCAAGGAGCACTAGTAAAACTGAAATCAATAGGAATCAGGGGAAAACTTTCCGCTTGTTGGATTCATACAAACATAAGTTATGGGTGGCATAGTTGCACAGTGGTTAGCTCTCTTGCTTCACAGCACCAGGATCCCAGATTCGATTCCCGGCTTGGGTCACTGTCTGTGCGGAGTCTGCACGTTCTCCCTTTATCTGCGTGGGTTTCCTCCGGGCGCTCCGGTTTCCTCCCACATGTCCCAAAAGACGTGCTTGTTAGGTGAATTGGACATACTGAATTCTCCCTCAGTGCACCCGAACAAGCGCCGGAGTGTGGCGACTAGGGGATTTTCACAGTAACTTCATTGCAGTGTTAATGTGAGCCTACTTGTGACACTAATAAAGGTTATTATTATTAAAGGAAGATAGCTGTTGTTGTTGGAGGTCAACTATCTCAGCCTCAGGATATCACTGCAGGGGTTCCTCAGGAACCAAGGAAAGTGTCCCAGGACGAAACATTTTCAGTTTCTTCATCAATGATTTGCCTCCATCGTTAATTAGAAGTGGGGACATTTGCTGATTGGCGTGTTTAATTCCATTCACAAATCCTCATACCAGAAATTCAGTTGGACTGGCCACATAAATATGACGAGTAGGAGCAGGATTCCCCGGCCTCCCAGCCGCGTCTTCCTCAGTGGCAGGAGGCGGCACAGCGTTTGATGGTGGCGGGATTCTCTGTTCCCGCCGCCCCGTAAATAGGAATTCCCATTGAAGCCACCCCATGCCACTGGGTAGCCCGCAGGCAGGATTGCGCTGCCAGTGGGACAAGAGAATTCCACAGCTAGCGAACGGCCGGAGAATTCCATCCTAGGTCAGGGGCTGGGTATTCTGCAGCAGGTAACACACCTTCTGACATCCAAGTGAAAAATTTGACTATTAACCATAAAGATGATTGAAGATTTTTTGATGGCAATAGAAAGTACTTTTAACATTCTCTCCCAGTTGATAAATTTAAATCTTACCCATATAATGTAGCTTTAAAAGTCAGTACCATGGAAATATATGCCAGGGATAGGCCAGCAGTGTGATGGAGTACTCTGCATTTTCTTGGATGAACGCAGCCTCAACACTCAAGAAATTCAACATTATCCAAATAAAGTAGCCGACTTAACTAACATCTTATCCAATCACATCAAGCCTTGATTCCCTCCATCATTGGTGCACTATGGTTGCAGTGTGGCCCATTTATAATGCAGCAATTTGCCAAGGTTTTTTTGACAGCACCTTCCAAATCCATGACCCATGTTATCTAGAAGTACAAGGAAAACAGGTGGATGCGAGCCTCGCCACCCATAAGTGAGTGACACCCTGGGTGAGTGGGCAGTCAATTCCTGCCCCACAGGCTCCAGAGTCCCAACATAATTAAATTTACCAATAATTTGTATATAGTTTCTGAGATCGTTGACCTTTGACTGCTCCAAAGCACCAGATTTGCAAGTGAAACCCAAAGATCTTTATTTCTAACAAGAGAGATAAGACATGCAATAATTATAACAGAATATCAGCCAGATAACTATAATTCCCCCCTTTTATTGACCCACCCTCTACCCAAATACACACAAGAGGATGGGAAAGGGATAAAATGATAGGGAGTAAAATGGAAGAAGGAGAGAGGAGTGTCCTGGTTACTGACATTGAAATCATTGTAGTCGGCTATCTTCCCAGGATATGAAGTGCTAAAACCACCGCTGAATTGCTAACAAGGTTCTTCTGCTTGAAAATTCAGGCCTGACATTCAGGTTGTGGGATCCCCTCTGGGAAGTCACCTTAATTTGTATTGACTTGGGCCTTCACATGGAAGATGCACCTCAGGTCTGTTTAATTTTGACTTGCCTCCATCTCCAGCAGATTAACTATCAGCTTCACTGAGGTAAGACTAGTGTTCTCCACATGAGAGTTTAAACATGTTTTTAAACAAGCAGAACAGCAGATGGTGTTGAATTGGACTTTCCTGCAGGTTTAACTGGCTGTGAAGGGAGAAAAGTTTTTTCTTCAGGTCTTTGGAGAGAGATCAGAACTCTGACACTCTGCCTTCTGGATCAAGAACGAAAACCTAAAAGCTTGGAAATAGTCTCCCAGGCTGTACAGAGAGAAAGGTATTTTCCTCAGGACTTTAGTCAGAGGCTATCAGGTAAGAGAGAGAGGCCAGAGCTGTGGCCTTCTAGCTTCATGATAAAATGAAACTGAAAGCAAACACCCAGACCCAGAAAGTGAGGAACATTCCAGAACGATCAGCACCAATCAGTATCAAGTGTTAGGTAAGGTCCAAGAACTTAAAGTAGCTTGTTGGCTGCCAGCCAAGTCCATCAAAATGTCATCACTGAGGCCAGACCAAGCAGCACATCTTACCAGACGGTTCCTGAGGCCAGACCAAGTAGTACATCATGCCTGGGGTTTCTTTAAAAAAAAAATAATAAATGTGAAGTCCACCTTAAAGGTATAGGTCCCAGAAATCATCCAGATACAAAAATTATAAAAGTCAAATTAACATGTATGTCGGTGAGTCAATTTTGTTCAAGTCAAGTCACAAGTTGAAAAAAAAGTGACTTGAGTCAGCCTCGTGTCTAAGTCACTGACTCAAGTCAAAAACCCTGTAAATTTCTGCTCATCCACGACTGGTTGATAGTTATGCACTCTGCTAATTCTGTGGTGATGAAGTAGAGATGAGTGGTGTCAGTGTGCAGGTGAAAATGAAAAGTTGTGCCATCGGGTGATGTTTCCATGGCACTCATGTAGAGGAGAAATAGTAGGAAATGAAATGAAATGAAAATCGCTTATTGTCACAAGTAGGCTTCAAATAAAGTTACTGTGAAAAGCCCCTAGTCGCCACATTCCGGCGCCTGTTCGGGGAGGCTGTTACGGGAATTGAACCGTGCTGCTGGCCTGCCTTGGTCTGCTTTCAAAGCCAGCGATTTAGCCCTGTAGGAGCAGGAAGAGAGGCCGTTGCCTTTAGTGTTGAAAGTCACATAGGAACCATAGGCTGCTCTCCCTTTTGAGAGAGAGCTGACTGGTGGTGTTTTAACCTGAGGTCAGTACACCTCAGGCAAGGGGCAAGGTTGAGAAGGCTGGGCTTTCATGGATAACCTCAGCCATTACGGGAATTGAACCCGCATCACGAAGCAGCCGTCCAGCCAACTTTCTTCCTTAAGTGGCTATGATTGGATGGGTGAGAGCAGTCTAGACAACCCCGTTGTTGGAAGAAGATGGTGTGGTCAACCATGTCAAAGGCTACAGGCAGGTCGAGAAGGATGACAATGTATAGTTTACCTTTGTCTCAGTCACATTGGATGCCATTTGCAACTTTGATAAGAGATGTTTCAGTTCTGTGTCAGGGGTGGAAACCTGTTTGGAGAGATTCAAACATGGAATTCTGAGAAAGGTGGGAAAAGATTTGAAGCATCACCTGCAGAAAGAATATAACAGAAATAGCTGGATCTTTCACTCAAAATTTTTACATTGCACTTTATAATTTGTACCAGCAGGAATTTGTCACCACATTCTGATTTGTTTGTTTGCTGATTGTATTTATTCAGTTTTGATTCATTCCATTCCAACTGTTATCTCATTTCAGTTTTTTAAGAGAGATTGCAGGTTGGACTGCAGTACGTGTGACATTCCAGCAGCATAAGTGTTTCCGCAGGATAAACATTTGTGCAAGATTGGTCTGCTCCTGAGTACTTTGTTTCTTCCTATGGAGATGAAGGACTCTCATAATGTGAAGTGCTCTTTTCCAGCAGCAATGCCAACAGCTATCACAATTTGACTTACTGAGAACAATTTACTTTATGAGCACAGGAATGCCTTTTATGAACATTGACTGCGGCACTCACAGGGGAGTCAGAAGATTGTGAGCTTAATTCAGTGCAGAAACTAACCAAGGCTCCTTCGGCAGCAGGTTCCAAACCCCTGGCCTCCACTACCTAGAATGAAGGGTGCACCATCTGCAAGCTCTCTTCCAAACCACTCACCATCCTGACTTGCAAACAAACCAACTTTCCTTCACTGTTGCTGGATCAAAATCTTAAACACCCTCCATAACAGTGCTCAGGGTGCACCTACACCATGGTCTGCGGTGGTTCATGAAGGCCATTCTCACCACCACATTCTCAAGGGCAATTACGGATGAGCAATAAATGCTGGCCTAGCCAGTGACTCCCACATCCTGTGAAAGAAGTTTTTTAAAAATCTACACTAGAAACTTGAAAATCTCGGCTGGCACTCTAGTCCAGGACTGGCCGAGTGATGTACTTTTGAAGGTGCTGTAATATTCTGTTTAGTATAAAAGATCCCATGGCACTACTTTGATATGAGCAGAGGAGCTCCCCCTGGTGTCCTAGCCAATATTTATCTCTCAACCAACATTACTGATGTACATTATCAGATCATCACAGTGCTTGTGGTGGGATCTTACTGTGCATAGGTTAACTGACGCTTGCCCTACATTACAACAGTTATAGAATCATAGAGGTCTACAGCACAGAAAAGGCCCTCCGGCCCATTTTCTTTGCGCCAGTCAAAAACAACCACCTAAGTATTCTAATCCTATTTTCCAGAACTTGACTCATAGCCTTAAGTGCCTTGCTATCATAAGTGCACATCTAAATACTTCTTAAAAGTTATGAAAGTCTTTGCCTCTTTATGAGGTCTCTGCCCCTTTCAGGCAGATAGTTCCAGATTCCCACCACCCCCTGGGTGAAAAGACTTTTCCTCACATCCCCTCTCAACCTCCTGCCCTTTATCTTAAATCTACGCCCCCTGGTCATTGATCCCTCCACCAAGGGGAAAAGTTTCTTCTATCTATGCTCCTCATAATTTTGTACATCTCAATCATGTTCCCCCCTCAGTCGCCCCTGCTCCAAGGAAAACAACCCCAATCTATTCAATCTCTCCTCAGAACTAAAACTCACCGGCCAAGGCAACACCCTGGTAAATCTCCTCTGCACCCATTCCAGTGCTATCACATCCCTCCTGTAATGTGGATTCTAGAAATGCATTTCAATAGTACATCAATGGCTAGAAAGCATTTTGGATTGTCCTGAAGTCACAAAAAGCACATTTAAATACAGGTTTTTCGTCATTTAAATGCATCCATTTTAATAAATTTCAACCCCACCTCTCCATCCAACGCCTCCTCATCATGTTCCTCACTCCTGTTTTTCTATGGAAAAAGACTCCTTTAACTCTTGATCCATTTGTTTGTTTCAGTGCCTTCTCTGACTTTCTATCTGGAGTCAAGGACATCAGTACAAAGCACTGAATGACCCTCCGCTATGGCCAGTTTCCTTCACATCAGTTAAGGTTGTTTCACTCTTCAAATATGAGAAATCAAACCTAGGATCTCCTGGCTTTGAATGTACTAAATGCTAATGGGAGTAATTTTAAACGTTGGCCGATAATGTAGAACAGGCAATATTGGACCGCCTATCCATTCTACACATCTCAAAATTTTCATTTTCACCGAAATCAAATTAAAATTAAAATTGGCAGAAATGTGTGATGGGCGGCTGATCTGATATCACTGATGTGATACTGTTGCCTAAAGTCAAGGACTGGACTTGACATTGAGCTGGTGGTTCGTAGAGGTGGGCTCACCTATGACCATTTAATGGCTGATTGGCCTCAGAAGCCAGCAGGTCTCCAATACCGGCAGCACCACTGGAAGAACTGGCCACCGCCAGTACTGCAGCAAGGCCAGCAGAAAGGTGTGCTGCGCCCGAGCCCAGGCCCAAAGGTAAGTCTGAGGCTGTCCAGGCTAGCAAAGCCCAACAAGGGTGATGTGGTAGATGATGATCTAGGTAGATAGGGCAGGGGAAGAGGAGAATCAGGAAGTGAAAAGACCTTGAAGAGATCCTCTGATGTGCTCAGTAGGCCTGTAAAGGAGGTAAACCCTCCTCTGCCACCACTATCTTGCATAGCTACATCTTCCAAGCTGCATGTTTGGTGTAGATCTTTCTGCAATGGGTAAATGGAATTAGACAATTTTGAGACTTAAGGGTCTTAAAGGTCTCAATTGGCCGGCAGTTAGGAGAATGGACCGATGACTCTTCTGCCCTTGGTAAAATTGCGGCAGGGGGAGGAAGGGCATGGATAGACAATGGGCACATTGCCCATGGCATCTTACAGCCAAACACCCCCACCCCCACCTGCCAATTCACCACCGGGGTGAGGTGAAGGTATCGAGCCTGATGTGTTTAATTTATTCAAGAAACTGAATTTGGAACTTATGAAATCTCAGAATCCTTCTTCAGCGTACAAGAAAGCATATTGGAGCGATCATTATGTGCAAGTTTGGATTAGTAAAAGTAATCTTGTAGATGTGCCTGGAGTTAGAGACAACAAATGGACGAGATTAAGTTCAATCAGATCTGTTTGTTAGAATCTCAATTAATTAGTGCTGAAGGTGGAAAATTGCTCTGGATTGTATGTTTTGGCTGAAAGAAACAACATGAGAAATAAAACAAAAATTGGTGCATAACGTACCATAATGCTCATTTGGTGAGCTGGCGCAGACATAATGGGCCAAATGGCTTCCTTCACCACCATAACAATTATGTAATTCTGTGACTATGTTACTTTATCAGACACTCACGACTATGCAATCACAGATTAGCTCATCCTTCAGCACCCCATATCTGCAAGAACTAGCTTGGCGATATAGGTTGGTTTGGACGACTTCAATCGATTCCCCAGCTGGTTGCAGGCGCTGGTTAAAACGTGTTTATTCAATTATTACATTTTTCTTTGTGCTGGAATAGATGTCAAAGGCTTTAATAATGGAATTAAATTCCACAGTAACGCTCCCGCATCCTGCCTGAGGAGAATATCATCTGCCACTGGACTTACTTCATACAGAAAGGAACTAACTTGAAGTTCAGCTCTTTTTCGTGAAGGCTTGACGCTGTTCGGTATTGGAGAAAATGGCATTTCCATGGCTCCCAATGCTGGCTTCTTTGCACATTCTCGAGGCACGGGCTGGGACTGCTCAGTAACTGCTGCAATCGCTACCTCTCCCCCGTGCATCTCCTTCTACTTTTGAAATTACTGGAGCTGTTTTCAAAGGTTTCCTCATTCTGATTCCTCTGATAACAATGATATGTCTTTTCCATCAAAGTTGCCAACACTACCACCGTGTTCTGGGATTGAGTCCTTTGGTCCTGGACTTTGGACATGGGACTTGGTTCTTAGATAGACTGCAGGCATACTTTGGTATCTGCTTAGCACTTCTTTACTGATACTTCTATATCAGTTACAGAGTAGGCACAAAGCACATAGATTCCAACCTGTCTCTTCAGAGTCTAACTCGTGACTGTCTTGAATCAGTAGTACATCCTCACCTACACCATTGTCATGCATTAGCATATCCCATCTGTTTACCCTGTTAACCTGCAAGTTATACTGATTTCATCACTGAAATTTACCCAAGGTTTGCAAGCCAGCACAAGTCAAGTGCATGTCGATTTCTGCGATCTTTTATAGTAGCTTAATAAAATATCTGCTAAAAACCGATACCAGTCACAAAACCGGCTGTGTCCTGCAGAATCAGTTCACTGCAAATTTCCAATAATTGCACTTGTTCAAGGAGGCTCTTAAAATTATGCATTTTTTGGATGCAATAACATTAATGGATATACTTTAAAACTGAGAACTTAAACTGAATATGTTACTTTGTGACAGTGTCAGTGTAACCAAATGGTGAATGCTTCTGGATAGTTTTGTAAATTTAAAAAAAAATAACCTTTGTTGTCACAAGTAGCCTTACATTAACACTGCAATGAAGATATTGTGAAAATCCCCGAGCCACCACACTTCGGCACCTGTTTGGGTACACAGAGGAGGAATTCAGAATGGCTAATTCACTGAACAAGCAAGTCTTTCGGAGGAAACTGGAGCACCCAGATGAAACCCACGCAGACACGGGGAGAACGTACAGACTCCGCACAGTTACCCAAGCTGGGAATCAAACCCAGGTCCCTGATGCTGTGAAGCAACAGTGCTAATCACTGTGCTACCGTGCTGCCATAGTTAGAAAGGCAAATGGTATGCTGGCCTTCATTGTAAGAGGACCTGAGTACAGGAGCAAGTATGTCTTACTTGCAACTGTACAGGGTGTTGGTGAGACCACACCTGGAGGACTGTGTGCAGTTTTGGTCTGTTTATCTAAGAAAGGATATCCTTGACAAAGGGAAAGTGCAGTGAAAGTTCACCAGACTGATTCCTGGGATGGCTGAACGGGCATATGAGGACCTATACTCACTGGAATTTAGAAGAATGAGAGGGGATCGAATTGGATAGACTGGATGCAGGGATATCGGCTGGAATTCTCTGTCCCTTCATGCCGGTGGGTCCTGCTGCAGTGAATGGAGTTTTGGCTGAGCGCTAAATTGTACACTCTTGCTGGCAGCGGAGTATGGCAAACTGAAATTGGAGAAACCTGGCCGTTGTTTTCCTCTGGCTTGAACAAAAGATCACAATCTCAGGATATGGGCTGATTCCTGGGATGGCAGGATGGACATGTGAGGAGAGATTTAGGACTTAGATTGGAAGAAATTTCTTCACTCAGAGGATGGCGAACCTGTGGTTTCTCGACCACAGAGGGCTGTGGAGGCCAAACTGCTGAATATATTGAAGAAGGAAACAGATAGAATTCTAGACTCTAAAGGTATCAATGAGTATTGTGAGAACGCTGCAGTGCACGGACAGAGGATCAACCGTGATCATGTTGAATGGCAGAGCAGGTTCAAAGGGCCGAATGACCAACTCCTGCTCCTACTTTTTATGGGGCATCAGTTATTGTGCAATTTGAAGATGCTGGAGTTAAAATTTCCCTTCTCTGTTTGAAAAAGATTAAGAGAAATTTTGATAGCGTGAAAGGGGAGAAACTGTTTCCAGTAGCAGAGTCAGTAACCGGATCATATTGAGCTTAAGTTAATTGGCAAAAAATTCACAAGTTAGTGAAATGTTATTATGCAGTACGCTGTGATCGGGAATGCACCATGTAGAAGGTGGAAGCAGATTCAATAACTTTGGGCCCCCCTTTCAATTATATATCCAATTCCCATTTCAAAGAGCACTTGAATAGCTGTTTCAAAATGGTAGTGTTAGGAAAGCGTTGAGAGGACTGAGATGGATGCAGTGTAGGGTTCCATATTTAAAATTGTTTGGGATTGCTGAACAAAGGTTACATTTAGAATTCTTTTTCAGCTGGAGCCAGGAAGAATGAGTAACAGATTTGGATGAAGCTGTCTTTTTAAGAAAACATAGAATGGCCAGCTGCGAGTGAGTCCAAGAACCAAATCATGTTTTCCCCCTGGGGTTGAAGGGAGAAAAAACGCTGGGAAGTTATTGTGGGAAGTTGATGCTGAAAGGGTGAATTGACGCAAGTTAAAACTTAAGCTTGCCCAAAGAGAAGCCATAACAAAGGGAAATGCAATATAGTAGCCAAAGCTGTGGGACTTGCACCACACCCCACCAGTGCCAGAAGGGTCACAAAGATCACCAAATACTTGCATATAGGTTTCCAATTTAAAAGCTTGCATATAGTTTCTATTGCAAGTATTAGCATAAGCGTTACTCAAAAAATCACGTCCAACACGTATGGTTATCAAGAAGTACATACCATGATGTTTCAATATCTCAGTACATTTATTCCTGCATAAATCCTCTTGAGTAAATACGGTTTCCAAAACAATTCCTAATTTCTTTATAGGGAGCAAGAGGCTACATAGTCTGGTGTTAGAAAGAAATTGAGAGTTGTTGTGATGCTCAAATGCAACTTTCACATTCCAGCATGAGTGCAAAAATTGATTATTAATACCCAGGAAATATGTGAATCACGCCGTTTGGTAAGGTTTTCAACCCTTTGCTGTATAAAGACTGAAGCAAAAGGTTTTTTGTTCCATAGAAAACCATTGCTACTTTCCTTCTAATGGAATCTGTTATTTCATTATATTGCTTTAAACATTTCTCACCATGCCAGATGTTTATGGAATAGTGTCGTTTTGGAAGTCTTTTTTTTCCCCCTTAAAAATTGGGCTATAGGGGCTGACAATACAGAGGACAGCTCACCAGATGGAACACCATTCCTTTCTCACTTGAGCTTTCAAAAGTGCCGTGACAGTCCTCTTCGTACTGAAAAGATTTCCATGGATTTATCTACCATTGGGCTGCATAGCCTAGGTTATTCCATCCCTGGTCTGTAGTTTTCTTATCATTTTTCCCACTGGAGAACTTCTGCAAATTTGACTTTGTTCCATAGACCTTGTGCAATTAATTTGCCATTTTGCTGTGTTCCCTGATCTACTGAATAACTTGTCACTCACCCCAAAAAGGTGTTATTGTTCAAAATGCTTATAATATAACCACTATTAACATCCTAGGGATGCGCTGCAAGAGCAGGCCCGAGGCTAGGAATCCTGTGGTGAATGACTCTCCAATGCCTGTCCACCACCTACAAGGCACAAGTCGGAGTATAATGGAATACACTCCACATGCATGGATGAATGAAGCTTCAAGAAACTTGGCACACCATCCAGGATGAACCAGCCTGCTTGATTGTCACTGCTGCAGTGGCAGCAGTGTGTATCATCTACGAGATGCACCAAGGCTCCTTAGCACCATGATCAACTGCTACCACCTAGAAGGACAAGGGCAGTTGGGAAAAATGCCGACCTTCTTGCCATCCTGACTTGGAACTATATTGCTGTTCTTCAGTGTCGCTGGGAAAAACCTTGGAACTCTCTGCATAACAGCACTTTGCATGTGCCTACACCACATAGATTGCAGCAGCAGTCTCAAGGGAAATTTGCGGTTAGCGATCAATGCTGGCGTTCTCCCCATGTCTGCTTGGGTTCCTCCGGCTTTCTCCCACAGTCCAAAGATGGGCAGTTTAGGTGGATTGGCCATGCTAAATTTCCCTTAGTGTCCAAAAAGGTTAGGTGGGGTTACGGAATAGGGTGGAGGTGTGGGCTTAAGTAGGGTGCTCTTTCCAAGGGCCAATGCAGACTCGATGGGCCAAATGGCCTCCTTCTGGATTGTAAATTCTATGACGTATGATCCAACATACACATCTATGGACACTAAGGGGCAATTTCGCGTGACCAATTCACCAAACCTGCACATCTTTAGACTGTGGGAGGAAGCCAGAGGACCCAGAGGAAACTCATGCAGAGACGAGGTGAATGTGAAAATTCCACACAGACAGTCACCCGAGACCAGAATTGAACCCAGGTCCCTGGTGCTGTGAGGCAGCAGTGCTAACCACTGTGCCGCCCATTATATTTAGAAGTGGTGGAAATTCAGCCTTCAGAAGCCGAGGAAGTTTGTACACTCAATGTCCTTCAAGGCAGAAACAAATTCCTCAGAGTGCCTGAGTTCTTCTCTTCTATTTCCAGAGTGTCCAAAGATCGATTGATTATCTTTCGCATTCTCTTTCAAATCAATCTTTTGTGAAAAAGTCTTCATTGTCCTTGCCATTCAGTCAATCTGAAATCTCAACACAGCTTCCCAGCTATGCTGACAGTAATGCTGATAAACTTGTCCTATTTTGCAGACAAAGGTTTCTTACCAGATGCGGAAGAAAACTATTATTTTCCAAGTTGTCTTCCCTAAGAGCCGAGAATGCTGAGGGTGATTAGTGACTGTGATTTCGGGAGGGGAGGAGTGGGAGTTGGGATTGAGTAGAATCAGCAGTTATGAAAAGGGAGTTACAGAAATGCAATGTAAGTATTTAAAGACAGAGGGTGAGATTTTCTGGCCCTTGCTACTGGTGGGATCATCCGGTCACACCGAAGGAGACCCCGCCACTCCGGGCGGGTTCTTTGGTGGTGGAGCCACGCAAAATGAGGCAGGCATCATTAATTGCAGCAGACAGTCAATGGTGAGCTGCTTCTGCCGCCACACAACATAACATGTTAAAAAGTATGTTAGCATATGTGGGGGAGGTGTAATATAGTTGGGATATGCTAATGTATGATGTAGATGACGATGTACCACTGACACTAGTCAATCATGTGTTAGACTTCAAGAGAAAGGTTGGAATCCTGTCTAAAGCTTTGTGCCTACTTTGTTTAGAAGTAGCACTAATAAACAGATTTTGAGCAGAAACCAGAGTAAGTCTACAATCTGTCTCAGAACCAAAACAGAGTCCAAGAGAGAAGGATCCAATATCAGATCAAAACCTAGATCCTTGAAAATTCTGCTTAGTGATTCAGAGTTGGGTCTCTCTCCCACCTGTTCATAATTGGTAGAAATGATTGTCATAATTGATTGTTTTAGTGCCCTTCAATAATTTTCTTCATTTCCTGCCGCTCTCCAATCCTCATCTTTAATAAGGTTTGATTTCCACCTCCAAAACAGTGAGCCATTTTATTAGGCCTCAAAATCTCATGTGCAGCTTGGCAATTAAGTTTACACAACATCTGACCATTAAAATGGTTTGGGCCTATGAACATCGTATAGGGGCAAACCTTATGATCATCTTGCCCTCTCCCCTTTGAATATAAACTAAGGTCTGAAATTAGGGCCCGTGAGAAGATTTCCATCAGGAACGTTTAATGTTGGAATATTTGTGACTTAGCCCTGAAGAAAAATGCAGGATCTTTCCACTTTGTTATTATAAAATATCAAAGGATGGTGGCCGGGGTGGAGGGGAGGGGGCCATGGGAGGAGATTATTTTGTTTTAAGGTATATTCTGTCAGTGAAATGGACATACAAAACAAGCCATTATCTCATTCAATAGCAGAACATGTTTCGGAACTAAATGGCTGACTTTTGTTATTGTTCCTTGAGGCAAAAGTTAATTTGTTTATTTACATTTATCTTTCTAATGAGCATGGGCGACACGACGGTGCAGTGGTTAGCACTGGTTAGGTCCCAGGTTCGATCCCGGCCCTGGGTCACTGTCCATGTGGAGTTTGCACATTCTCCCTGTGGCTGTGTGGGTCTCAACCCCACAACCCCAAAGATGCACATGGTAGGTAGATTGGCCATGCTAAATTGCCCCTTAATTGGAAAAAAAAATTGGATACTCTAAATTTATTTCAAAAAATCTTTCTAAGGGCAAGACCATTGTCCAAACAGTTTTATGAAGAGCCTCCACCCACAATCTGAAGTTCTCGTTTCTGCTTTCAAATGCTGAGGACCCTGTTGGGAATTTTCAATGTTTTCTCTGTTAATTTCAGATTTCCAACACTCAAGTTTTTCTTTTTATAAGTGAAATGAAATGAAATGAAATGAAAATCGCTTGTGATAAGGAACTAAGAATTTTATGCATTTCAACGACTGTACCTTATTCTGTCTGTTCAATAACTTCAATCAAAATTAACCAAGACAAAGTCAAGAGCCATGGTCCAGCAATTTTACAGCATTAATAGTCTAATAATATTACAAAAATGAGAGCTCTAATGGGACATTGCTGTATTAATTTAGACCTAAAATAATTCTGTAAAATAATTAAGTTCCAGGCCATTTAAAATCTCCTTTGGACTTTGAGGTCATTGCAAATCTCTTTAAAACTTCAAGATCATTCTAAATCTTGCCTGACAGTACAGTATTTGAATGTTTAATGATGATGAAGAAATCTATTTTGTTGGTTATTGGACTTGAGGAAATGTGAACATATTAATTATTTGTCTGCTTTGGCCACTTTAAGTTGGTGTTTGTCCAATCTCATATGTATCGAGAAGAATGCATTCACATGGCAGCTTATTCTTTATGATGTAATGTCTGCAATTTTACCAACCGCTCTCCAATAAAACATGACATGGATGCAATTTGTGATTAAATTACATAACTATAGTATGAATGTTATACTTTTATCCAAATAAATATTTATTCTCATGTTGAAAGTTAAATTCTTGTAACAATTTATAAATCTCTCTTCAGCTTCATCCCAGTCAACTGTTAGAGAAACTATCTTCCTAAACCCCTGTTGCCTTACAACCATTCTCCTACCTTCAAAATTAACATTTTGGCAACACTTTTGGTCCTCTCTCCGAAATCCTGTACAAAGTGGATTTTCAATATGTTAATGATGCACATAAAAATGCAAGTCATTATGACTCCGAAAAAGATTGATGGGTTAGTAATAATTTATCATAGATCATAGAATTTACAGGGCAGAAGGAGGCCATTCGGCCCATCGAGTCTGCACCGGCTCTTGGAAAGAGCACCCTACCCAAGGTCAACACCTCCACCCTATCCCCCATAGCCCAGTAACCCCACCCAACACTAAGGGCAATTTTGGACACTAAGGGCAATTTATCATGGCCAATCCTTTTAACCCGCACATCTTTGCACTGTGGGAGGAAACTGGAACACCCGGAGAAAACCCACGCACACACGGGGAAGATGTGCAGACTCCGCACAGACAGTGACCAAAGCCGGAATCGAACCTGGGACCCTGGAGCTGTGAAGCAATTGTGCTATCCACAATGCTACCGTGCTGCCCAATTGTGATCTTGCTTTGCGCAAATTGGCATTTCCCTACATTACAACAACGGTTATATTTTCAAAGTACATTAATAGTCCTGAAGTGTTCTGGGCTCACTCACGAAAGGTGCAATATAAGTACACATTTTACTTTGACTTTAAAATAATTTGTATTTTTATGCCACAGGCTCAGATAATGCTGGGAGCCAAATTGAAAGCCTGCCCAAAAATATTTCACTTCAAATTCTTAACAACTGTCAGATACAGGTGGCTATCACTTCCTAGTCTGGGCTGAGTTGCAAACCAGGTTTCTGGAAAGAACAGGATGAATTTTAATTGCACAAATGTACCTGTCTTGCACCAGTCTCATCAGTATCGTTCTGGTATATTGTCACACAAGGGCCTGAATTGTGCGGCATATCAAAGGCAGGAAAGGGGCGGGTGAATGACATTTCAAATAATGGCTGTACACCATTGTGTCTCTCTGGTCACTGATGCCCTCTTCACCAGATCTGGATTGCACATTCATTTAACGACAGACATCGACAGAGGACATTGGGTTTCCCTGTATATCTGGAGCACCAAGGCACTCAGGGGCCGACCAGTGAGATCAATCAAGAGGAAGGACTTCCACTCCCTGGCGTGCAATCAAGAAGAAAGGCTTCTTCCAAGTGCTCGTTTACTTTCCTGGCAGCTGTTATGAATCCGCCAGTCGAGACTACCTAAGTTATTTTCTCCAATTCCCAAAGTGCATGAATGGTAACCCTAATGCCTTTAAGAGATAGCTACGGACCTCTCTGCAGGAATTCCAGATAAGGTACAATGATGACACAACCAATGCCACCTGCTCACTAGAATAAAAATTGAATAGGTCATCGGGCTTCTGAAGATGCGATTCTGTTGGTTGGACCAGTCAGGTTGTGCTCTCCAATACCCTGCTGCAAGGTCTTTGTGGTGGTCTGCGTTGCTCGCCATTACATGGCCCTCCAGAGAGGTGTGGACCTTGATGCCAATAATGATGCCCTGGGAGGAGACAACTCATCGGGGGAGGAGCAAGATAAGAGAGGAGGAGGAGGAAGAGGAGGTAAAGAGAAATGATGCCATAAGACCATAAGATCATAAGACATAGGAGCAGAATTAGGCCACTCAGCCCATCGAGTCTGCTCTGCCATTCAATCATGGGGGCTACTGATGCCTCCTTTAATTTCCCCCAACCCCCACTACAACTCCATGGGTGCCCAAGTGCGACAGCTGCAACTCCAGCTCATGCCGAGGAGGGGTTCCTCCTCCACACTGATGGGCTATAACTTTCTGAAGTTGAGAGATTAAGATGCCTCCTTGTTCATCCACCTACATCAGGAGAACGTGCCTCTTCTGCCTGCAGCCCAAAGCCTTATTTACCCCCACTGTCTCACCCAGCTTTGGAACCCATCTGTCATCCCTAAATGGACGGGAATCCCTGATGTGGTCTCTCAGTTGGCTGCCTCCTCCAGAATCTCCCTTGGTGTCTCACTGCTAGCCTTTCTGGGTTCCGACCTACATCTCATCCTGATGGCAGGATTGAGACTCAGGAATGAAAACAAACTGATCTGAGGCAGCCTTCAAAGAGTATTTTTTGCATTGTGATTGAAACATAGATTGTTGGTGATTTAGGAGCGGTTTCAAGACCTGTGTATTGAGTCAGCTTCCACGTGGGGTTATTCCCTGTGGCTCAGCTCAGTACAGAGAGGAACAAACACGACAACCTGGACAAGATGGCTTATTTCATCAAGCTTGTTACGTGTACACGGAGAACAGACTGGATATCTGCCAAGACCTGTTCTGCCAAACAAAGACCAGAACACAGTACTTACACCATGTTCAAAAATCAATAGCCCACCCCAGTTGGACGCGATCCAATCCTGAAGCTGCTACTTTTAAACTTATCCAATAGAATTGCAAGCAGTGTTTAAACTTCACCCAATAGAATCGCAAGCAGTGCATGATTGATCCTCATCTTGACAGCTGTGTACAATCCCAGCAGCTTGCGCTGACTGTTTGTGAGAAACAGAACAACAGAACCAGCACCCTGTATTGTTTAACAAAGACAAAATGTCAGAAGTAATGTCTTTTTGGTCAAGTTAGCTAACCTAAATCACATTTGATTACTTATTACTGCTATGTCCTAAAAATACATGTTTAATGGTTAATAATGATTACTCAGTGCTATAATTCATCTCAATCCCGAATAAAATAACTTATGCAAAACTACTCTAGTGGCATGCTAACTATTCAGTTTTAAGAAGTATCATCGCTGAACCTGCCTGCCCCCCCCCCCCCGTTCAGTTGGATTGTAAGGAAGTGTGGCTCGGACAAGGATTCTAGGTAAATTTAAGAAGGGACCACATACTGTAACAGAAGAACAGTAAGTGTTTTAGTCTGGATTAAATTGACTGATGGGCATTTTTCAATGGAACTGGGTATAGGATGGACATGTATCATTGTGAAGACACAAGGAATATAAGCTGTTCAAAAATACATTAGTTTTCAACATGCCATTTAACCACTGTGTAACATATTTCATGGCTGGTATGTTAAATTTGATTTCAAATGAGGATTCTGTGGGTAATGATGTTTTAATCGGATCTATTGCCATTTGGACTTACTTCAAGTAATTGTCAGTTTTGTTTAGTTGACAGTACTCAACACTGAATCAGAAGGTTTTGGACTTGAACAGTGCACTTGTACTAAAGAGTGTTAATTCAGGTTAGTACTGAGTTCAATAATAATGGAGCACCAGAGGAATCCTGGAATATTAAAATCATTCTCTTTGTCTTTCATCTGCACACCTGAAGCTTTGGTCTTGTGTCCATCATCCTCCATAGCTGCCAATTTCAAGTTGAACCAGGAGCTGTATCACCTCACTGTGTTGCTGGATTCTGAGCTCAGTTATTTCTCTCATAATTATTACATTTCTAAAATAGCGTTTTGCTATGTCTAAGGTTATTGCCAGCCTCTGTACCCATCTGTTCTCTTTTGCAGATGAAAATACATTTCAATCCTTTATCACACCCGAGCTCGATTCGCCTAATTCCCTCTATGCTGACTCCTCTGATTTAATTAATGTCAAAACTGTGTAATTTGCATCCTTAGCCAAACTAAGTCAGAGTTCCATCAACTCCAACTTTCAGTGGATCCTCATGTCCCATGTCAATGTTGAGATTCTTGTTTTAAATCTTTCCATAGCCTCATGTTATCCCACACCATTTGGCAATCTCCTGTCCTTTGATTCCACAAATTTCCGATTATTTTAAAACTGATCTTCACCTCAAGCCATACTTTGCACCACTCATTGACAGCTCACTGCTGCCTTCTCAAGGGCAATTAAGGATGACCAAGCCTGCAATGCCTGTGAAACATTAATAAAAAACCTGATGCTTCTTCCAAAATTGCTGTTCTGCTTCCCAATTGCTGTAAGCTTTGTTGCTTTGCTTTGAATCCTCATCTTGCAACACCATGAAAGGTTTTTTAAAATAACCCAATTATCTTACAGAGCAGTTGGATGCCATTTGGTCCACTTACCATTGAAAGAGCTATCCAATTAGTTTGAATCCACCCCCCCACCCCCCCCAATCTTTCCCATTAGCCTTGCAAATATTTTCCTTTACCAAATGGGAAGCTTAAACCTCTCACAGGGTGATTGATTCAATTTCGCATTATTTTTTCCATTTCATGAATGCCCTGCTTGAAAGCAGGTCCTTGGCTCATTGTTTGCTGATGCTTCAGCCTGAACTGTTTTCGTTGATAATTTTTGTCTGTGGTGGTTTGCCAATGCCTTCCACTCTCAGAGGTAGGCCAAGGAGGCAGGTCCCAAGTCTACTTCAGCCAGAATGAGAAACAAATCTATTCTGTTGGCATGATTCCACACCACATGTTAGCCATCCAGCCAACTGAGCTAACCACATCCACGCACTCCCATAATGTACAAAAAACTGAAATATTGTAGTCATCTGCCAAATGACAGCCTGTCCAAATACACTGCAACAGACCTCAGAGTCGAAAAGCTTTGACTTGTCTACTTGCTCTGATGGTTCAGATGAATGTTGAAGATGAGTGGACACTGTAGACCGAGCAGTCACAAGATGATGTGATGACAGGACTCCAAAAGAGGTCATGTGTCTGGAGCGCGGGAGTTGCTGCTGTGAGCGCAGAAAAAGAACAAGTATGAAATAGATGCTAAGCTAGTGAATAAACTATTCTTCATTATAAATCCTTGTTGCCTCTGATTCAGGAGCCATCGGCCATATTGGGATTTGCGCCAGGGAGATCTCATAATGAGATCTCCCCCCCCTCCCCCGCCGGCAATGGAATCATGTTTACGCCCAATGAGGCCATGAACCTGATTACCATCAACTTGCATGGTTTTAAATATTCCTAAATGGCATAATGCCATAGCTTCCTGGGGTGTCAGATATTCTCGCCCACCAGCGGTGGGAATCACTACCACTCACCAGTAGTTTAGGTGACCACGCTGGGGGCACAGAGGCTAGTGCAACCCCCTGTAACCCAAGTTGACACTTCCAAGGGGCAGAGCCAGAGAGTGGCTCCAGGGTAGTGCGGTGATGATGGTAGCGCGGGGTTGGGAAATTGCGACTGATGATGGATGGGAGGAGGGGGGAAATTATCAGTGAGGATTGATGGGGAGGTCCCATTTTCCATAGCAGGGGTGGGGGGCCTGTCTCTTCAAAAAGGGTGCCCCAATCTCTGTATTTGTAGGCCCCACTCTGCCCCTCTACTTTTTTTTGACAAAATCTGAGAACATCTGGAGAGAAATCCTGTTCCTCTGCGGAGCAACACGCCGGTTTTCAGTAAGAACCTGACACTTTGCCATTTTGGGGGGGGAAATACCCCCCACTATTGAGCAAAGTGAAAAGAGTCGTTTTGACTAATATTATTCCTTCAATTTACTCTAAGAAAAAAATTATTAACTGATCATTTATTTCCTTGATTTTTGAAGGATCTTTTGCGTAAAATGGATACTGCTTGCTTTCTTGCATATAAATGTAAGCAATATCAATGTAATTAATTGTAGGACACTTTGTGATATTTCTGAGATGTGTCAAGGTATACAATAAATTATTTCAAATATAGGGTTGAGGCAACTAGGATGTATGCCACATATACTGCTGTTGCTAGTCATGGTTATTGTGGATATTCTTATTTTAAGTCTTCTTTGTTACATGCTACGGATGATGTTGGTAGGTATCATCAAGATTTGCAGACAATATTACTGTTATATTAAAAAAAATTTCAACAGAATGGGGGTTTTGTGTGAAGAGGAGCTATGAAAATTGTAATATGGCTCTTGTGTAGGTAGTGGTGTTCTTATACCATGTGGGATGTAAGGTAATTGTGTAATCAGTACAATCAAGATTTCATAAAGCACTGTAGCATGTGGGTGTAAGACCCCACGGGAAATGAAGAAAAAGAGAAAAGACAGAATAAAAAATATATCAGTTTCAGTTTTATGAAATGTTACAAGTAGTTGAAGTCAAGTGCCCTTGAAGTGCACAAGGTTCATAAAAGGATGTTTAACAAACCCTTTATGTATTTGCAAACAGATAAATGAATATATAAGATGTTAAAATATATGAACAACAATAATAAAACTCTGTTAGTTCTTCACAAACCAAAAAGCCAAAGTTGAATATATTTTTCTAAGAAGGCAGTGCCTTTTAACAACCAAGAAAAGGACTAGTTTAAGAAAGGAAACAATGGGGTTGACATTGGGGCCCATATTAGTAATACAACTGTTCATAGGTTTGCATCAAATTTTTTCATCTATTGAAAGCAAATTACTGTGGATGCTGGAATCTGAAACCAAAAGAGAAAATGCTGGAAAATCTCAGTAGGTCTGGCAGCATCTGTAAGGAGAGCTTTGATAAAGAGTCGTCTGGACACAAAACGTTAGCTCTTTTCTCTCCTTACAGGTGCTGCCAGACCTGCTGAGATTTTCCAGCTTTTTTTCTTTTGGTTCCTTCATCTATTATTTTATTAAAGACATTCACCATTTAATTAAAAGCATAAGTATCTTTGCTAAATTATCTAGGGGCAGCATGGTAGCATTGTGGATAGCACAATTGCTTCACAGCTCCAGGGTCCCAGGTTCGATTCCAGCTTGGGTCACTGTCTGTGCGGAGTCTGCACATCCTCCCTGTGTGTGCGTGGGTTTCCTCCGGGTGCTCCGGTTTCCTCCCACAGTCCAAAGATGTGCAGGTTAGGTCGATTGGCCATGATAAATTGCCCTTATTGTCCAAAATTGCCCTTAGTGTTGGGTGGGGTTACTGAGTTATGGGGATAGGGTGGAGGTGTTGACCTTGGGTAGGGTGCTCTTTCCAAGAGCCGGTGCAGACTCGATGGGCCGAATGGCCTCCTTCTGCACTGTAAATTCTATGTATCAGACAGGTACACTTAATCCAAATACATTAGCTGCTAATATCACATATTCAGATGCCAACTCAGAAGGCGGACCGGTAACATTGAAGGAGCAGGTGGCCATCCATTGTCCTGCTCAGAACCCACCTTCACTTCCCTGCAAAGCACTTGGCCACAGGTGATTGTGGTGTTCATCCATCTAGCATCTGGTGAGATCTAGCTGATCTATATGGACCAATAATCCATGTTGTACAATCTGGCAACTAATATCTGCAGGCCATCTGTGTGGGTCAGCATTCATTCAGTAGGATGAGAGTGAGAGGACAATAGGATGAGGATGTGTGAGTTTGAGTGCTGTCTGTTGAAGCTGAGATTGAGAAACAAACTGGAGAGAAAGAAATGTGCGTGACAACAAATTGGGTAGGTTAAAGAAAAGATGTGCAGAAGACTGCTGGGAAGATGAGAGAGTGATGGCTGTCACCCGAGAGCTTTAGGATTCTCACCTTTCCAGACTTCATGAGGTAACTGAACATTTCCTGGCACTTGGTCGAGGTCCTCAACACCTCAATCCTGCTGCATTGTCACTTGAAGCCATGCGTGCCTGTGAGGTTGTTCCTCCAGTCATCCTTGGGGAAGAGGACTTCTCTACATTTCCTAATTGCATGAATCCTCACGTCCAGTCATGAGGCAGTGAAGCACGGGACGCCTTTCCATGTCTTCCATTCATGCTGCAGCTCTTTCCTCTTTCACAATGTCTTATTTCCTACAAACACTGCTGCATTGTGAGCTCTGCCAGGTCCCTTTAAATAGAGATCCTGTACGGCTGCATTAGTCATGTCATTCCACCTGCTCTATCTGGTCAGGGAACCCGGAAGCGGGCGGGCAATTGGCTTTCTCTGGAAAAGAGCAGCCACAGAGAGCACAAATCAGAAATTCAGGCCAAAAATGAAGCCTCCATTCTAGCAGGCAATAATATTTTGTCCGTAGTTTCCAATGACAAAGAACATCATATTAGCTAAATATAGCCAATCTTAGTTCCTTCGCACCACACTGATAATGTGTTTTGTATAACCTTTGGCTGGACAAAAACAAGAAACGTACAGCCACATATTGATATTGCCTACAGAAAGACAAGGGTTTTAAAATGTGTTCCTAACTTTCTTCATTATTTGTTTTTTAGAGGAAGACTGTTGGTTCAATGGTTATATCCTTGCCTGCAGGTTCCTCCTGCGACTATGTAAGAATGTGAAGTGTACTACTATTTCACTGCAGTTTCTCCCTGTGTGATTTTTGTCCCAAGTTGCAATAAAAGAAGCATTGCTCACCATGGGACCCACATTGAACAAATTGACAGAATGACCAAATCCAATTTCTGTACATTTCATCGGACTCTGCTGTGGAATAATCCAGTTAAAATTGTAACGAACACTTCCTCTTTAAAGATTGTGGCAATAGAGGTTTCCACAATATCAATGGCCTATATTGAGAGTGACTGAAATTATGACACACAGTTTATTTTGTCAGTGTTTTTTAACAACGTTTTATTTGGGTGGCACGTTAGCACAGTGATTAGCACTGTTGCTTAATAGGGCCAGGATTCCAGGTTCGCTTACCGGCTTGGGTCACTGCCTGTGTGGAGTCTGCACATTCTCCCTGTGTCTGCGTGGGTTTCCTCCGGGTGCTCCAGTTTCCTCCCTGAAAGAAGGGTTTTTAGGTAATTTGGACATTCTGAATTCTCCCTCTGTGTACTCGAACAGGCGCGGAGTGTGGCGACTAGGAGCTTGTCACAGTATCTTCATTGCAGTGTTACTGTAAGCCTACTTGTGACAATAAAGATTATTATTATCTTCATTGGATTGTTGGTATTCACTCCATAATCATCACCCCGATGTGGCAGAGAGTTTTGTGCGCTCCAATGATCCTTTGAACAATGTTGGTGGCACATCCTTGCTCCTGGCAGAGCCACTAAAGGCAACAATGTTGGGGGAAGGCACCAGAAAAAAATGGGCCCCAAAAGGTGCTCAACAACAGAACAGGTGAAGGAAGACTGTGCATCTCACTGGCTATGAAGGCTGTGTGTCATAATTTCAGTCACTGGCTGCTGAGGTCAAGTGGTCCCAGTCATCGTGATTCAACATGTTACCAACACCTGGACACAAACCTCTCATGATCATCTGGATTCTGCCGATGCCCCAAGATCTCAGGCGGGATTCTCCGGCCCCCAACCGTGTGTTTTCTGGGGGCCGGAGGTGGCGTGCCATTCACTGGCGTGCCATTCGCTGGCGTGCCATTCGCTAGTGGTGGGATTATTTTCTCCCGTCACTGTCAATGGGAGTTCCACCCCATGCCAGGAGAAAGTGGGACAGTCTATCTTATTATAAAGGGCAGGAAACCCACGAGCAAGGGTGTGCTGCTGGCGAGACCAGAGAATTCCGTCACTAGCAAAAAGCTAGAGAATTCTGGCCCTCGTATCAAATAGAACTCACACACAGGTTTCTACTGGAGTCCATTTGCCAAGACCCATGGCAATCAAGGACTGGTAATGGGGACAAGGGTGGGGACCATGGAATCTGCACACAGGTGACAGATGAATGATGCACCAGAGGTGTGCCTGGCTGGCAGCATCTCTGGCTGAGTGGGCTGCTTCAGAATAACCTCTTCTCACCCCAAATGAAAAATGGAGCTGCCCTAAAAGTAGACTGTCCCACTTTCTCCTGGCTGGGGCCAAGCAGCCTTCTGGATCATATCTTTGTGGTCAAAGAAAGAACACATTAAATTTTGCGACCTGGGACGTTAAACACCAATGATAAATGAAGAGCGACCTTCCGGAAAGAAGAACTGCAGTCATGTCACGTGAGCTGTCAAGACTCCAAATTGTCATCAGCTCCCTCAGTGAGAATCATCATATCTTGGGGAGGGGCTGCTGAAAGAACAAGCGGGGGGGGGGATACTATTGGGTATCTCTCTCTGACAAGGATGATTGTCTTCCATTAGTCTTAAGATAGCTTATCTTAAGCACAGTGGCACAGTGGCATAGTGGTTAGCACTGCTGCCTACGGCACTGGGTCACTGTCCGTGTGGAGTTTGCACATTCTTCCTGTGTCTGCGTGGGTTTCACCAAAAGCTTCAAATACTCCACACATGGGTGAGCCCACAAGTTTTCCTTCTCATCAGAGACGCTCCCTCGTATACGAAGGCGATAATGCTGCTGAAGGGACAGTACGTAAAGGCAGTAAATGAGGTGTACGCCAGGCCGCTCCTTGCCACAAAGCGACAACGCCCCAGGGAATCACAAGCCAAATTCCAGCGTGCCTTGCAGGTACTCGGCCGGAACTGTGCTTGCCAGGTGGTATCGGCTGTCCAACACACGGAGCTGCTGATCAGGGACGCCTATGTCGCGGGCATTAAATCCAATTACATCCACCAGCACTTGCTAGAAGGGGGTACACTCGGCCTCCCAGAGACAGTGCAGCTCTCAAACTCGCTGGAAGTGGCGTTCCAGAACATGGAGGCCTACACCTCTGACCACGCAGCACCCTCGTGGACGTCGTGGGCGCCGCCATCACCCGACTCGAGTGCGGCGTAAGCCTGTGCCGTGCAGCAGCCCGCCAACTCCGGAAGCCCGAAATGCTACTTTTGCGGCCAGGGTAAGCACCCCAGACAACGCTGCCCTGCACGGAACGCGATTTTCAACGGGTGTGGGAGGAAGGGCCACTTCGCCAAAGTCTGCCAGGCCCGACCTGTCCCTAAAGTTCCTAGGCCTAGCAGCGCTGCCTGTTGTCTGTCGGGACTGCCCCCATTTGCCGCGCCACCCGCCATGTGCAACCCGTGGGCGCCGCTGCCACCCGCCATGTGTGACCCGTGGGGTCCGTCATCTTCACCGCCGTCTTTGATTCCACCCACCATTCGCGACTCATGGGGGCCGCCATCTTTGACGCCATCTTCAATGCCACCCGCCACGCGTGACCCATGGGGCCGCCATTTTGGAACCACTCCGCCGCCTCCCTAGACCCCTGCTCAACCGGTCATACGCTGGCCACCACTACCTCCGACCGGCCCACCCACCGCTTTCCGAAGCTCGCCTCCATCACACTCTACCAGTCTCGACCTCATCATCTCACGAAATCCACGATGACCGTCTGGATCAACGGGCACGAGACAGCCTGCCTCTTCAACTCCGGGAGCACAGACAGCTTTATCCACCCAGATACGTTAAGGCGCTGCTCCCTCCCGATTTTACTCGCGACCCAGAAAATCTCCCTGGCTTCCGGATCACATTCCGTAGAAATCCGGGGGTACTGTGTCGCGCCCATTTCGGAACAGGGCGTAATGTACACTAACTTTAAGCTCTACGTCCTCCCCCATCTCTGCGCTGCCCTATTACTGGGGCTCGACATTAAGTGCCACCTCCAAAGCCTTACCTTAAAGTTCAGTGGACCCCTGCCCCCCCCTCACCGTCTGTTGCTTCGCAACCCTTAAGGTCACCCCACCTTCCCTCTTCGCTAACCTCACCCCGGACTGTAAACCCGTCGCCACCAGGAGCAGACGATACATTGTCCGGGACAGGGCCTTTATCAGGTTGGAGGTCCAGCGACTCCTATGAGGGGATTATTGAGGCTTATGCCAGGCCCTGTAGAGCCCAAGTGGTGGTCGTCAAGATTGGGGAGAAGCACTGGATGGTCATCGACTACAGTTAGACGATCAACCGGTACACGCAGCTCGATGCGTACCCCCTCCCCCGCATTTCTGACATGGTCAATCAGATTGCGCAGTATCGAGTTTTCTTCACAGTCTGAGTACCACCAGCTCCCTATCCGCCCGATGGACCGCCAATACACTGCCTTCGAGGCAAATGGCCGCCTCTACCACTTCCTCAGAGTTCCCTTCGGCGTCACCAATGGGGTCTCGGTCTTCCAGCAAGAAATGGACCGAATGGTTGACCGGCGGCAGCGGTGCGCAGGGGCCTTCTGGGAGGTGAGTAGTTAGTTTAAAAGCTCTTACCTTTACAGGAGCAGCCCTTTGGATTTCGGCGGCAGCGGTGCGCAGGGGCCTTCTGGGAGGTGAGTAGTTAGTTTAAAAGCTCTTACCTTTACAGGAGCAGCCCTTTGGATTTCGGCGGCAGCGGTGCGCAGGGGCCTTCTGGGAGGTGAGTAGTTAGTTTAAAAGCTCTTACCTTTACAGGAGCAGCCCTTTGGATTTCGGCGGCAGCGGTGCGCAGGGGCCTTCTGGGAGGTGAGTAGTTAGTTTAAAAGCTCTTACCTTTACAGGAGCAGCCCTTTGGATTTCGGCGGCAGCGGTGCGCAGGGGTCTTCTGGGAGGTGAGTAGTTAGTTTAAAAGCTCTTACCTTTACAGGAGCAGCCCTTTGGATTTCGGCGGCAGCGGTGCGCAGGGGCCTTCTGGGAGGTGAGTAGTTAGTTTAAAAGCTCTTACCTTTACAGGAGCAGCCCTTTGGATTTCGGCGGGAACCGGAAGTTCGACCTCTGGCAAGTCTCCCCCCCCCCCAATAAATTCTGGTGGAGAGGAAACCCGAGACACTACACGTGTAGTGTCTCCCACCCACCCTCCTCCTCTAACCTAATAATAAGACCCATTGGTGTAAGGTAAGTGCCATATTATATTATTATATTATTAGCATTGTGCAGGCCAAGGATTGGAGGTGGAGGAGCAGTCTCTGTCAGCGAGAGAACCTGAGAACATCTCAGAAGGTAAGCAAGTGATTTTTACTTTTATACCTTTTTTTCAAATTGTGTGTGTCGGGGGGAAACTGAAGTGACATCACAGAAAAGCTGTGACCTGAGTGGCTGGTTGGGATTCTAACCTAAATTTTTTTGAGTATTTGGGAACTAATTAAACATAATAACTTAATTATAATTTAGAGGATATCTAAGCCAGAGATCGGAGGATATTATAGTTAGCTATCGCATTTCTATTAGAAATCTAGTGCTAGGAAACAGATAGTTGACAGTAACTTTGTAATTTAAAAAAAAAGTATTTATTAAAAAAAAAAAAGACAAATTTTAATTAATTGACGCAATGTCAGTTAGAGGGGTGCTGTGCTCTGACTGTGAGATGTGGCAGGTCCGGGAGGCTTCCAGCGTCCCGGATGGCTTCATCTGCAGAAAGTGCACCCAACTGCAGCTCCTCACAGACCGCATGGTTCGGTTGGAGCAGCAATTGGATGCACTTAGGAGCATGCAGGTGGCAGAAAGCGTCATAGATCGCAGTTATGTAAGTGTGGTCACACCCAAGGTGCAGGCAGAGAAATGGGTGACCACCAGAAAGGGCAGGCAGTCAGTGCAGGAATCCCCTGTGGTTGTCCCCCTCTCGAACAGATATACCCCTTTGGATACTGTCGGGGGGGATAGCCTATCAGGGGAAAACAGCAGCAGCCAGAGCAGTGGCACCACGGCTGGCTCTGATGTTCAGAAGGGAGGGTCAAAGCGCAGAAGAGTAATAGTTATAGGGGACTCTATAGTCAGGGGAACAGATAGGCGCTTCTGTGGACGTGAAAGAGACTCCAGGATGGTATGTTGCCTCCCTGGTGCCAGGGTCCAGGATGTCTCCGAACGGGTAGAGGGAATCCTGAAGGGGGAGGGCAAACAGGTAGAGGTCGTTGTACATATTGGTACTAACAACATAGGCAGGAAGGGGCATGAGGTCCTGCAGCAGGAGTTCAGGGAGCTAGGCAGAAAGTTAAAAGACAGGACCTCGAGGGTTGTAATCTCGGGATTACTCCCTGTGCCACGTGCCAGTGAGGCTAGAAATAGGAAGATAGAGCAGACAAACACGTGGCTAAACAGCTGGTGTAGGAGGGAGGGTTTCTGTTATCTGGACCACTGGGAGCTCTTCCGGGGCAGGTGTGACCTGTATAAGATGGACGGGTTGCATCTAAACCGGAGAGGCATAAATGTCCTGGCCGCGAGATTTGCTAGTGTCACACGGGAGGGTTTAAACTAGTATGGCAGGGGGGTGGGCACGGGAGCAATAGGTCAGAAGGTGAGAGCGTTGAGGGAGAACTAGGGAATAGGGACAGTGTGGCTCTGAGGCAGAGCAGACGGGGAGAAGTTGCTGAACACAGCGGGTCTGGTGGCCTGAAGTGCATATGTTTTAATGCAAGGAGCATTACGGGTAAGGCAGATGAACTTAGAGCTTGGATTAGTACTTGGAACTATGATGTTGTTGCCATTACAGAGACCTGGTTGAGGGAAGGGCAGGATTGGCAGCTAAACGTTCCAGGATTTAGATGTTTCAGGCGGGATAGAGGGGGATGTAAAAGGGGAGGCGGAGTTGCGCTACTTGTTCAGGAGAGTATCACAGCTATACAGCGAGAGGACACCTCAGAGGGCAGTGAGGCTATATGGGTAGAGATCAGGAATAAGAAGGGTGCAGTCACAATGTTGGGGGTATACTACAGGCCTCCCAACAGCCAGCGGGAGATAGAGGAGCAGATAGGTAGACAGATTTTGGAAAAGAGTAAAAACAACAGGGTTGTGGTGATGGGAGACTTCAACTTCCCCAATATTGACTGGGACTCACTTAGTGCCAGGGGCTTAGACGGGGCAGAGTTTGTAAGGAGCATCCAGGAGGGCTTCTTAAAACAATATGTAAACAGTCCAACTAGGGAAGAGGCGGTACTGGACCTGGTATTGGGGAATGAGCCCGGCCAGGTGGTAGATGTTTCAGTAGGGGAGCATTTCGGTAACAGTGACCACAATTCAGTAAGTTTTAAAGTACTGGTGGACAAGGATAAGAGTGGTCCGAGGATGAATGTGCTAAATTGGGGGAAGGCTAATTATAACAATATTAGGCGGGAACTGAAGAACATAGATTGGGGGCGGATGTTTGAGGGCAAATCAACATCTGACATGTGGGAGGCTTTCAAGTGTCAGTTGATAGGAATACAGGACAGGCATGTTCCTGTGAGGAAGAAAGATAAATACGGCAATTTTCGGGAACCTTGGATGACGAATGATATTGTAGGCCTCGTCAAAAAGAAAAAGGAGGCATTTGTCAGGGCTAAAAGGCTGGGAACAGACGAAGCCTGTGTGGCATATAAGGAAAGTAGGAAGGAACTTAAGCAGGGAGTCAGGAGGGCTAGAAGGGGTCATGAAAAGTCATTGGCAAATAGGGTTAAGGAAAATCCCAAGGCTTTTTACACTTACATAAAAAGCAAGAGGGTAGCCAGGGAAAGGGTTGGCCCACTGAAGGATAGGCAAGGGAATCTATGTGTGGAGCCAGAGGAAATGGGCGAGGTACTAAATGAATACTTTGCATCAGTATTCACCAAAGAGAAGGAATTGGTAGATGTTGAGTCTGGAGAAGGGGGTGTAGATAGCCTGGGTCACATTGTGATCCAAAAAGACGAGGTGTTGGGTGTCTTAAAAAATATTAAGGTAGATAAGTCCCCAGGGCCGGATGGGATCTACCCCAGAATACTGAAGGAGGCTGGAGAGGAAATTGCTGAGGCCTTGACAGAAATCTTTGGATCCTCGCTGTCTTCAGGGGATGTCCCGGAGGACTGGAGAATAGCCAATGTTGTTCCTCTGTTTAAGAAGGGTGGCAGGGATAATCCCGGGAACTACAGGCCGGTGAGCCTTACTTCAGTGGTAGGGAAATTACTGGAGAGAATTCTTCGAGACAGGATCTACTCCCATTTGGAAGCAAATGGACGTATTAGTGAGAGGCAGCACGGTTTTGTGAAGGGGAGGTCGTGTCTCACTAACTTGATAGAGTTTTTCGAGGAGGTCACTAAGATGATTGATGCAGGTAGGGCAGTAGATGTTGTCTATATGGACTTCAGTAAGGCCTTTGACAAGGTCCCTCATGGTAGACTAGTACAAAAGGTGAAGTCACACGGGATCAGGGGTGAACTGGCAAGGTGGATACAGAACTGGCTAGGCCATAGAAGGCAGAGGGTAGCAATGGAGGGATGCTTTTCTAATTGGAGGGCTGTGACCAGTGGTGTTCCACAGGGATCAGTGCTGGGACCTTTGCTCTTTGTAGTATATATAAATGATTTGGAGGAAAATGTAACTGGTCTGATTAGTAAGTTTGCAGACGACACAAAGGTTGGTGGAATTGCGGATAGCGATGAGGACTGTCTGAGGATACAGCAGGATTTAGATTGTCTGGAGACTTGGGCGGAGAGATGGCAGATGGAGTTTAACCTGGACAAATGTGAGGTAATGCATTTTGGAAGGGCTAATGCAGGTAGAGAATATACAGTGAATGGTAGAACCCTCAAGAGTATTGAAAGTCAAAGAGATCTAGGAGTACAGGTCCACAGATCACTGAAAGGGGCTACACAGGTGGAGAAGGTAGTCAAGAAGGCATACGGCATGCTTGCCTTCATTGGCCGGGGCATTGAGTATAAGAATTGGCAAGTCATGTTGCAGCTGTATAGAACCTTAGTTAGGCCACACTTGGAGTATAGTGTTCAATTCTGGTCGCCACACTACCAGAAGGATGTGGAGGCTTTAGAGAGGGTGCAGAAGAGATTTACCAGAATGTTGCCTGGTATGGAGGGCATAAGGTATGAGGAGCGATTGAATAAACTCGGTTTGTTCTCACTGGAACGAAGGAGGTTGAGGGGCGACCTGATAGAGGTATACAAAATTATGAGGGGCATAGACAGAGTGGATAGTCAGAGGCTTTTCCCCAGGGTAGAGGGGTCAATTACTAGGGGTCATAGGTTTAAGGTGAGAGGGGCAAAGTTTAGAGTAGATGTACGAGGCAAGTTTTTTACGCAGAGGGTAGTGGGTGCCTGGAACTCACTACCGGAGGAGGTAGTGGAGGCAGGGACGATAGGGACATTTAAGGGGCATCTTGACAAATATATGAATAGGATGGGAATAGAAGGATACGGACCCAGGAAGTGTAGAAGATTGTAGTTTAGTCGGGCAGTATGGTCGGCACGGGCTTGGAGGGCCGAAGGGCCTGTTCCTGTGCTGTACATTTCTTTGTTCTTTGTTCTTTGTTCTAGTACGGGCTGCGGGCCACATTCCCGTACCTAGATAATGCGGCCATGACCAGCAGGACCATGACGCAAACCTCCGGCATTTCCTCCATACCGCTAAGCTCCTTAACCTCACATACAATAAGGAGAAATGCGTTTTCCGCACAACACGCCTAGCCAGCCTTGGCTACGTTGTGGAAAACGGAGTCCTAGAGCATGACCCCGACCGCATGCGCCCCCTCCTGGAACTTCCCCTCCCCCACTGGCCCAAGGCCCTGAAGAGATGCCTAGGGTTCTTCTCTTATTATGCCCAGTGGGTCCCCAATTATGCGGACAAGGCCCGTGGCTTTCTTCACCCGTAACGTCCATGCCAGAGGGGTGCTGCCCCAGATGATGTCGCAGGCTACCATCTCCTTGATTCTAAAACGGGGCAAGAACCCGGAGTCGTGGGTCTTATAGGCCGATCTCCCTTCTTAACATGGATGCTAAACTGCTGGCAAAGCTTTTAGCCATTAGGATTGAGGATTGTGTGCCGAGTGTTATTAGGGAGGATCAAACAGGATTCGCTAAAGGTAGGCAACTGGTGGCGAATATAAGAAGATTGTTCAATGTGATCATGATGCCCACAGAGGGAAAGGAGGTGGAGGTAGTGGTGGCAATGGACGCGGAGAAGGCATTTGACCGGGTAGAGTGGGAGTACTTATGGGAGGTGCTGGGAAGGTTTGGATTTGGGGTGGGTTTCATCGACTGGGTCTGGCTGCTATATCAGGCCCCGGAGGTGAGTGTGAGGGCAAACAGACGACTTCCGACTATTTTAGACTGCACCGCGGGACGAGACAGGGGTGCCCCTCTCCCCACTGCTGTTTGCGCTAGCTATAGAGCCGTTGGCAATTGCTCTGAGGGCTTCAGAGGGTTGGAAGGGGCTGGTTTGGGGCGGGGGGGGGGGGGGGGGTGAAGCATAGAGTTTCATTGTATGCAGATGACTTGCTCTTGTACATTTTAGACCCGATGGCAGGGATGGACGGAATCATTCGGTCGGTTTTCGAAGTACAAATTGAATATGAAAAAAGGTGAAATGTTTGTAGTTCAGGAGAGGGGCCAAGGGGACCGGCTGAGGGAGCTGCCGTTCCGGTTAGTGGGGACAGTTTCAGGTACCTGGGAATACAAGTGGCGCGGGATTGGGGTCGACTGCACAAGCTGAACCTGTCCTGGCTGGTAGGTCAAATGCGAGGGGAGTTCCGGAGGTGGGATGCTGTCGTTAGCTGGGAGAGTACAGACAGTTAAAATGACGGTCCACCCGAGGTTCTTATTCGTGTTCCAGTGTCTCCCCATTTTCATTCCACATTCCTTTTTAAGAGGGTAAGCAAGATTATTTTGGGCTTTGTATGGGCGGGCAAGTCCCCGCGAGTGAAGAGGATGATGCTCGAGCGGAACCGGGGGGAAGGGGGCTTGCACTGCCGAATTTCAGCAACTATTATTGGGCAGATAACATAGCCATGATAAGGAAATGGGTGGGAAGGGGGGGGGGGGGGGGGGGGTCGACTTGGGAGCGGGTTGATGCAGCCTCATGTAGGGGTACCAGTCTGGGGGCGTTGGTGACGGTGCCTCTGCCGTTTCCACCGGCGCGCTTCTCCACCAGTCCTGTAGTGTTGCGGCCCTTCGGATCTGGGGACAATGGAGGAGGCACGTGGGAACAACGGGAGCATCGGTCTGGTCCCAGCTATGTGTCAACCATTGGTTTGCCCCGGGGAGGTTGGACGGGGGGTTTCGGGTATGGCAGAGGGCGGGGATTGAGCGGATGGGAAATTTGTTTTTGGAAGGGAGCTTCCCTAGCTTGAGGGCCCTGGAGGCCAAGTTTGGATTGACGAGGGGGAATGAATTCCGGTATATTCAGGTGCGGGACTTTTTGCGTAGGCAGGTGCCATCTTTTCCACTCTTGCCACTAAAGGGGATCCAAGATAGGGGAGTGTCTAGAGGATGGGTGGGGAGGGAAGTGTCTCGGTTATTTACAAGGAGCTCATGGGGGCGGAGGAGATGCAGACCGAGGAGCTGAGGCATAAATGGGAGGAGGAGTTGGGAGGGGAGATTGAGGAAGGCATGTGGGCGGACGCGCTGAGCAGGGTCAATGGGACTGCAACATGTGCCAGGCTTGGCCTGATTCAATTTAGCGTCGTCCACCGGGCCCACATGAGTGTCCCGGATGAGCAGATTCTTCGGTGGAGAGGACAGGTGTGTAAAGTGTCTGAGAGGACCGGCAGACCATGTCCACATGTTTTGGGCTTGTCCAAAACTTAGGAGATACTGGCAGGGGTTCGAGGACGTCAAGTCTAAAGTACTGAACACGAGGGTGGCAATGAGCCCAGAGGTGGCGATTCTTGGTGTTTCAGAGTCCCCGGACGTCCAGGGGGAGAAAGAGGCCGATGTCTTGGCCTTTGCTTCCCTGGTAGCCCGGAGACGGATACGTCTAGCTTGGAGGGACTCAAAGCCCCCGAAGTCGGAATAGTTAGGGGAATGTAGTATAGGGGGTCAATTAGGCAGATCTGGGTGGGGCGGGCTACGGCAATTGCACTTTGTACTTTGTTTACTGCACAGTCCTTTTGTTTTCCCGTTCTGTAATTCTACTGCTAACAATGCCAAAAAATACCTCATTAAAATCATTTATTAAAAGAAATAATAAGACACAGCTGGGCAAAATCAAGAACGACAAGATTCTGAGGTTGAGGATCGAACTCTCCACCTACTACGATATCTTGTACGAAGCTCAATGAGTCCCCAGATGCCCTATCCCGCGGTACATGTGCCAACGCACAAGTAGACTGACTTCGGGCCCTCCACAATGACCTCTGTCACCCTGGGGTCACCCGTTTTTTTCATTTTATCAAGGCTCGCAACCTGCCTTATTCCATCGAGGAGGTCAGGACCATGACCAGGGACGGCCAGGTCTGCGCGGAGTGCAAACCGCACTTCTATTGGCCCGACAGAGCACACCTGATAAAGGCCTCCTGCCCCTTTGAGCGTCTCAGCATCGACTTCAAAGGGTCCATCCCCTCCACTGACCATAACGTGTACTTCCTCAATGTTGTTGACGAATATCCACGATTCCCCTTTGCCATCTCATGCCCTGACATGACCTCTGCCACCGTAATCAAGGCCCTGCACAGTCTCGTCACCTTGTTCGGTTTCCCCACCTACATCCATAGCGATTGGGGTTCCTCCTTCATGAGCGACGAGTTGCGTCAGTTCCTGCTTAGCCAGGCCATCGCCACAAGCAGGACGACCAGCTACAACCCCCGGGGAAATGGACAGGTGGAGAGGGAGAACGCAACGGTCTGGAATGCATTCCTTCTGGCCCTACGGTCTAGATGTCTCCCAGTGTCCCGCTGGCAGGAGGTCCTTCCCGATGTGCTCCACTCCATCCGGTCATTCCTGTGCACTGCCACCAATGAGACCCCTCACAAACGTATGTTTGCCTTCCCTAGGAAGCCCACCTCAGGGGTCTCATTCCCGTCCTGGCTGACAGTCCCAGGGCCCGTCCTCCTCCGGAAGCATGCGAGGAGTCATAAATCGGATCCCCTCGTCGAGAAGGTCCAGCTCCTCCATGCCAACCCACAATATGCCTACGTGGCACATCATGACGAGCGGCAGGACACAGTCTCCCTCCGGGATTTGGCACCTGCAGGTTCCCCAGCGACCATCACCACCACACCCGACCCTACACCGTCTCCGTCCACCACTACCCGGCTACTTCAAGATTTGCCACCCGCAAGCCCATCGGCGACCATCACCACCATCCCCGCCCCTACACCGTGCCCCCCTCCACCGACTCAACTACTGAGCGAAGAAGAAGACAACACGCTCCCGGACGCGTAGGTCTTGACACGGCGATCACGGCGGAAGGTCAAAGCCCCCGACAGACTCGACCTTTAAGTCCACTTCACCCCCGCTGGACTCTTGTTTTTAACAGGGGGTGAATGTGGTAAACCACTGTTAGTGTATTATATGTATTGTGGTAAACTGTTACTGTACTACATGTATTGTAGTAAACCATTGCCTGATGGCTCCACCTCCCCTCGGGCTCGATATAAAGGTGGCTGACCTCCGGCCCGACCCCAGTTCGGGATCAGTGGCCAGGAGGCTTTCTGTTTAGCTTATTCAAGCCACAGTTTCGTTCACTACTCGTCCTGTGTTAATTGATGACACATCAATCACATTTTGAGTCCAAACGGTTTAATGATGAGGCAAAACGATGACAGAGAAGGAAGGAAAAGGAAGCAAATCCTGTTCTCTAGATCCCACTATCTCATGGGACATTCTGCCCCACATGCCCAAAGATTTGCGGTTCAAGAATCAGCCTGCTCATTCACACAAAGACCCGTGACAGGAACTCGCAATGCTGATTTGGTGTCATCCTCAAATCGAGAGACAGCGGACAAAGAGTGTAATATTCCAGTACCATTTGGCTTGTTATGGTTGAAAATAACAAACTTCAATCCTTCAGCTGAACTCACTTTTCCAGTGTAGATCCAATTGCTAGCTTAATTACAACATTAATATAAAACTGAATGGCCCACAATATTTCCACATAAAAATAATCTTCTCAAACGTATTTCCATGACTCCTGCTGTAGTTGATGTCATGGTAGGCCATTGTAAGCCAAATGTGGAAGTTAAAATGAAAAATGAAAATGAAAATCGCTTATTGTCACAAGTAGGCTTCAATGAAGTTACTGTGAAAAGCCCCTAGTCGCCACATTCCGGCGCCTGTTCAGGGAGGCTGGTACAGGAATTGAACCGTGCTGCTGGCTTGCTTGGTCTGTTTTAAAAGCGAGCGATTTAGCTCAGTGTGCTAAACCAACCTCTATATTGCATTTACAGCCCTCTGCTATTGCAGCACTCTGATTTGTGTGTATGTTGTGATCTTATGAACCAATCTCATGACATGTAAAGCAGTATGCCAAGCTTTCAGGTAAAGATTACTGTCCTAACCGTAGTGTTACCCAGTTTTGTTTTAATAGAATTTACAGTGCAGAAGGATGCCATTCGGCCCATCGAGTCTGCACCAGCCCTTGGAAAGAGCACCCAACCCAAGCCTAGTTGCACGGATATTGAGTTGTCTAAAGTCCATTGGTCTAACGTGTAACTTTTGACTTGGAACTATATCACCGTTCCTTTGCTGTGGCTGGGCCAAAATCTGGAACTCCCTCCATACCAGCACTATAGGTGTACCTATACCACATGGACTGCAGCGGTACAAGAACACCTTCTCAAGGGAATTAGGGATGGTCAATGAATCTTGGCCCAGCCAGTGATGTCCACATCCCATCAATGAATTAAAAAGCTGGGGCGGGATTCTCCGACCCCCCGCCGGCGCATAGAGTGGCCCCCGACTGACGCTGTGCCGGCCCCAATGGCGCCGATTCTCATCACGTCCTGATGTCGGGGCGGCGCAATTCGCGCAGCTCGCCAGCGATTCTCCGACCTGGCGCGGGATCGGAGAATCTAGCCCAAGGTGGAACCTTCTAGCTTCCCACCAGAGGAGGCACTTATTTCATTCTCAGATTATTGGAAAAGCTAAATGACTGAGTTTCTAAAATAACATACAAAACAAAGCAAAACTATGCTAACCACTAGTATATTAATTATGTCTCGTAAGGGGCAGCATGTGGCACAGTGGTTAGCACTGGGACTACGGCGCTGAGGACCCAAGTTCGAATCCCGGCACTGGATCACTGTCCGTGTGGTGTTTGCACATTCTCCCCGTGTCTGCTTGGGTTTCACCCCCACAACCTAAAGATGTGCAGGTTAGGTGGATTTGCCACGCTAAATTGCCCCTTAATTGGAAACAAATAACCAATTGGGTACTCTAAATTTATTTTTTTTAAATTATGTCTCATAATTATGCATCTATTGAGTCAGGTTTAGCAGTGAGGTAGATTTATTTTATCCCATGCATTGTTCCCAAAGAGGCATTTTTGATCACAGTTTGTGATTCATGTCTGGAGAAGTGTGATGTAATTTGTTTGGGGGAGGCTAACAAAGCAATGGAAGACACAACAAATGGTAGGATATTGAGAAGTGTGAAGGAACTGGGGAACCATGGAGTTCATGCCCTCAAAATTATAGAATATAAGAGCTGGAAGGTTCTGTTGAAACTATACTGAAAACTAGATAGACCAGCTGGTCTATGTGTGCAGTTCTGGTCACCACACTACAGGAAAGATGTGATTGCACTAAAAGGTGCGCAGAGGAGATTAACAAGGAAATTGCCTGGAATGGAGAGTTCAAGTTATGAGGAAAGATTGCAATGGCCAGGATTGCTTTCTTTGGAATAGAGGACATTGAGGGGAGGTCTAATTAAAGTGTTTAACATCTTAAATAATCTAGTTGGATCCTGTTGGAAGGTCCTGTTGCCATTGGTTGAGTGACCAGAGGCATCGATTTCGGGCAACAGGTAGGAGATTTAGTGGTGATTAAAGGGGATTTGTTTTCTTCCAGATGGTGGTGGTGATCTGGAACTCATTGCTTCAAAGGGGAGTAGAGGCAGAAATGCTGGTAACATTTAAAATGTACTTGGATATGCACTAGAAGTGCAGTATCCTACGAGGCTAATGACCAAGAAGTGGAAAATGGGATTAGGCTGGCTAGCTTGTTGTCATTTGGCGCCGTCCTGATCGGACGAATGATCTCCATCTGTGCTGTAAAGTCTATGATTCCATCGTTTTTCTCTGTAATTGTGGGCATTTTCCCATGAGGTGCAGATTGAGCGCGTGGCAGCTGTGGTACGCATGGCTGTCAACCAGAAGACATAGCACCATCATGGGGCATGGACCCCATACAATTTACATTATTGGCTCATGTTTTAATTAGATCAGTGAGCTTCCAAGACAAGACTCACTCCTTACTGATGTGTTGGGTACTCTGCTACACAGACGAACCAACACGGTTGCGAATGGTACAACTCAGTTTTATTGCTACCATTTATTTACAGTGTAAACTGGTTACTGAGGTTCGATCATAACCCTAGAATCTGTGGACCTATTCCTAATACTATCTTGTAGAGGCATTCAGCACATGGTGGATGTCTGAGTGGCTTGCTATGAGCTCTGTGCCCTGAGCTGTCTCCTCCTGGAATGCTCAGGAAGTGCCGTGTTCCCTGTTTTGTACTGTGTATGCTCTTGCCTGTGATTGGCTGTGGTGTTGTGTGTGTGCTGATTGGTCTGTTGATCTGTCCATCAGTATGTATGCGCTGTGATGTTTACCTGAATATCATGACACTTACAAAGGATGGGAAATCTGCTGCTGCTTCTTATATTCTCTGGCAGCATTTTAAAATGTTTCATTGTGGGGGACTGAGACCCGCTAGATTGTACAGTCCCAGGAAAAATTAGGGCCCCCAGCCCTCACAACATAATTCTTAATGGAGTTGTTGATTGACCAAGCCACCGCCAGTAATACGATCCACTTCTCAATTGATGGTGTTCTTTCTTGTTCCCAGAAGTGCAAAATAATCACACTTGTGGACTCAAAATGCTGGAGTTTCACCGAGTGCCTATCTTCCAGTTCTCCATGTGGTTGTTGGACTGATAAGATTGTTGCTCGGCACCCGATTGCAGTTCAGCAGTGAATGTGGCATAATGGACATACATCAACAGAGCAATTTGTTCCTGATTCTACGAATAATATAACAATTTAACAATTGGGTCACAAGTGGAGTAGGGGCTGGAAATAAAAGACAGAGGATGTCAATGTATCGCCTCCAAGACTTAGCACCAGTTTATAAATAAGCCAAAATGACGTGGCCAAGATTTGCGTTGTTTTATATCATCCCGCAGGACACCACTTAAAGATTCGTATGATTCATCTTTTTCTTCCTCACACCCTCTTTTTGCTCTTATAATTGCTCCTTTTCTTTGTCGAAACTTGCTGCTTCATCTCATCGTCGCGAACATGGTGCTCAGCTGTTGAAACCAGTTAAATAGGGCACTCATTAACACACTTCAACCCTTCTTGAAGAACCTGACAAACACCAGGAGGAAGTCTATCCGAAGTAGGTCATTCTACTCCTCAAATCCTGACAACAGTGGTACAGATGATGATATCATTAGCAGAGCGAATGCATTAAGCACCGAAGATGGTTAATCTAGTGGCCTGGTACAGCTTGGGATTTAAGCATCTTCCCTTTTTATTTCCAACTTAACAGTGAGTCACACACCCACACACTCAGCATGGGAACCTGCACAGCATTGTCATTCATTCTCTGCGTCGTCTCCTTGCCACTATATGCTAATCCAATGCCCTTCTTCCCTTTATCTGGATACAAACGACTCAAACGCAGTTACTCAGTCACACCTGGAAGATGAATCATCACTTGTTCCAGCTCTTCCAAGTACCAGCACAGAATTCAGCACCCCCATTTGGCACAAATAGCGTTGGAGTTAATGCACCTAGCGGCACTGTAGCACAGTGGCTAGCACTGTTGCTTCACAGCTCCAGGGTCCCAGGTTCAATTCCCGGCTTGGGGCACTGTCTGTGCGGAGTCTGCATGTTCACCCCGTGTCTGGGTGGGTTTCCTCCGGGTGCTCCGGTTTCCTCCCACAATTCCCGAAAGATGTGCTGTTGGGTAATTTGGACATTCTCAATTCTCCCTCTGTGTACTTGAACAAGCGCCGGAATGTGGTGACTGGAGGTTCTTCACATCTTCAACTCTCTGTAATCAACCATGGAGCTCAAGCTTACATCAGTGAATTCTATATAAGCACTTCCTGCAGGAACCGGTGGCACAATTAATAGTATGTATAAGCCAGTTTTAATCATGTAGAGCTGCGCCGAGTGTTTCGATAATAAAAATGAGGATCTTTATTGTCACAAGTAGGCTTACATTAACACTGCAATGAAGTTACTGTGAAAAGCCCCTAGTCGCCATATTCTGGTGCCTGTTCGTGTACACAGGGAGAATTGAGAATGTCCAATTACCTAACAGCACGTCTTTCGGGACTTGTGGGAGGAAACCGGAGCACCCGGAGAAAGCCCACACAGACACAGGGAGAACGTGAAGACTCCACACAGACAGTGACCCAAGCCGGGAATCGAACCTGGGACCCTGGAGCTGTGACGCAACAGTGCTAACCACTGTGCTACCGTGCTGCCTATGGTGATCCTCTTATATTTGTTGGAGCAAATATTAATATTGAACTTTTGACAGATGTAATTTATTTGAGGAATGGAAGGACTGAGAAAGGTATTTGAAATTACTCTATCCACTACATGGTGGCCTCGTGTTGTCTCTGTTGCAGAGCAGAGTTATACAGCATATTTCAAACCACTATCATGATGGAATGCCAAAGCTGTTTGGGAATCAGAATCACTGCTTGACGACTTCAATGATCTGCTCTAGTTAGCTCAGCAATCTGATTGTGGTGCAAGTGGATGGCTGAACATGGGTTTTCGAGATAAGCCATGGACCAAAGATCATGGGCCGGGATTCTCTGAGCCCACGCCGGGTCGGAGAATCGCTGGGGGGGGGGGCAGCGCGAGAATCCCCCCGGGCCGCCGATTCTCCGGCGACCAGCAAATCGGCGGCAGTCGCGCCCATGTGGTCACAATGGCGCCGGTCGGGGGCTGCTGAAATAGGACCCCGCGGCGATCCTCCGCGGGCGATGGGCCAAACTCCCGCTGAGTTCCGCCTTATCCCGCCAGCATGGTTCAAACCTGGTACGACCCGCCAGGAGCCTGGGCCCGAGGGCGATGTGGACGTCCTGGTGGGGGGGGGGGCGGGGGGATCTGACTCCGGGGGGATCTGACTCCGGGGGGGGAGGACCTCCAGGGGGTCCAGGCCCGCAATCGGGGGCTTCCGACCGGCGGGCGGCCGTGATCTGGAGGGGGCCTAACTCCTTCCGTGCGGTCACCGACATGTTGCTCCGTGCCGGCATGGAGATGTCAACCACGCGGATGTGCCGGCACGGAGACAGACGTCGCGCGTATGCGTGGACACGCGCCGACCGGCCGTCACGCGCAGGGCTGGCTTTCGTCGCTGGAGCAGCACACAGCACTCCGATGGCGTTCTAGCCTCCAAAGAACAGGAGAATTACTGGGCCTGGAGGCCTGTTGATGCCGGCGAAGCTCGCGCCGGTATTGACGCTGGCGACAACACTTGGCCGCGATATCGGAGAATCCCGGCCCCTTCCATGTTTCAAATGATGGCTGTTGCAGTCTTGAAGAAGCCAAAGACAAAGAAAATAAGGGCTGCAGTCACTTTTATTACAACAGGTCATCCTGCAGGATGGCAGGTTCCCTTCCACAAAGATGTTTATGACATCCTAACATTTGCAACTGCTTTCCAGAACTATCCTTCAATTGACACCATTTACCAAATTAAATTTCACAACTTGCCTGGGCACGTTATTACAAGTGCAAGATTTTATAAGGTCATTATGTTTTAAGCTGCCTTCTAAATGCAAAGTAAAACGAAGGAATGAGGTGTGGCATGTGATTTCCTATTAATTCTGCCAAATGATGAGCCTTTGTCACCTAGTTGCCATGGGAACCAGGGATCCAGGTCAAGCCTGTTGAAACCCAAATGCCAGCTTGCATACCTGTACACAATGAATGGAGCAGCTGGCTTTACAATAGGCAGCCTCAGACTTTCTAACTCAGAGAGTCCAGGGGAAGGAGACAGGGAAAGAGTATTTCCTACGCACAGCAGGGGAATATGGTATTCTGTTAGCCACCAGGGAGAATGTGGGTGGGACCTCACCCTCAGGTTGAAGAGACAAAACAGATTTCAGGACATTGGAAGACTCACCTTCGAGGAGCCGGGAGAAGGAAGAGAGGGTTGTTGTGGTAATATCACTGGGGTAGTAATCCAGAAGCTCAGATTAATACTTGGGGGACATGGGCTCAAATCCAACTGCGGTTGGAGTTTAAATCCTGTTAATAAAACCTGTAATTTAAAAGCTGCTGCGGGATTCTCCGTCAGTGGGATCTTCTGCTTCGCCAGCACCACACCCACTCCGCGGGTTTCCCAATGGTGTGGGACTGCCGCTATGGGAAACCTCATTGGCCAACTGCCGGAACGGAGGATCCCGCTGCCGGTGGTGGCACGCCGTGCCAGAACATGGGGCTGGCAGGTCAGAGAATCCCGACCCTGGTCTTCGTAATAGTGACCATCAAATCGTTGTTGATTGATATAAGGAAATCAGTCATCATTACCTGGTCTGTGACTCACAACCCAATGTGGTTGACCTTTAACTACCCTCTGAAATGGTTGAGTAAGTGACCAAGGTTTAAGGCAATTAGGGCAAAAAATGCTGGCCTTCCCAATGACACCCGCACCTCTTCAAAGAATAAGTAAATAAAATAAGTCACTGGAATAGTCCTTGCTGCTGGAAATCGGTTTGAGGATTTTCAGACCGGGGAAAATAACCTTTAATGGACACTGGACATTGTGGACAGAGTTCTCAATTTTTGAGACAAAGTGTGACGGCTGGCAGCTCCAGGTGCCTATCCCATTGGAAGGAATGGTGGAGTCCTGCACTAGATTCTGCACTTCGGACCTCGTTAATTATGAACAGGCGAGGTCCCCTACAAGTCACTTGCAATTGATTCGTCTGCCCACTATCAGCCCTCAGGTTTTAAGGTCCAGGCGCTATATTTAGATACCAGGACAGTGACTCAGAGCCGGGATCGAACCTGGGACCTCGGCGCCGTGAGAATGCAGTGCTAACCACTGCGCCACCATGCTTGTCCAGCACACTCATATCACTCTCTCCATCCCACCTGTCTTCACCAGACTGGGCAGGATGTCAGTAACCTAGAGGAAAAAGCTAGCAGCCTCATGAAGAAGTCTGTTCCTTGATTCCCCCCCCCCCGGAGCCTATCACCTTCCCATGCCCCACTTGGATATTTCTCCACAGCACCTGCAGTCTTCCTGCATCCGTTTCCGGTAAATGATGTGGTATCCCTTTTACCCCTTTGTTTGCAGCTTTCCATGCAGCCTTGTCAGGATGCAGCTTCCCTCCCCTTTATCTTCTCTTCTTCATCCACCTCCTTGCTCTGCTGCCTGCCATCATGTGCCTTTACCCTCCCCACCCCTTGCACAGCCCTCCTTCCACATTTCCTTCCTTGTCTTTGTCAGGCCACCCTGGGCACTCACCTCGCATACCACACCTGTTCGAATTTCGGACCTTCTTTGAAGTGGCTGCATGAGTCCCACGGCACAGTGTTGTCCAACTAGATACTCGTCTGCGCCTCTAGGAGGAAGAAGACCCCTGTAATCTCTAGCCCCAGGCATAGTACTGATACAACTCAAGTGACACATGAGGGCCCATCAGTCCATTTGTACAGTGCTACCCATGCAGACCAGACTGGCATGGAGATGAAAGGCAGAAACCGGTCTGACCGGCAGAGTGTTGGCCTGTGTATCAGGAGCAGTGCAGCACTAAGGCAGAAAGGCTTCGATGCACTCACTTAAAAGTCTCTAGCGAACTGAGTGCCTTGTGCACACCACTCTTTCGAAGCAAGCCTGTTGAAAGCTGAGAGTATATTTGGACTGAAATCTGCAGAAACAACAATTCAGTCGAGTATGTCATGTGGCATAGGGTTTTTGGTCATGCTAGGAAGCTCATGGAGATTATATATTTTCTGTAGTGTAATGCATTAGTTGCATACTTAATATTATTGCTTTTTGTGTGGTCTTAAATCATGAAACCTTGTAGTGTGATCCTTTGAGTTGATAACTGGGAATTGAAACCCCGGGTGTCATTCTCCGACCCCCCAGCGGGTCGGAGAATGGCCGTTGGCCGCCGTGAATCCCGCCCCCGCCGGTTGCCGAAGTCTCCGGTACCGGAGATTGGGCGGGGGTGGGAATCGGGCCGCGCCGGTTGGCGGGCCCCCCCGCTCAATTCTCCGGCTCGGATGGGCCGAAGTCCCGCCGAGAAATTGCCTGTCCCGCTGGCGTAAATTAAAGTAGGTATTTACCGGCGGGACAAGGCGGCGTGGGCGGGCTCCGGGGTCCTGGGGGGGGCGCGGGGCGATCTGACCCCGGGGGGTGCCCCCACGGTGGCCTGGCCCGCGATCGGGGCCCACCGATCCGCGGGCGGGCCTGTGCCGTGGGGGCACTCTTTCCCTTCCGCCTCCGCAACGGCCTCCACCATGGCAGAGGCGGAAGAGACTCTCCCCACTGCGTATGCGCGGGAAACTGTCAGCAGCCGCTGACACTCCCGCGCATGTGCCGCCCGGGGATGTCATTTCCGCGCCAGCTGGCGGGGCAACAAACGCCGTTTCCGCCAGCTGGCGGGGCGGAAATCCCTCCGGCGCCGGCCTAGCCCCTCAATGTCGGGGCTCGGCCCCCAAAGATGCGGAGCATTCCGCACCTTTGGCGCGGCGCGATGCCCGTCTGATTGGCGCCGTTTTGGGCGCCAGTCGGCGGACATCGCGCCGTTGGGGGAGAATTTCGCCCCCCTTGTTTGAATCGTAATGTTTTGAAATCACAAAAGAAAAGTACTGTGGATGCTAGAAATCGGAAATAAAAATAGAGATTCTGGAAAAGGTTCAGCAGGTCAGGGAGCATCTTAGGAGAGCAACAGTGTTAACGTTTCAGGTCAATCACCTTTTGTCAGAATGGATTTAAACTCAGTGCCATGACAACTAGATTGCCATTGCGGAAGTTCCATTATTCATTAGCGCAAGAATAATTACATTTTTTTTGTGTTTACCTTATTTTCCACATATGCGTACAGATTCTTCAAGAAAGTGTTCTTGAAATAAATATCATTTTTTGAGTTTGAAGCTGCAGTTTGAGTTTAAGTTTAAGTTTGGTAGAAGTATGACTTGAGTGAGTTCCATATATCCAACTTCATTCAGTTGTGACAATCGAAACATGTGGGGCGAAAGTCTCTGGCCTCCCCACGGTGTGTTTTTTGGTGCTGGTAGGCGGCCTGCTGTTGGCCAGTGACAGGATCCACTGTCAATGGGATTTCTCATTGAATCCACCCCACGAGGCAGAAAATCTTCGGTGGGTCTGTGCCATCGACAGGAATGGAAGATCCCATCAGTTCGAACAGCTAGAAGATCTCGTCCTTAAAATGTGTCTGGCCTCATACTACTGTAGACACAGCTATATATGTGGAAGGAGTTCTGTTTTTTTTGGTATTTCTATATCATTTGTTTGCTCATGATGCTTAATAACAGAGTAAAGATCAATAAAAGCCAATAGCACTTCCAACTCCCGAGCTTATATTTTAATCCTAGCCCTTTTCATTCAAGGTGGTCATCTTTCCGCACAGATAATTGCTCATATATTTGAAATAACATTATAAATAACTTATTACTTGATCTGCATATCAATAGTGACAAAATAATTGTTAGTCACAAAATAAGTCACAGATTGACACTTAACTGTAATGCAACACTGTTTCCATAATGGTGAACGATCCACTTCTGTTCTGACTGATCATTCTTCCCAGTCAGCAAAAGGTAATCAAAATGTTCACATTATTCTCTAGACTTTGAGCTACTTTCTGGTGGGACATTTATAAACTGCAAATGCGATAATGTATAATAAAATCTTTGTACTCATTCATTTCACAAAATAGACAAGGTATAAAGTAGTTTGGGACCAAATGATTGATGGTGGAATTAGTGGAAGTGATAGTCTGGGCTGGAATTCAATGTAAGCAGAAGAATATATCTACATATATATGGAAATAATGGTTGGAATTTAATCCAGGTGACGGGGATGTCTGCCAGCTGGAGAGCTGTCAAGAGCTATGTTTCCCCTGTAGGGCCAGGCCATCATATTACGTGCTCATCTGGTACTTGAGTGGCCACTATCAGGCTTTCCACATGAGTTAAGATCCCAGGCGAGAGACTCCTGCTCCCCGAGATCTACCTACCATCCAGAAGCTTGGTTGAGATCTTGGGATAGAAAGGAGAAGAGGATTGGAGGTAGGGGCAGCTGCTCCATGAGGCTGGCTCCCTCAATCAGGCGCTTAGTGGCCAAAATTCTCCAGCCATTGGGATTCTCTGTTCCCGTCGGCAGCACACCCCTGCCCATGGGTTTACCATTGACAAGTGGCAGGAGTAGAGAATCCCACCGCCAGCGAATGGCATGCCGCCGAGAAACATGCTGCTGGGGGATCAGAGAATCCAACCCAATGTCAGTGAATGAGGGATCCTTCCGAAATCCCACATGTTAAACCGACAAGGGACTGCTTTTTGGGATTCCAGCATGGTGACTCCCCCACCTACCACTTGTTACATTCCAGGATGAGATCCTTAAGTGGGCACTGATTTCCCACTTAAGGGGCTCAATTAGCATTTGTGTGGGAAGACCATCCAAGAGCCTTCTGACTCCGAACCTAATTTGCCAGGTTTGCCCCAACCATTTAATCCTCCTCCCACCTGGATAAATGCCCTACTGCTGCCACCAATCTCACTGCCGGAGGTCATTAAATTCCATCCAATGCCTCAATTCTTGTTTTTATAGAATTTTAACTGACAACTAGAAATTTTGGGCGCAATTTAACTAAATGGGACCGCTGAGAAAAGCTATTAAGCCAGCACCTGGTTAGAGAAAGGGCCTCAGCGGGAAACGCCTGGCCAAAACCGCACATAAACCCGCTTTGTGCACTGAGGAGCTCCACTCGCCGCAACTCCTCAGTTCAACGAGAGATTGGGACGCCATTTAAAAATGACATTCCGATCTCTGGAGCCCCCCCCCTCCCACAGCTCAATGCACAATGGGACGGCCCCTGGCTCCCCCTTCACCCTCTCAATACCCATGGAAGACACCCCCAGCCCGATCGCCACTGCGCCACCTTGACAGTGCCAACCTGGCACCCTGGCAATACCCCTGGATGTCTGGTGGGGGTGGCGGCGGTTTATTCAGGCCGGTGTCACTGCCTGTGATATTTAAATGTTCTCAGAGGGCTGTGTTAGTCTGTTGCCTGTGTTGGGGGCAACTCTGGAGTGGCTGTCCAGGAATCTTAATTGTAGATGGATGGCAGCAATGAGATCTCGGAATGATGCAGCCTGAGTAAGAAGGGTGCCTATTAGCTTTGTCTATCCCTGAACTAGAAGGTAATTATTTTCTCTAACATTCCTGAGATGCATGATCGCCAAACTAATTGGCCATCGAGAGGTAACCCTTAACAATGTCAGCTGTCCACAGTCTCAAAATCAAGAAATAGGATGAAGACTCAGGGTTCAAGGCTAAACACTTGGGTACATGAGATCAAAAGGCACTGACTTTCTTATGTGCCAGACCCCAAAATCAGTGAGAGGATCCATTAGCCCCTAAGGCAGACATAACCATCCAGTTTACCCTGCCCATTATGAATATGTGAGCATGTAAACCCCTCGTGAGATAGAGAATAAAGGTGGGGAGAACCTTTGGGAGGCCAAATGTGACTCTGAATGGGCAAAAGTATTGGCCAGAAACAGAGAAACAGTCATGTAATGGAGATGGGAGGGCCCAGGAGCTGTGAGTACCGGATAAGGTCTGAGAGACTGTTTCCAGATCCAGGATGCCAATGGGTCAGGGGAGATAGTGATGTTATCCGGCTGCAACACCAACCTGTCTCTCTCTCTCTGATGCCTCGCAGGTCGTCAAGAGATATGGTGCTGGAAGTTCACAGACTCCAACAGCAATGAGAGGCAGCACCCAGGGAAGACTCAGCAACAGGACACCAGGGAGCAGCAGGGTAAACTCAGGGAGACCGTGCAGTACTTGTGCCACATCCTTGTTGACTTGGTACCACGTGGCAGAGGGCAAAGGACAGAGGACAGGACGTGAGTCACAGAAGCCCTCAACGTTTATGCCGCAAAGGTCTCCATGGTGGCGCCAACATGTTGCATTGTGTTTCAATGCTTCGGCTTGGACTATTTTAGAAACAACCAGCTTACGTAGTTAATTGGCTTGTATATTAAAAAGGTCATCACAGACGGTCGCTATTCATTCTGTGCTTGTGCCACTGAGTGTCACATTGGAGGTACCAATTCTAAATATACTTTCCTGATCTTGCTTCATGTCCTTGAATATGTTTGTAATTCCCTCTTAAACACTGGGGCTGAATTTGTTTCAAGAATCACATGTAGTAACGTATAACATAATCTAAAAATCTTTTGCATAATAAAACTATTAACTCGTCTATTTATGGTTCACTCACTTATCCTAAATCAATGTCTTTGTTACAAATCACTGCTCAATGAAAACAATCGCCATACTTGCCCTTTAGAATCCCTTCAAAATTGGCAAGATTTCAATTTGATCTCCTAAATCTTTCCTGTTGTAATGAATACAGACCTAAATTTCCAATTATGCATCATAGCTATACCTAGTCAACCTTGGTGACATCATTGTAAATCTGTTGTTTCATTAGTGTAATATAAACCTGACAAACACGCCATTCAAATTTATTTAAGAATCCTTAACAGCAAACAAAAATAAATCGGTTACATGAAATGCAATGCAATAAACAATGCACTTCTTCTGAGGAATTCCATTATGAGACAACTAATGGCGTTGGAATCATAGGCCGAGATTTTTCAGTCCTGCCCATGGCAAGAGTCATCAGGGGCGGGGCAGAAAGTGTGATGGACCAGCCAAAGGACAGTTGGCTTCAAGTGGGATTCTCTGGTCCTGCAGTGAACGAGATTAGAAAATCCCAGCCATTCCTTTTTACCGCACAGAAGGAGGCTATTTGGCTTATTGAGCCCAAGTCAGCTCTCCGCGGAGCAATGTAGTCAGTCCCACTCCCCCCACTTGATTCCTCGTTATCCAGCAGTTTTCCTTCAAATGCTCAACGTGAGCCTTTCCAACCTAATCATGTAACCCCCCCACCACCACCATCCCTGGAACATTTCATGTAAATCTCCACTGTACTGTCTCAAGGAACTACACATCTTTCCTAAAGTGTGGTAACCAGGGCTTTATAAAGGTTCAGCATAACCTCCTTGCTTAGATATTCAATTCCTCCATTCATGAAACCATATACTTTGCTGACCACTCTCAATATGTCCTGCCATCTTCAAAAATTAATGCTTGTGCACCCGAGGTCCTTTTGTTCCTGCACAATCTTGAGAATTATACCATTCAGTCTATATTGACTCTCCTTATTCCTTCTGCCAAAATGCATAATTTCACATTTCTCTGCATTAAATTCCATCTGCCACTTGTCTGCCCATTCTGCAAGCCTGTCTATGTCCTGAGAATTCTAGAATCCCTACAATGCAGCAGAAGGAGGCTATTTGGCCCATTAAGTCTGTACAACCCTTCAAAAGAGCACCAGGCCCACTCCCCCGCCCTATCCCTATAATCCCCCAAACCTTTGGAAACAAAGTGGCAATTTAGCGTTACCAATCCACCTTACCACCAAACCGACTTGTTGCAGACTATTTGTCAGGCTCTCACTGTTTGCCACTCCTACATGTTTGATATTGATAAATGTTGAAATTTTATTCAATATTTCCAATTCCATGTCATTAATAAACAGGAAGCAAAAAGGTGTGCTCCATGGACTAACCCTTGAGGAACATCCTGGCCACCACACTTCCATCTAAAACATGACCATTTACCACGACTTGCTGTTTTCTGGATTGGACATGCTAAATTGTCCCTTCATGTCCAGAGATGTACAGGTTTGGAGAAGTTATGGGGATAGGACGTGGGAGTGGGCCTAGGTCAGTGCAGGCTTCCTTCTGCACTGTAGGGATTCTATGAAGTCAATTTTTTATTCACTTGGATGCTGATCCTCCTATTTCATTAGCCTTGATATTGTTAACCAGCCTTTTATGTGGTACTTTGTTGAACACTTCCTTAAAATCAATTCAGACAACATCCACCACATTCCCTTCATCAACCTTCATCCAAAAAATTAATTAGATTCATCAAACGTGATCTATCTTTAACAAATCCATGCTGACTCCTCTTTATTAACTCAAACCTCTTGCATGATTATGGATTACAAAACTTTACCCACCACTGTTGTTAAGTTAACCAGCCTGTTGTTGTTAGGACTGCTCTTATACTCATTGCTGATAAAATTGTCACATTTACCACTCTCCAATCCTCTGACACCACCCATATCGAGGGAAGATTGAAAGATTAAGGCAATCCCTTCTGTTGCCTCCATGCCCACTTTCTTTAGATACCTGAGATGCAAGCCATTCAGACCAATGGATCTAACTATCTTAAGCATAGGCAGCTTTTCCAGGACTTCCTCCCTTTCAATTCTCACACTAGCCATTGTCTTCACTAAATGCATTTCGGCCGATATTTTGTCAGTAACTTCTTCCTTACTAAACACAGATTCAAAGAACTCTAGCCATGTTCTATAGCTCTAAGTATATATTATCCTCATTGTCCCGAATTAGACCCGTTCCACTTCTTAAACCTGCTTACACTTACATGCCGGGAGAGGATTTTTCTGTTCCCTTTTATGTTGAACGCCATTCTATCTTTATACTCTCTCTTTGCCTGTCTTATTTTCCTCTTCACCTTCACTCTCAACCTTTTTTATTTGATGTGATTCTCACATGAAGGATTCACTTGACATGCATCATTCACCCTCATTTTGTGTTTCATGATGATCTCTATCTCTCTTGCCTTTGAAGGAGCCTTGTTTTGTACCTAGCCTGTGTCTTAATGCAGTGTTTTCAAAGTGGGCATCATGACCCGTGGGTGAGTCGCAGAATGGTGTAAAACGAGTCACCCAAAGGTCACCAAATATGATCCCCAAAGATCACCTGACCATTTTCTCTCTGAGTAAATTATCGCTGCGGTACAGTGTATGCCCACATGAGGCTGATGTAGAGGCCGGTGCCATGGACTTTCTTGCATCACGGGGTGACTGGTACAGTCATCACCACTGACACAGTCTTCAGCAGCCACGCCCCTTTTTTGAAGCAGCTGATCGGCCTGGTTAGTCAGCACCTGCAACTAAAACTGAAGAGTTTAAAAGAAAAATAAATTATCTTTAAATTTCTTTCCTGAAGGTATTCCATCTGCACAGAGTTAGTTTCCAGTAGTGCTTCACGCTCTTTTTTTTGTCAGGCCTGAATCTCCCACCCAAAACCCAATGACTGCTTACTTGAATGTGTTTCCACAAGTACCCCAATCAGCAATCATAGCCGGAGAGGTCCCATCTACAAGATTTAGCAGATAGTACCTGTGTATCTTATGGGGATCACCCCGCCTTTCAAATGGTCCATTGTTATGAAGTTGATTCATATATGCCCGTTCTGAACTCGGCTCTGGGGGAGAGATGTGGGGTTGGTAATTCCATCAATCCCAGTCAGGAGGAAAATGCATCTGTTCCCGTACCAGCCTCCCCGAACCGGCGCCGGAATGTGGCGACTAGGGGCGTTTCACAGTAACTTAATTTGAAGCCTACTTGTGACAATAAGCGATTTTCATTTCATTTTTCATTTCAGAGACTTTTATTACAAGCTCTTTCCATCTCCAAATAAGAATAAAGGACAGAAAATATATTTTAATTGACAATTTTTACATTTAATAATTTGGTTATGCCAACAATAAATCTGACATTTTTAAAGTAACTATGGAGAATCTATTGTGAACATGGCGTGGGTCGTGAGAGTTGGCCATTTTGTAAAAGCGGGTCGCCAGAAAAAAAAATTGAAAAACACTGGGTGAAACGCATTGACTTTACCGTGCCCAAACCAGGGCACGGTGCAGCCTGTAAATCCTGCGAGAGGCCTCACAAGATCTAACAGGATCTCATGAACAGCAGTAAAACTCACTCTAATATGCATTTGCCTGATGTACCCAAGGCTTTTGGATTTAATCCCTACACCTCGGAGACCATGGGCGGAATTCTCTGATAATGGGGCTATGTTGCCACACCCATGAGAAAACGGGTGCAAATCACTCTTGACTTTCCTGGAGAAAGTCCAGAGTGATTCTCCTACCTGGAAGGGGAAAGCAGGGCCCTGGATTGCTCCTCGCAGCACCAGCTGCTGACACGGGTCCTGCACTTCTGGTCGCAGGTCCACACTTGCGCCTGTGGCGGCGGCCCCGCGCAACATGGCGGACCCACACTGTGGGCTGGCCCAGACAATATAGGCCCTCGAGATCACGTGCGCCCGCTGATTGGTGGCCGCTGATCGCAAGCCTGGCCGTCCTGGAGGCCTCCCCCGATGATGGATCTCCCCGCCACCCACCAGGGCGGCCGCGGACTGAGTCTGCAGCTCCCGGCGGGTGGAACCATGAGTGAACCAGGCCGGTGGGAACTTGGCCAGTTGTCGGCGGAGAATCGCCACGGGAGCCTCTTTCAACGCCCATTCTCTGCCCCCACACCGAGTGCAATTGCAGCGCAGAGGCTTGGAGAATCCCGGCCCATAGGCAAGCGCCGTTCAGCACTGGTCCCCACAAATGTAGACCAGATGGAACGGCACCTGTGGCTATCTCTCAGGAAATTGGGGTCCTATGGGTGGTTGGTCTCTGGGCAGAGTGGCACCTGGCCCTGCTGGTGCCACCTTGCCACCCTGGTGGTGCCACCCTGGCACATCCAGCCTGCCCAAGTAGCACTCTCAGGGTGCCAGACTGGCAGGGCCATGTTGCCATTTTGCTTGAACTGTGAATTGGGCCTAGGGTGCCATGCCTGTGTGAGATGGGATGCAAGGGGTGGGGTGGGGGGGGAAATGGCTTGAGAACTCCCTTATAGATGAGTTGGAGCATTAGGGGGACCAGGAGTTGCATCAAGGGGTTGAGACTTTGGGGTGCCACTTACAAATGGTGCCCATTCTCCTCCTATTCTGAAGAGCTCTGGTGAGGGGATCTCCTCAGTGCAGGCAATACGTCTAAGTACGGCCTTGGGATTACGCTTCGCACCCACCACCAAATAAAACCAAAATGCCATGAGATAACTGGGTCGTTCACGCCAGTGCAAGCTGGGAACGACCCTCTAATCCCGCCCAGGAAGGAGGCTGTTATTTTTGGTCAGATCGCACCCACTGTCTTAAATAATGCTCATTGTTCCTTTACAGGTTTTCTTGCCAGTTTTGGTTCCATTTTATTCTCGCTAGATTCCTTCTTCTCATGTTGAAATTAGTACTCTTGTAATTTAAAATATTGATATTACATTGTTTCTTGCTCTTCCCCATTACTAATTTACATTTTATGATATGATAATCGTGCTTACTTAAGTGTTCCCCCACAGACACTTGGTCCACTTTACCCACTTTATTTTCCAGCATTTTATCCTGAAATGCCTCCTTTCTAATTGGACCTAGAACATGTTGTTCTATTTTTCTGAATGAATGACTGTTTTTAAAAGCACTTATTTACACAGGCTATTGACACGACAGGTCTCATTGCTTCTCTATAATGCATGGTGTGTAAATGGGCATGGAAGTGCTTATGCTTGGCATAGGGGAATGAGGGGTCACAGGGATTGATAGGTGTGATTAAGCGAGGTGAGTCTGCCAAGTTTCATAAAAGTATTTTTATTCAGTAAAACCGCATACAATATTCAGCACAAGGCAGTAACTTGCTCCCACTCCAGTTCTTGCTGGGAGAACTAACCACACCAGGCCCTGCTTTGGGCCAGCTTTTATGTAAGTCTGTAACAGCTCCAGCTGCGCCGCCTCCGCCACTATCTGGGAAGCTCGTACTCCACGAGTTTGCAGGTAGATCAACAATGGTTTCCCATGGTTCTCGTAGGGGCTATAACACCTAAGGCTCTGGATTCTCCCTTTTGGGGACTAAATCCCCACGCCCGCCGGAAAATGGGCAAGAATCACTCGGACTTTTTCCTCGAAAGTCCGGGGTGATTCTCCGTTTTCCGGGGGGGCTAGCAGGGCCCCACCGGCAGCCAGAGCTGCGGGACGCATGCCGGGGCCCTGCTAGCCCCCCAGAAAACCGAGAATCACCCCGGACTTTCGAGGACAAAGTCCGGAGTGATTCTCGCCGTTTTCCGGGGGGCCCGGCGTGCATCCCGCAGCTCTGGCTGCAGGTGGGGCCCTGCTGTCCAGACCGCGCGGCCACGCATGCGCACGGTGGCCCACTTCGGTGCTGGCGCCACCGACATGGCGGAGCCACACAGCAGGCCCACGAGGAGGAAAGTAGGCCCCCCCGATCATGATGGCCCGCCGATCGGTGGCACCCGATCGTGGGCCTGGCCACCGCTGAGGCCCCCCCCCCCGGAGTCAGATTCCCCCCGCCCCCACCAGGACCGCCACCGCGGCCGCGGATCCGGGCTCCCGCTGGGTGGTACCAGATGTAAACCACACCGGCGGGAGTTCGACCGGTCACCCGCGGAGATTCGCAGCGGGGACCTATTTCAGTGACCCCCGACCGGCACCGCAGTGACCGTATGGGCGCGATGGGTGCTGATTCTCCGGTGATTGGAGAATCTGCAGCCTGGCATTGGATCGGCATGGCTGGAATTTCCCGCGCCCACGCCAATTCTCCGACACCCAGCCAAGATCTTTCAGAAAGTCAAGTTGACATCCTGGTTCTGTTTGTACCAAAGAAACGGTGGCAAAGGATCTGTTGCCACCAGAAACTTTAAACTTTTCACATTGCGTACCAATTATTTTTGTACAAATTATTAATAGATTCAACCTTGGCTGTTTAAATACATGCCTACTACGAGAGAGAGAGGATTCCACTCCCCGGGGTGATTACCCACCCTTGAGTCCCAATTGTCCCCCAAGCCAGATGATTTAAAGGGGCAATCACCACAAATCATCACACATAGTAATAGTACCATTAATTCATTAATTTGCGCAACCCATCCTAAATCTAGTCTGGTCAATAGCTTAACAGTGCAAAAACCCCTACTGTATTATTGCTTCTTCATGCTTATGTTGTAAGGCTTTTTATAATGGTTCCGCAGAAAAGCCTGCAAAAATGCTTCAATATGAAGATTGAGCAACTGTCACCTTTAAGGTATACATGAGTTTTGAGGAGCCAGGAGCAACAGCTAATATTTACAAAGCACACAATTACATTCTGCATTCGAGCTAAGGGAGAATCGGAAAGCAAATTACTGCTGATGCCAGAGCCTAAAACAGAAACAGAAAATACTGGACAATCTCAGCAGGTCTGACAGCATCTGTGGAAAGAGAAGGGAGCTAACATTGAGAGTCTGGATGACTCTTCATCAGAGCATCTAGAATACAAAGCATATCTAGCAAGGCTCACAGCCACTGAGCTGTACTACAATGTATCTCTTGAAACCATCTATGGACAGGGAACAAAATTAAAAATGCACATGAAAAGATTGATTTTGATACAAATAGTGAAGAGATAAAATATTTTCAGATGCTGAGCCAAAATGCACTAGAAAAATTGGAGCAAACTCGTGACATCCCTAAATGCTGAACCTGTGTAAACGGCACATGAATATATAAGGAAGCAATAAATTAACTTTCTGATTTGTTCACACCAAAGATCACTGAAACCTTGAGTTACATATTCCCATGTGTTAATACACAATGATCTTCTCGCAAAATTCAACTTTGGGATAATTTTTAACAATTTATAAACAATCAGATCATTGCAAATGGGTAGCCCCTTTTATATCTCACCCAATTCTTTTTTGCACTGAAGTTAATAAAAAAGGAAATTGGATGAGGTGTAAAATGATTGCTGATTCACGATCACCTGTTTTTCAATAAAAGTTAAAATTACTCTTGTTGGTTCAATACAATTGTTAACCCATTGATTATAAAACTGACCTGTTAAAAGTCTGAAAGAACGAGGACCATGTCCAACTTTGGGCCTTGACACACTATGGTGCCTGAATGTCTATGTGGATATCATCAAAGCACAAAAAAGCCTTTCCTCTGTGATTTTGATCATTCTTGTCAACAAATTATAGGAAAGATAATGAATTAGCTTTTATTGGTAATTTACCTGTTACAAGTGTCACATTTTAGCTCATAACCTCTGCTTCCATTTTGTCTTTGTTCTTATTTCTTTCTTTATACCTTCACTTTGCATTTAGCCAGCTTCTGTCCAAGTAGTCACAACTATCTGGACACAGCTTTTGTTAGCTCATTTTCACGGTCTTTGGGGCTGCACCAAGAAATCTTTTGTCATTAAATCTTTCCTGCCCCCACCCTATCACAGAAATTCCCTCTGTTCATCCTCTCCCACCCATTTCCTTCCCGAATGAATCAAAAGTAATATATCTAAGTTTGCTGATGCTACAAAACTAGGTGGGAACTTATGCTGTGAGCACAATGTGAAGGGACTGATTGGGGAGTCCAGATGCCACCTGGAGTTAGTCTTCTCATAAAAGGAAAGATGTACTTGCCACAGAAGGAGGTGCAAACAAAGGTAGACTAGACTGATTGCTGGGAGGAGAAGGTTGTCCTCTGAGGAGTGATTGAGTCAAATGGGCCTATTTTCTCTGGATGTTAGAAGATTGAGAGGAGATCTCATCAAAATGCGTAAAATTCTTTGAGGGCATAGTTGCTGAAAGCCATTTACCCAGATGAAGAGTCTCAGGACCATAGACTCAGGATAAGAAAAACTTTACAGCAGTACAAACACAGAAAGAATTTCCCTCACTGGGCTGTGATCAATAGCTGCCACACACACACAGCAGTAGCCTTGCTTCATTCATCTTCCTTCAAGGTTGACTATCTCTGAAGTTTTCTAACCAGAATGTTTTTAATCGTCAGTCACTTCAAAGAGTGTTAAGTGCTGTCAATTTTGCAGCTGTGCACTTCAAAATCACTCAAACATGAAATGGGGTGACTGGAATGTAGTTAACTCTCTTTGAAGTAGTTGATGTTTGTAAACATTGTGGTGAGAGCACTTTAGAGTTACTCAGCCATGAAGGAGGATGAATGAAATAAGGCTGCAGCTGTGTGGGTGAAGAAGAGATTAGCTATCTTGGGGCTAATGGGATCAAGGAATATGGTGGGAAGGTGGCATAAGGGTATTGAACTTGATGATCAGCCATGATCATAATGAATGGTGGAGTAGGCTCAAAGGGCCGAAAGGCCTTCTCCTGCTTCTATTTTCTAGGTATGTTTCTATAAAGCTGTCAATCACAGCCCAGTGAGGAAATGAATGAATGGCTTGCAGCTCAAGGATCTGAGGGGTTTAAACACAGGTCACTGCGTTTCTCTTTCCAGGAATTGATACATGGTGCTTCCTCAGTCTGAACCAGCAAGTATATTGCCCAGGTGAGTGTTAGAACAGTGATTGTTTTTGCTGCCTCTGCCTGGACTTCTCTCTAGTTTCCAGGTTTCTCTTTTCTGGAGGTTTTCCTGACAAGGAGCTCTTCTGTGGGTGGTCCTGGGGGGGGGGGTTCTCCCTATTTAGGAGGTCTCTGGGAGGTCTCTTTATTTTGGGGGTCTCTGGAGGGGTCCCTTTATTGAGGGGCTGTCTGTGAAGGGGTTTCCCTATTAAGGGGTTTCAGGGAGGGGGGGGGGGGGGTTGCAGGTTGGGTCACCCCTGTACACGGGGGAAGGGGGAACCCAGAAGATCAGGGGGTTGGGGTTGATTTGCAATGCAAGGGTAGGGGGCTGATTTGCAGTGTGGGGAGGGGAGGGATGGCCAGCCGCTGGACCTCGCTGTTGGGCCGCCCACTCAAAATGGTGGCCTGATAGTAGGATTCCCTCAGGAATCCCTCCAAATCCTTGCCACGCATAAATTTGCATGGTGAAGGATAGTGACTTGCTTCTTCACCTGTTACAATCGGGAAGTTGGCCCATCAGGGGTGGAGCATCAGGGGAGGGCCTGAGGCCGTCCCAACAGCGTGCGGCGTATTCCTCAAGTACACTGTTTTTGACGGGTAGGAGCATCGGAAAAACAACGCCGCCCCCGATTTTGGCGGCGGCAATTGGAGAGTCCCACCCTATAGTATCCCAAACAGAAAATGTTGCCCATTGTGAGCAGTTATTGGTTGTCTGAAATAGTGTTAATATATGACAGCAAAATATTGATCTGCATTTGATTTCTTTCCAAGGTGACATGTCGGTGTCTGTTCTTTGCGAACACAATGAGCACACTTCAACGTTAAAAAAAATTCTGTCCAGTTTAGAGCATGTTTAGCGGGGTGTTTCACGGCAGTGCCCGTTCCAGCCTGGCAGTGACAAGGTGGCCAGGTGCCAGAGGGACCCTACCCTGTCGCCAACACCCGAAGGATCCATTACAACTGGCCACGTTTGTGGAAACCAATACTAAACGGCGCCCTGGCAAGGTCTCCCAGGTGCAGCCCTTAAGTCCCGGGAGAATCCGTGAATGCATATTTAAATGAGCAGAATGCTCATTTAAATATGGAGATCAAGATCGCGACGTCTCATCAGATTCCATTAAATCTCGCAAGGCATTTCAAGCGTCTCAAATCTCGCAAGAGACTTCTCGCAAGATTCAGCAGCCTTGTCCAGACACCAAGTCAGGCACGTTGAAGCCGCTGATTCAAAACCCTTTCTGCCATTACTGAAGAGGCTAGCATGGTTGCATCCCTCCTTAACCCAAGCCCTCTTAAATGAAATGTACATTACCATCAGTTTACCGCACCTCGAAGTACTGCTCAGCCATTCTGGATACAAATCAAAAGTGAATAAAATACCTAAGTTATTGCCTTTGTATTTCATCACACAGAAATAATGCTGCACTCTGCAAAATACAGATCATGGGGAAAAAAATCACCTTGAAAATTGATTCTCCAGACATTGCATTTCTCAGAGTGAAACTGACCTTGTGTAGCTCATGCTTTATTATCAACCGATCATAATTGTGGTTCATTAAACATTAGTGATCAGTTTGTGATATTATTTCACACACATAATTATTGTTCTGACCCAAGAACTCTTAAATTACCACCCATAAAATAACTAGCTACCGTGACCTCAAGGAAAATAAAACACTTCATAAATGATGCTATTAATCTAATAATTGCCATCCATCATGATTACATTCATAAAGTTTGCTGATAAAAACAGAGGCTTTGAAAAACTTTTTCCTCCTTTTCATTTTACTGAGAGTTCGAGGGAAAGATCAGTATTTTTTATCCTTGTTTCATTATCTATTTTGCTCCCCCCCCCCCAACACTATTTTTCCTGCTGGAAAATCTAAGCCTACATATGGAGCTGCATCCATGACAGAACAGCCATCAAGATTCAAGAAGAAAATGTACAACTTTGATAATGTTCAATGCCTCACCTAGAATTGTGTGAGAGTGTGCACACGCTGCCATCAGCAGCTTGGGCTTCAGAATGAAGCAGTAGGAAGCTGTGCTGAGCTCTGCTTCAAGAGTGGTGGGATTCCACAAGAAGGGCTGCCACCATGAAGGGAGAGTGGTGGGCAGAAAACAAGATAGATCTGAAACAAATGGAAACATTGAGATGCACAGCGTTTTTCAAGGAGAGGGAAAGGGAAGGTGGGCTGTGAGATTGGTGGAGGAAATTAACATTGTGCTTATTGGGAAGGAATACAAAGAATTTGCAGCATTGAAACAGATCATTCGGCCCAACTAGTCCATACTGGCGTTTATGCTCCACATGAAAATTGTTGTTCAGCCACAACCTTGAAAGGCTCCTGTGGCCAAATGGCCTATATCTGCTCGTATGTATGCCCATTACTTCATCTCACCCTGTCAATATTCCTTCTATTTGTTTCTTGATTTTGGACTTTCCTAACTTGCCCTGAAATACAATGCTATTCATCTCATTGACTCCAAGTTCCTCATTCTAACAACTTCCCGGATAAATAGGATTCTCTTGAATTTCTTATTTGATTTATAAGTGACTACCTTTTGTTAATGAGCATTAATTTTGGATTACTTCACAAGCAGAGCCATGTCTTCACTGTTTACTCTATCAAACCCCTTCGTAAACTTAGTGGTCGACCCTTTTGCCCTCTGGAGAAGTAAAGAAAATGCATTACACACGTGCCAACAGCCATTGCCATGGTAATGCACTGGTTTGGTTCAGCATGTATAACTGCCTCAACTGGGACAAAGGTCAGTGGCTACTGGTAACATTTCACTGTCATCAAGCACACACCTATATTTGAGAGGGCATTCAGTATACCGAGCTGTATAGTCCACATAAGTATTAAGAAATGATCTATTTCCTGAATAATTCCATTTTTGATGATAAAATAAAATGGCCTCATAGTTCCTGAGTCATCATAAGAACATTAGGATGATGAGTAGGCCATTCAATCCTTCAAGCCTGCTCTGTTATTCAATTAATTACAGTTGATCTTTACCTCAACTCCATTTGCTGACTTTTGTTCCTTAATTCCTAGATACCTACAATGAACAAAAATGCATTGATCTAGTTTCAAAATCTCCAGTTGTTGGAACATCTATGGCCTTTGAGGGAACACAGTTCTAGATTTCTGCCATTCTTTGTGAAAAAATGCTTGCTGATTTTGTGATTGAATTGCGTTGGTCAAATTTTTAGAGTACATTCCCTTGTTCTAGATTCTGACACAAGTGCAAACGGATGACAGCTTCATAGCTATCCTCCCACAAGCAAATGTCAATTCTGTCTATCTCCTCTGTCAAACTCTTTCACCTCGATCAAATCCCATCTCAAATTTTCCAATCATCAGGCTTACCCAACACGTGATCGCCAAGATAATAACTGTAAGTCAGTTATCTGCTGTTAGAATATCCCAAAGTTCTTCAGACACTGCATCCTTGTGAAATAAAATTACTCATTGTCTAGAAACAAAACATCTAAATTGCCTGCAACAAGGCATCACAAAAGGTAATGAGTTGAATTGCCATTCCATTTGTTTTTGGTAGTGCTGAATGAGGGAGAAATATAAGCCAGGTGAAGAAAAATGAGCTCTCCTTCAAATTGTAATGCCAGATATCCATGTGATCTGCTGGAATGGACAGATGTAAGCTTGCTTTAATATCTCAAAGGGCAGCAGTGTCAGAAATACAGCACTCCCTCAGCACTGCACTGGAGTGTTAAGTTTGGATTATAAGCTCAGTGTCTTTGCTATGAGGCTCAAACAAACAACTTTTGTATTGAGATTTGCTACCATCATTCCACACACCGCCACAAGCAAATAATTGTTTAGTTTCAGCAGAGGCACTGAGATTCATTTTTGTAGTTTAAATGGGAACTCTATTTTACTATCCAGAATTTTTGTTGCACCTAACTGCGGGAAAAAAAGTTACAATATGTCCCAAGCTGCAGTTCAGTATGTTCTGGTTAATTCTCATGAGCATCTATTCCTAACTGATACTGGCTATTGAAATCATCTGAACAGTACTTCTTTTTGTTGAAAGCAATCTACTGTATTTGAAATTGGATTTGAGAAGTGGATCCCCTTTTACCTACAAGTGCCAGTTCTCTCAAGAACAATAAATTGCAATTTCCAATATCTCAAATTTAACCACCTCACATTGCATTGAATAACATTTTTGAAGCTGCCTTTTCTTAAGTCAGGATTTTGAGAAAAACCCATTTACAGTCTCTGAACCAACATCACAGATCCTCCTGAAATTCAGATGTAATCATTTCTGTGATAATGTCCTGTCATATCCATATTTTTACAACAGATTTGACTCTTGTCTTTGGATTTGTAAAGATGGTATTTCTATCTATAATCTATTTTCAATATCTATTGACAGGAAGGAGAAAAAGTTATTTGTGGAAAATTGTCAATTCTTGGGAATCCCTTTAAAGGATATTTGCAGTGCCGGCAAAAGGGCATTCAAATAACTGTAAGTGCTAGCAATAATGGAATTATGCCTTTATATCCAGCATTATAATATACAAGCACAGTTGTGCATGGCAGTGTCATAGGGTCATGGGCATAATTTAATTCTGATCGACTCTCTATCCCAGGTTTCTTTGGTATGGGGTTGCATGTGATTGGGTTGGAAGGTGTGGGGTAGAATCCCTGTCACCTTCCCAACTCCTTCTGATTTTGTTCAGGGTGGAAAAGCTTGAGAATGGACTCCCACCCCCACCCTCCACGGACTCCAATTCAGGCCCTTAAGTGGCCACTTAAGGGTGACTTAAGGACTTCATCCGTTCATCACTAGTATTTAACCAGCAATGGGTGAGAGCTATTGGCAGAGTTACTAGTGCAACAATACAAACATCAGTGGTGTAAAACTAACCTATGTCACGATGATGTGATCCCAGCTCACAGCCCATGTTATCCCAGAGAAACCCTGGTAGGTAGGCAAGAGGCCTGGTAGAAGGAAGCACTCACCAGCAAGAACAGAGAGCCTTGGAGAAAGAATCCCTTCTTGTGAAAGAAAGTAGCTATAAATATAAAGTTATAAGATTAAAGAGTGTTTCTCCTATCACAGAATTGCAGAATTGTTACGGCGCTGAAGGCCATTTGGCCCATTGAATCGGCATTGGATGCTGTTGTTTCTCTTCCCACACATAGTGGTAGGCAAGGCAGACTTTCACCTGTTCCCATGGTGCAGTTTTTCCTGGAACAGGTCGCTAGCCTGCCTCCAGAGCCTGAAAGCTTGAGGAGCAACACTCTGCATCAAGCATGGCTGACCAGGAGTCTCTCCTGCTTTTACAACCCGCCATTGGTGTGTTGGAAGGATTTTGCAGGTTGATACTCAACCACTTGTCCGCATTATGAACACACCTTCCTTGGCCATCAAGTACTGGGGTGGGGTTCAAAACTGAACCTTCTGGCTCAGAGGCAAGGATGCTACCCATTGCGCCACAACTTCCTTCTCTGAAGTGGGGATTACAAATTAAAAGCAGAGTTCATCAACTGGACAAAGGGACAAGAGTTAGAAAGTTTATAAACATGCCTCGGCATAATTATGTGATTGAGAATTTGGCTCAAGATAGAATAGAGATCTGTGGGAAAATAAAATGTCAAATAGAGCTTTGTGTAAGCTGGAACGTCAAGGCAGGCTTTGTAGCAAGCTTTGTAATCGCTTCTGCTTTTGTACCAGGCAAATTGCAGTAACGACCTTGGAAATGGTTCCTAACTTTAAAGATAACTATAACTAAGCTGAAAGCACAGACAGAATGCCAGGGGGCTGTTCTCAGAAAAGAAACAGTGTCATAAAATGTATATAAACTGCTGTTGGATGTATTAATTTTGGCTTGCTGTTGTACCTCTCCGAGATACAGTGGTGTAGCTCCGGCCGAGAATAATCGTACGATTAAGAAACTTGGTGTTCGATTGATCATTTCATCCGGACTGAAGGGAAATAAATTCACATGATCAAGGACAACAACATCTTGTAGCATAGAATATGGCATACCCTCTAATATAAGGCAGTTCTAAAAAAAACAAGAACTTGCTTTTTCATAACCTTGGCAAGGCATTAGTAAATTGTAAAATTCTACATTCTAACAATGGATAAAGCTAAGGATGCCCTAAACAACTTGTTAATTGAATCTTAGAAATTAGGTATTGTAAGTAAATAATCACTATGTGCTCCTCTCAGTATCCTGTTTGATTGAAAGAACAATACAAAAAGGATGTTGCCCAGCTCAAGTGCTCTACATGCTTCCTCCTGGTTTAATTCTTTTAGGGTATGAATGTTAGATTTTTAGATTTGGTGGATTAAGTCCAGCATCTCTTAAGGTAAAGGCACAGTTGCTGTACTATAATCATGATGGCTCTCCTCTTCATTTGAATAGAAGTATTCTGATAGATGCTGCAGCTTTCTTCTGAGGAATTTAAGGTAAATACTACTTTAAATACTGGTGCCTATCTTAAGTATCTCTCTGTAACATTAACATGACATGGATTCTCTATTAGAAACAAGACTCCACTTGCTTTTCCTAAAACTGTCAATGTTGCATTTAAATTATCAAAAGAAGTGGCGGGCGGGAATCTCCGACCCCCCGCCGGGTCGGAGAATCGCCGGGGGGCAGCGTAAATCCCGCCCCCGCTGGCCGCCGAATTCTCCAGCACCGGAGAATTGGCGGGGGCGGGAATCGTGCCGCACCGGTTGGTGGCCGCTGGAGCGGCCCCCCCGGTGATTCTCCGGCCCACAATGGGCTGAAGTTCCGCCCGTTCTATGCAGGGCCCGCCGGCGTAAATTGGAGTAGGTCCCTTACCGGCGGGACCTGGCGGCACGGGTGGGCTCCGGGGTCCTCGGCGGGGCGATCTGGCCCCGGGGGGTGCCCCCACGGTTGCCTGGCCCGCGATTAGGGCCCACCGATCCGCGGGCGGGACTGTGCCGTGGGGGCACTCTATTCCTACGCGCCGGCAGTGTAAACCTCCACGATGGCCAGCGCGAAAGTGAACCCCCCCTGCGCATGCGCGGGGATGACGTCAGCAGCCGTTGATGCTCCCGCGCATGCGCGGACCCGCGCCGGCCGGCCTTCCACGGGGCGCCAACCACTCCGGGGCGGGCCTAGCCCCTTAAGGTGCGGAGGATTCCACACCTTTGTGGTGGCCTGACGCCGGAGTGGTTCACACCACTCGGTCCCAACGGGACCCCCCGTCCCGCCGGGTATGGGAGAATCCCGCCCGTGAGTTCTGCATGTTTGATTCTTAAATAAACTTTAATAAACTTTAGAAAATATATAGGGATGCATTTTACAGGCTCCCAATGGAATGTTTATGGTGGGGGGGAGCATGTAAAATAGGTTGCCCACCTGAGTCCCACCCATCCCTGAGGTCACCCCATTGTACAGGGAGTGGGCAGAAGTCAGCTGCCCACCCGCCATATTCAGATAGATCTATGTTCAAGGATCAATTAGGCTTCTTATCATGCCAACTGACCTTGATGTTACACTGCCCATTCCATAATACATTCGGTTGGGCATCTGGATGGGAGTGGGCAGGCCAATCTTTTAAATATAATCTCGACAGGGTAGGAAGGAAGGCGTAGGCTGGGGTTTGATCAGGGGTTGGATTGGCCAGCAGCTCTAGAGTGCAGAGCTTCCTTCCCAGTGAAGTGCATTAGTCCCATTTGGCCCACAATGTTATACGGCTGTGACACAAACCGGTCACCTTCCCTGTTTAATTCAGCCCATTTTCTCATGTAGTTTTCTGCACTTAAACTCGAAAAACCATCTCCCTACGCTCTTCAGTGGAGAGGTACATTGTTGAGGAGAGATGCCAAGACCCCATAATATCCAGATTGTTATAATCTGGCTAAAACTTGTTAAAAAGATTATCTCGAGGATGGTAATATTTTCTGGTGGTTCCTTTCCTTTAGGGAGAGTCTGATAAGCTCTTCATACCAAAGTGTCTGGGGTGGTCCTATTTTTCTCAACTTTCAATGAGAGTGATCATCCAAGGAGTTCATTTGATTTGGAATTGTCCCAAAAAGGGCTAAGATTATAATTCACTTCACTCTCTCCTTTAATTCAACCCACTACCCCCTTTCTGGGTCCTCACTGTTTGACCCAGCGAACCTGTCCCATTCACCTTTTTCTTTGGGTTCCATCCCTGGTGTAGAAAGCAGCGACCACAGCTCCCAGTGGCACTGCTGGTACTGGAGAACTAAAATTAGAGTACCCAATTCATTTTCCAATTAAGGGCTAATTTAGCGTGGCCAATCCACCTACACTGCACATCTTTGGGTTCTGAGGGTGAAACCCACGCAAACATGGGGAGAATGTTCAAACTCCACACGTACAGTGACGCAGAGCGAACCTGGGACCTCGGTGGTGTGAGGCAGCAGTGCTAACCACTGCGCCACCATGCTGCCCAACTGCTGGTCCCTGATTGACCAGAAGTACTCAGAGGCAGGATATCCGTCCTGCACTAGAATCTGTGAGGGGAAGTCTTCTTACAGGTGTCTGACGGCAGGCAAGTAAGTGGGATTTAATCTCATCGGGCGTCCAGAAAATGGCTGCAGTGGGGTTGGCATCTGTTTTCAAGCCTTTGGACAAGGCACCCCTCCACGACCATTAAATTCAACTGATAGAGTTTTTGAGTTATTACAGCACATTGGGGTCCATTCAGCCCGCTGAATGTGTGATTTCTCTAGCATGGGCATATCTAGGCTCGCTGTTTTATTTATTTATTCAACCTTAATTTAATCAGGTGAGTCAACTGAGAATAAAAACAGAAAATGTTGGAAAAACTCAGCAACTCTGGCAGCATTTGGGGAGAGAGAAACAGTTAACATTTTGAGTCTCTGACTTTTCTTCAGAGATGAACTCCCCCCTGCTTAGTTTGCCCAGCATTTTCTGTTTTTATTTCAGATTTCCAGCATCCTTTATATTTTTCTCCTATTTTAGTTAGTCAACTCTCATTTGCAACAACAGCCTGGCCAAGAGGTTAGCATTGCAAGGTGAAGAAGGCACTGGATAGATATTTCACAGAGAATATTACTGAGGGTGAGAGACAGAATAGTGTGCAATACCCAACAGTCGCTTCAGTTTACAATTTGCGTTCTTTCCATACACAGGTTTGGGCATAAACTGGATTATTTCAACAAAGATTGGATTCATGGTACCGCCCTTTCATTCAAAGGCTGCGCATTCAAATTCCATTCAGGAGATTTGAGTTCAGGATCTAGGCTGAGATAATGTAAAACTGTTGAAGGTCCGGATCGCACATTAAACCAATGCCCTGTCTTCCCTCTCAAGTGGACATAAAAGAAGAGGAAGAGCAGAAACATTCTGCCTAGTTCTTGGCCAATATTTATTAATCAACTAACAGTGCCAAACAAATCATCTGGTCAACATTTCATTCATCCCACATCCACCCCACCTTTTTGCTGCCGTAATCCCTAAACCAGAACAGAAACTACATTTCAAAAGTACTCGGTTGGTTGTTAAAAAAATCTTTTAGGAACTCCAGAAGTTATAAAATGGGCTACATAAATGCAAGTCTTCCTTTTTCTTTTCTTTCAAAATATTAATATGGAATTCAAGATCCCGGAGCAGAGCTGGTATCACACACACACACACTTCCCAATTTCAACTGACAGTTCAGCCACATCCCCCCATCCCCCCACAACCGCCCCACCTTAATCATCAAGAATGAGCTTCTCTCCAAGAGACCTTTTCCCAATTCAGGTTAACTTTGAGCAGATAGTGTGCCAGACCAAGGCTAGTTAGGATTCTCCGAGGTGCATTTTCCTCCACCCACTGGAAGCCTGGCCGCAAAGTCTCACTGCTAGCCTCTGCGAGTTCCTGGTTCTATAGTCAAATTCCAACCCAAGGTATTAAGTATTATATTCGAGTAAAGGCACTCTTTGGCTAACAATTTTACAAGTCAAAATACAACTCCAGAGTCAGATTAGACTGGTCACGAATGATTCAGAAAAGCAATGCGACTGGCAGCCTCTAACTTGAAGTTCAAGTTTCGGGGCTACAGTACAACTCTTGTTTCTTCAAGGAGAATTGTTCAGTACAGCGTCATTACACAACATCTACTTTCATGGATCGATCACATGTACACATCCTGTGATACAGCTTCAAAATCTTAGAAGAACGGAAGGTATCAGAACAAAAGCACCATTCCATATGATCACTTTGCACTTTGAAGATATTCTACAGATAGAATACACCGCAGCTTTATGGATGTGAAAGAGCGTCCCAACATATTTGATCAGCAGAGCACGGTGTCAAACCAGCAGAAGATGCAGTTTTGATGACTACACGCTGTTCATTTTCCAGAGTTAAGCCACGCCACAGTTGGGAAGCACGATGTGGGCAGTGGGGTAATTCTTTCATAAAACACTGCTGGATTACTTTCATTGACTGACTCAGAGTAACATCAGTGGATGCTAGGCAATCAGAAGATATGCTTGGCATATTCATTACAGTTGGTAAGTAGTCAGGGGAGAATGCATCGCGGACAGGGTGGGAGAAAATTAAAGAGCTTATATCTTCACTAGAAGTACAACAAAAATAGGTTTTACACTCTTTTTAGCTTTAGTACTGAATTAATGGTAGATAAAACAAAAATAAAACTGAACTTTATCATCTCACAGAATAGCAACAAGGGTCCAGCTATAGAACTGCAAACTACAAGTAAAATAACAGTTTATGAAAATTAAATACAGGATAATTGGTTAAATGTATGTGATGGATTAATTTGCAAAGATGATATAATACAAGATCATACTTTAGACAGCACTCGTTATTATTAATCATTAGTTCTTGATGTAAAGAACAAAGTTTGTAATAAAATATTAACCAGCACTGTGGTCCAGTAAGTGTTTCCTTACCTACCCGGATCCGATTCCTTCTTTTCCAAGTTGGAGCACAGGCTCAGATAGAAGAGGATACACATTGGGAAACAGCAAGTCAAAGCAGCTAATTCATGAAGTGCAAAACCCTGTTAATAAAAGACAAGCATCTATTAGCATTTGATTAGTAAATGGCATTTTGTTTCGGTTGCAGCCTTTAATGATTTGAAAAGCTGGTAATGTGATACCCTGCAAAACATGATGCATAAAAAGTTATCTCATGGAAGGAGGTTGCAGAATTTATTCACTATATTTGAGATAGAAACCTGACTGTAACGAGCCTCCCGCAAGCAACTGGGGGGAGAAAAATCAAATAGCTGTGTGCTTGCACTCACCTACAGTGCATGCAGTGTTGTAACCATAGCAACTCACACCGAGTAACTGCCCCTGAGCTTTCTATGGCATCAGTACCACAGACTAAGCACTCTTGCACAGCACAGCTCAAACAATGTCACACCTAGATACTCAAATGCTTAATTTCAGCATCTCCTGTCAGCTACAGCAACTATGGCAAGATTTCACAGGTACCCTGTTCTCCACGAAGGTAAAGAAAAGGATACTATTGAATCATGTTCTACAACTAAGAACTAAGTTCACTTTAACTTTAAGACAAAACTGGAACACACTCATTGGGCAGAATCTTCTGTTCTCGCTGGTGGTGAGTTTGGAGGGGGAAGAGGACTTCATTATGGGAATCAGTGCCTGATCGAAGGAGTAGACATTGGGAAGGGGTTGTCAACCCCTGCCCTAAGCTTGCTTCCGACCCACCTGTCTCCTCTCCCCACGATGCCCACCCTGTGAAACCACCCTCCACTCCCACAATATTTCCTGTAGCCTCAGCCCTCCATGCTTCTGGGTCACCAAGAGGTGTCTTTCAGGCAGCAGCCACAGCCTCCTCATGGCGCTACTGAGCACAAGGGCTGAAGGCCTCAATGTCAAGAGTGCAGGACTAGGCCTGCCACTGGCCTTGTGCTGCCTGATTAACATGTGGTTTGGCAGCAGCTTTCGTGAAATGAGGCAGCGTGGGTCTCTCGCTGGCTCTCCAGCTGAAAAGCAAGATCCCGAAGCCACAATAAGATTCTGCCCATTGTATACAAAGGATGTTGCAACTTCTCTGATAGATCAGTGAGTTCCTGCATTCAGCGTGATATTGATCTGCTCAGGTGAAGAAGATCCAAGGTTTGATATGGGCCATGATCTCCTGGGGGTTCAGAGATCGTCGTAACATTTAAAAATGGTGTCTTGATCTCTTCCAGCACTTGGAAGCAGAGCTTGTTAGTGCAGGAAATGGGACTAAGTGGGCCTCAGCCAAGACCCAGAACTGAAACACCCGGCTAAACACATCCAACACAGGACTCTGTTTCATTTCCCTTAAATCACGCCCATCATCTCTGTGCTGAGAGAGCTGAACTCTGCTGAATGGAGGCAAGATGCTAGCATTGGTGTCGGTGGTCCTGCTGAGGAAAATAAAATCAGAATTAGATCAAGTAACATGTCAACCTTCCCTATCCAGGTTCACACCAAGAATATCGACATGGGTTAAATTCTAAGAGGTTGGTAATGCCTGTGGAAGTGTATCTGAGCAAGAGTGAATATCTTCAAATGTAGAGAATTGACAAAGAATACTAAACAAGTTGATTTATACAACGTTTACACCAGTGCCGATAAGTTCAATAGTCTTCTGCAGTGTCTGCCTGAGTGAGAAGCTTTATTAATCTAATCTTAAGATGTCTGCTTACCGAGACTATCTCATGGCAGAAGTCACCATTTACAGAAAAACATGTTATATACAGAACAAAAGATACAAACAGCCCTCTTTTCCTAGCGAACAAAAGACATATTTCAATGCATATCCTGTGTGACTGTAGGTTACCCAGGTTACCCACCATATACCCACTATTCCTGTGCAGTATCAATAGTTTGTTGTATTAATCAGATTCTGCAAATACTTTGCAGACATTGGGCAAGATTCTTTGCCCCCCCCCCCCCCCCCCCCCAGCATATTTCTTGGTGGTGGGAGATGGCCTGCCATTGGCCGGCAGTGGGATCTTCTGGTCAATGAGATTTCCCATTGAATCCACCCCACGCTGCTAGAGGTGCTGTCGGCAGGGCTGCAAGATTCCACTAGCGTGAACAGCCGGATGATTTCACCCCTCGTCTTTAAATCGTGCAGGTATCTCACTGGTACGCATACACATTGCCATCGGCAGTTCATCCAGATGATTTTCCTTGTCCGGAAAGTGTCCTTCCCATGGCATCTGTAATTGTAGTTGTCTCATTGCCATTGTTGGGGACCCATGGACCTCAGTGATTGATAGTAGTTCTGTACTCAGCACAGCTGGTGAGATCCCTTCTTCGTGACCTGCCTATTTCTGTGACAGAACAGCTTTGCTAGTTGGTTGGATATGCCTGCAGTTGCGCTAGTATATTTGGTCATTCACTTCCACTGCACACGAATGCACACTATGCGTCACAAAATTTCCACATGGGCTGACTCCTGTTGAGAGCGTTGAAGGTTTGTACCCTGACTGGCTTCAGTTTATCATTCATTTTCATAGGTCTGTACTCAGCTTGAATCCTGCACTTCATTCTTCTAGTTGAAATCTGATCATTTTTCTGTCAAACTGCTTCATTTACTATCAGTGCATGCATTTCAGTACACTGACATGGTCAACAACCCTCTTGTGGTTTGGTTGAATTTTGTTTCCCTCTTTCTGGGTTCTTCCGCCTCACTCACTCTGCCATCTTTAGTTTCCCACTCTCTGTTTTTTTTCTGTCGCCCACTCTCTGTGGTCTTTTGTTGCCCTTTCTCTGTTGGCACATCCAGGGTTAGCAGTCCAAGCTTTCAGCTTGCTGCAGCTGAGATGTGTGGCTGTTGTGTCCCATCTATGATCTGCAAATCTAGATCTTCCTTCTTGGCATTGCATTGGGCTCTCTGACTGATTTGTCCTTTGGTATGAGTATCGAACCATCATCTAACATCAATCTCAATGTTGAGGCTTTTATTTTCAGATTGCCACTTCTATGAAGGTCATGATGTTGCAGGACACACCAGTATCTATCTGACTTTTCTTGTTCACTTGATACTCTCTGCGGTCATCATTGTACCAGTCGAAAACCATTTGTCTCTTGTAGGCTTGACGGCCCCAACCTGTTGTATTGTGTATAGTTCTCCATCAGACTATTCTGCTGACCATCTGTTTAGGTTCATTTTGCTTTTATCTCACCAAGCACTTGTGTGTGGAATGATTCTGCTTCTTGCAGTTGAACACTGGTTTCCCCATGCTGAACAATCCTGCTGTTCCTTTGTACGCTGAACTCCACAGTATCTGCATGCTGTCCTTTGTTTGCAATTGCTTCTGGACTGTCTCTCAGCAAAATGTATCTATGGATCTGAATTTCATGCGTGATATGCACAAACGGTGGGCCGGACTGGAAGTGGCCGAGCTTTGCAGTCCCACCCAAGATCAATTAAAGATGGCAATATTATGCTGGCTGTCACTTAAATGAAAGCCAGCATGAATCATTTCTGCATTGGGTCAGTTGGGTCAGCAGGGTTGGCTCATGAGTTCCGGTTCTAATGGTAGCCCTGCACCAAGTTTAAGGGCAACTCCCGGAGGCCACTGAAGACAATGGAGGAGCCAGAGGCAGCTAGCGGCAGCAGCAAGAAGGCATGCTAGGTGGGAGAGAAGTTCAGTTCGGCAGCACTTCTCCGCCGAGTATCTACGAGCCCTTGGGGAGGTGGTGACAACCAAGAATCACATTATCAGGAGGAAGCTGGAGGCCACACCAGCTCACCAAGAAAGCCTGGACAGAGGTCGCTGGTGGGAATGGACAGAAACTTTTGTCAATCACGTTAATATGTAACATTCACTCTGGTTTCAAACCGTTGATTCAAGACTTTCAAATTCTGTAATCTGTGTTCTTTGATTCTTGGCTACATGCAGGATAGTATACAATTTGTAGCTGTCTGTCCCGCAAGTGTAAGAGGTGCTGGTCCCAGCTTTTTAAATCACTCCGAATACTAGACATGGGGTTTGGAAAATTCACATGAGGGTGACCTGACATCCCACCTGACCGCACCCCCCCTCCCTCCCCCAGAGTTCCCCTCAGCCACCTCCACCTAACCTCCCCAGCTCCCCTCAGCCATTCCCTCTCAGCCATCATCCAGCCCTCCCCTTAGCCACCAGCCCCTTTCACTCCCCCTCCAGCATCCCACTTCAGTTCATGCCCCCTGCATTGCCAATATGCACTGCCCCATGGCTCGGACACCCTGGTAGTGACACCCTAGTCTTGTGCGTTGAACCCCAAAGGGAGTCAAGGGATGTTGCTCATGTGCCCCTCTGCTGCTGGCCAGGCTGCAGAATGAGGGTACTCCAATGGTCCTGAGGGTTGGGCTGGCTCGTGCTGTGGATCAGGTGTTGACTCCGTGACCCTCTCATGGAATGGTGGTCCCGTGTCTGGACTGCCCCTTAGAGCCCTGCGCAACCTGAAGATCACTCTTGGCATGGTGATCTCAGGCAGCCCTCTGTTCAAAATCATCATCCTTGTCTGACCTGTTTAAACTCTGGACCTTCTCACTCTGTACTATTCTGTCTGACAACTGATGAGCAGATAAGACAGTTAATTGAGAATGTAAGCCATCTTCAATTTTCCCATTCTTCACATCTGCTCACTCAGCCCTATGCATTTCAAACTGTTGCTTTTTCAAGGGTCTGAGCCTTCCTAGAAAGCCCATAACACTTGAAAAGCCTTGAAATCCCAGAGATCCTTTGAAATGCTTAGCATTCATTCAATTTCACAGTGCAATACCTTTAACTAGCCTTTCATTAAGAGCTTAATGGTTTAAACACAGCTACCAGGATGTTTGTTAATTTATCTTTCCCTTCATGCTTGAATGCATATGAAGTACCCTGCATTGATCCTCATATTGCAATGTTTATAAGCATTCTTGTTGTGATTGACAGCACCTGACCACTTCAACAATGCTGAGTACTCTCTACGATTTGAAAAGTGGAAGTGAAACCGCTTCTGTGCAGAGGGAAGGTCCCCTAAGTGTCCTCGGGTTGAGTGGGCTTCAGCTGATCAGCTCATCAGCTGTCAGGCAGAGCAGGTCAGGGAGAGAAGGTCACTTCAACGTTTAAATAGTTCACAGACCAGGATGATGATTTTGAACTGAGGGTTGCCTGAATTCACCATGTCATGAATGATCTTCAGGTTGCTCAGAACTGGAAGGGGAAGTCCAGACACCAGACCCACAACCCAGAGGAGGGTCATGGGGTCAGCCCCTTACCCATAGTCCGAGCCCACAAATCCTCAGGACCCTTGGGGACCCTCCCTCTGGAGCCTGGCAGAGTGGCAAAAGAGCAATAGGCTGACCCCCTTGAGCCCACTCAAGGTCCCTTGCACCAGGACTGCACTTTTCAATACTTGCACCAAAGCCTGTCTGGTAGACTTCTCACTGGGGTGGTCAGTGCACAACAGCATGGTGGAGGTTCGGACTTCTAGCCCCTTAATCATGTTTATATGAATGCATATCAGATGTTTGCATGTTACCGCTGGTGCGGGGTGAGGCGGGGCGACCCCAATGGCTGGTGGGGCGGGGCCAGATACTGTGGATGGGCCTGCCACCCTGCGCCGATCCCAGATTTGGGCCAATGCAGTATTTTCCGCCCAATCCGGATTCCCGATCGAAGTGCCGGGGAGCAGAAAACTCCACCCTCTGTCAGCTTTCTTTTTGTTCTTCTATGTTTCCTTTTCCATTGTCCTTTTGCTGTAGTTTTCTGCAGATTTCAACCTTTCTGTGTACTTCCGTTCACAGTAGCTGCATTATTTACAGGGTTCAAAATCTACTTTATCTCCACTCATGACACAATGGCCAGGATGTTCCAGCTCTTCTTGCTGGCGGAATCTTTTGATCCCGCCAAAGGTGACCCCTGCCCGCCGTGGGTTCCCCAGCGACATGGCCGGCATGCAACACAAATTGGCCATTGACTTTGGCAGATCTGGCGATGATGATCTGGCTGCCTCTGATGTCAGAAAACCTGCTGCGGTGGGAGGAGTGGGGGTTGAGGGGGTGCAGAAAGTCCGGCCCGTGCTTCATATATAAGGGTTATATTGTCTTCTTCAGGGTCTGTGATCGACTTTACTGTTCTGATCATAAGATGTCTGCTTACAGAGCCTGCCACACAATCATAGTCACCTGACTACGGAAAGCCAGATGTGATATGTGGACTGATTGCATTTCAAAACCCAAACATACCTGATGCGAAGAAAAGCCTTGCAATTCCTTTGTGATTATTTCACACATAACTGTGGTGATCATTTTCAACTTCATTTGTGGGCAAAATATCATAATCAGCACCTTCTTATGCATTTTATTTTATATCAGAAACATTTCCTTCTTTCCTGTTTTGCCACATTGGATAATGCAAAAACCTGATCAATATAAAAGGATGCAATATTTTCCACACCATTCTATGTGGAGAGAAATGAGCATGTAAATTTTGATGTATTCACATGGACTCCACCCAGCACCCTCCAAAACACTGGGTTATCCTGCCTTTTATAGCAGGTTTATGTGCAAAAGATATTCATTTCATTAATTAGTAGACATCAACAGAAACAATGTTGTTGAAGGTAATCATTTATAAATGAATACTGAACATACTGAAGGTATGATTATCCCAGATGAGTAGAATTGTGATAAGGCCTTACTTTTCTCATTGGTTTTAAAAGTAATTAAAGTAGTATCAGCTAAGTGCCATTGTTAAAAGAAAAAAGGCAATCAGAAAATCCAGGCTCCTAAGATTTCATCTTGGACCCCCAAAGGTTTACAGAACCCATTTAAAATCTGTAATGTAGTTCAAAGTTTTATTTAATCTCAAGTTAAATGGTCGGTGCATGAATTCAGAATAGAAGGACTGGTAGTTCAGTGAAACAGTGACATGTTATCAAATCAATGCAAAAAGGGGATTTGTCAGTTAACTATTTACTCAATAAAGAGAGAAACTATTTAATTACTGGGAATAGAATTAATGAATCCTTTTGTTCACTTCAGGCTACAAAATTCATAGAACAAAAACTTGCCAGTTTTCTCTTTAATATTAAACAACCAAAGATTCAATTACCTCCAGGTTGCAGTGCCAAGATGCCAGGCTGGCAGTGTCAAAGTGTCCGGTGTCAGCAGGAGAGCCAGGGTGCCACCCTGCCCAGGGCCCCGACCACCCGGGAGTCTCTAATGACCTGGCAGACCTCCCCCAGGTGCTGTTATGTGGATCAGTGCTAGACAGTGCCCTGGCGAGGTCTCCCAGGTGAGACCTTTTGAGCGAGATTCTCCGAGCCTCCACGCTGAAATCGCCCAGGATGCGGGGTGGAGAATGGGGTGTCAGGCCCGCGATCGGGTTCGACGACTTCACACGATTGTCCGCGGACCGGAGAATCGCTGCCAGTTGCGTGCACGCGGTCGATGCAGCGCCGGTCGGGGGCCATTGAAAGAGGCCCCCATGATTCCACCCGGCGGGCACTTGGGGGTGGGGGGGGCTCCGTCACCAGGTGGGGGGCCTCCAGGACGGCCAGGCTCGCGATCAGGGGCCACTGATCGGCGGGCGCGCGTGATCTGGGCGGGGGGTGGGGGGGTGTGGCTATATTGTTGCAGCTGACTTGCTGTGTGGGTCCGCCATGTTGCACCGGGCCGCCGGGCCGGCGCACGCATACGCGGACCCGTGGCCGGAAGTGGAGGACCCCGCATTGGCAGCCGGTGCTCCACAAAGCACTCCGGCGCCTTGCTGGCCCTCTGTGGGCCACGGAATCGCTGGGCCAAGGGGCCCATTGACGCCGCTGTGAAACGCTCCGGTGTTTACGCCGGCGTGAACGCTTCGCCGCATTTTCGGAAAATCCCGCCCTTAGTTTCTGGGCCCCGGGAGAATATGGTGCATACATATTTAAATGCGCCAAAGCGTTTCAAGCATCACAAATCTTGCGAGAAGCCTCTCCCGAGATTCAACGGCCTTTTTGTTTCATTAAGTCGGGTGCGTGGAGGTCATTAATTTGTGCCCATAGACTTTTCAAAGCCAATTATTTTGAAAGATTCTGTGCCGGGTTCTCCGTCCCACCGCGCCACATTTCTGTTTCAGCATGCCGGCGGGATGCTCCATTTCGCCAGCTGGTCATTGGGGTTTCCCATTGTGCGGCAGCCCCACGCCGTCGGGAAACCCCCGGACTGCCGGCCTGATGCGACTGTCAATTCATTCAAGGACTGGTGTCGGAGTAAAACAGTGGTTTTAATTAACTATCAACTTTGCCTGCCTGCGACTGGTACATACTGAGGACAGTCCCACAGGCCAGCTACTCTTATACTCCTTCAAAGGGGCGGAGCCATGGGCTGAGCCCGTACATGCTCCAACATCTTCCCCTGTTGGTGAAGCCATACAATGGCCCACAGATAAAACCCACAGGGTTAATAACAGAACATAACTGGTGAATTAACTGTATTTACAAACATAGAGCATAACTGGTGAATTAACTGTGTTTACATTCACCACACGGCCAAACGGAGAATCCCGACAGTGGAGAATCCAACCCTCTAACCTCTTGTATGTGTCAATATTTTATTTTTCAAATACTAGGCGTGATTCTCCGCCAGCGGGATGCTCCGTTTTGCCAGCGCCCGGGGGGTTTCCCGATGGCGTGGGGCTGCCACCCAATGGGATGCCCTATTGACCGGCCGGCGTAATAGACAATCCTGCCGTCGAGTTGAGGCAGAAATGTGGTGCTGTGGGGCAGAGAATCCCGCCGACTATATTTAGTGCTGCTTTAAAGGAGACGTTCAGTATACTTTTTATTATTTCACGGGATGTGGGCATCGTTAGCTTAGTCCATCCCTAATTGTCCTTGAGAAGGTGGTTGTGATCTGCCTTCTTGGACCTCTGTAGTCCATGTGGTGTAGGTACACCTGCAGTGTTTTTAGGAAGAGAGATCCAGGATTTTGACCAAGTGACAGTGAAGAATGGTGATATGGTTCCAAGTCGAGGGGGTCTGTGATTTGGAGGGACACCTGTGTCAGCTTTCCTTGCCCTTCTTGGTGGTGAAGTTTGTGGATTGGAAGGTGTTATCGAAGGGACCATGGTGAGTTGCTGCAGTGCATCTTGTATATGGCATACACTGCTGCCACTATCCGTCATTGGTGGAGGGACTGAATGTTGAAGGTAGTGGATGGGTGCTAATCAAGCAGAATGCTTTTTCATAGATGCTGTCAAACTTCTTGAGCATTTTTGGACCAGTATTCATCCAGGCAAATGGAGATATTTCCAACATAGTAGATGGTGGACAGGCTTTGTGGGATCAGGAGGTGAGTTCTTTGCCTTAGTTTTCCAGCCTCTGATCTGCTCGTGTAGCCACAGTATGGCTGATCCAGTTCAGTTTCTAGCCAATGGTAACACCCAAGATGTTGATAGTGGGGGATTCAGCAGTAGTAATGAATTGAATATCAAGGGGATATGGCTTGATTCTCTCTTATTAGAAATTGTTATTGTCTGGCACTTGTGTGGCGCAGTTGTTCTTTGCCACATATCGGCTCAAGCCTGAATATTGTGAATATTGAATCAGGTCTTGCTGCATATGGACATGGACTGCTTCAGTATCTGAAGAGTCGCGAATGATGCAGAGCAGTATGCAAGCATCAGGGATCATTCTCACTTCTGACTTATTATAGAGGAAAGGTCATTGAGGAAGCAGCTGAAGATGGTTGGGCCCAAGCCCCAGCCGAAGGAATTCATGCAGCGATGTATTGGAACTCAGATGATTGACCACCAACAACCACAGCCATCTTCCTTTCTGCTAGCTACGCCTCCAACCAGTGGAGAGTTTCTCTCCTGATTCCCATTGCTTCCAGTTTTACTAGGGCTCTTTGATGCCACACTCGGTCAATGCTGTCTTCATGTTGGGGACCTCAGGTGGCGGCATGTAGAAGGAGGTCGCACATTGGCTGGCTCCTGCTTGAGGCTTCATATTTTTCCAAATTTAATGCCCGGTCCCAGGTGCAATTTTTTGTTAAATTATTGCAGGAAGATAAAGGAAGGAGGATGTCCAAAACCCAAAGGAAAGTTGCCGTGAAGAAGGGGGCGAGTGAAGGTTCGCCATCGAGTGGAAGGGTCTGTTTGGCAACTGGAAGATTAGCAGAGGCTGGGTCGCTGGGTGGGGCCGCACTGATCATGGCAAAAACGATGACCGAGGTGATGGCTTTGGAACTTGAAAAACCGTTCGCAAAACACATGGAGGTAATGAGGAAGGAGATGATGGCAGCATTGAAGGTGGTGGTGGAGGAGGCGATTGCCCCGGTGAAGGCGGCGCTGTCGGGAACATCGGCCGAGGTGCGGGAGCAGGGGGAGAAACTGAAGGGAGTGGAGGAGGCTGTGTCGCAACACAGTGATCAACTCACCTCGATGGGTGAGGAGCTGCAGAGGGTGGTGGTGTCCAACAAGGGTCTGTGAGCGAAAGTGGAGGACCTGGAAAACAGATCTAGGTGACAAAATCTGAGGATCATGGGCCTGCCCGAAGGGGTGGAGGGCCCGAGGCCGACGGAGTATTTTGCCAAGATGTTGGCGGAGCTGTTGGGGGAAGGGGAAGATGGATCGGGCTCATAGGGTGTGGAGGCCTAAACCAAAGGCAAATGAGTCACCAAGAGCAGTGATTATTTGTTGCCGTAGGTACCACGTGAAGGAGAAGATTCTGAGTTGGGTGAAGCAAAAGTGGGAGGTTCACTGGGCTGGAGTTGGTATACGTATATACCAGGACTTTACTGTGGAGTTGGCAAGGAGGCGGGCGGCCTTCGGCCGAGTGAAGACGACATTGTATAACAGCGGTGTGTGCTTCGGCATAGTGTATCCAGCTAAGTTGAGGGTGACCTACAACTCCAAAGACTTTTATTTTGAGACGATGGAAGCGGCGGAGGCGTTTCTGAAGGCAGAAGAACTGAGGCAGAAGTGAGAAATGGGACTGAGGATTGGTCTTGGACTGAGGGTAGGTGGGTGGAGGAGCTCTATTTTTATTGCATGTCATTATGTCTGCTAAATGAGTTGAAGTTGCCTATTTGGGCAAGGTAGTAGTTGGGATTTTCATTTGCAATGATGGCTCTTTCGGGTTTGTGTGTTTACACTGGAGTTGTGTGTTGAAGGTGATTTATTTGTTTTCCTGGGACCGGGTGAGTGGATTGGGGGGGAGTGGGGCCTGGCAGGGGCCTCCACACTCAAGTTGGCCAGTGAACGAGAGTGTGGTGGTGGTGGTGGAGGGGGGGGGGGGGGGGGTGGCGGCTGCGGCCATCATAGCCTGGTGGAACAGATTTTGATGGGCCTAGGAGGTGTGAAAAGTGGGGGAGGGGACCGATACTGGGTGAGGTGTTTTTGAGAGGAAGTGGATGGGAGGATTCTGGGATGGGGGAGGGGCATTATGGTAACAATGGGATGGGGTGGACCAAGCCCAGTGGGCAGCGTCTGGAGTTATGATGATGGTTTTCATCTTCAAGGTGGCCAAGGCAAATGAAGAGATGGAGAATTAGGAGACAGGTCCAAAGAAGAGGAAAATATTTTATACAACATTTAAAAATGTAGAGAGAAGTAAGGTGAAAGAGTTTGGGCTGGATTTAAAGATAAAAATCACGAGAGGGATAAAAAGAGGGCCATCAATTCACTAATTTTATACTATCACATGAGGTCAAAATTACTCTCCGCTATTCTCCAGATTGATCCTGGAAAAGATCTTGATCAATATCGCTTGATGTGCAGATTTGGCAATAGTCGGTACAATCAGACGCACACTCTAATTTGCAACTCTGAGATTTGACAGGCAAGAGAATAATTAACAGGGTGCAGTGAGAGTGGGATATTATGTGCAATTAATGGGAACAAGGGTATTGAAAGCAAAACTGCAGAAGCTATTGGTCAAGGTCAACAGCAGAGACCGTCTTTGTAACTCAGAGAAAGCAGGACTGTGAGTTAGAAAATGTGTTTGTGAGAGAGCTATGTGTAAGGTTTTCCAGGGCAGGGCATAAAGGTTTAAAATAAGACAGCAAGGTTGAGTAAGGGGAATAAAGAAAGGCCCAAGACCTTAGAGGTGGAAAGCCAAACCAAATAGAAAAAAATTGAAAAGGTTTACATAGAATTTACAGTGCAGGTTGGTGTAGAAATGGATGGGAAAAGGAACTTGAAGGATGATGAATGCATGGGAGTGCAATATTGGGGTTAAATTCAAGAGAGGCTGCAATGGGTATCAAGACTGAAGTGGATGCAGAGGCATTCATTATGTAGAATAAGACAAGACAAAAGGTCAGCAAGGAGGTCACCATGGAGTTTACTGGTATGATAAAGGTGGGAACTTTTAACAAAATACCAGAGAGGTGGGGTAGGATAAGATTTTCAAGAAAAAGAAAATTGCCTGTGGAAAAGAGAGGGAGAAGTTTAGATGAGACTGGTAATAAAACCCACACTACTGACTGTACGGATAGCTTTGGTAAGGACAAATGTGTTATTGCTCATGATACACATTTCTATAATTGTCAACAATTTCATCCACAATGAGGCCATCCATAGCTAGTGTATTTTTCGGAAGAGTTTGACTGCAACTATACTAGGGAAGCCAAAAAGGATGTCAGGAAAGGAGCAGCAGGGAATTAGGGGAGGGCAGAGAGGTTAACCCCAGGAAATAAATCAAGAAGATCATTCGGAAGAGTTAAGCTACACTGTACAAGCCTGCAAGAAATGTCAATCTCTCCCTCTCTTGCGTTTCTGATTTCCACTGCTTTTCTCTCTCTTTCTTTTCCCTCCATCTCTGTTTTGGTGTGCCCTCCATTTCTGTGTTACTCCCTCCCCCCTTTAATATCTCTCTCCTTCACGTGTTCTTATTTTCTTACTTCTCATTTTGTTCCCTTTTATGTACTGCAAGATGTTTCTGTTTGGCTGCTTCCGACAGTATTGGAGCTGGCATGTGGCCAGACTGCAAGGAATAGCATTTGGAACATAAAGGTTCCTGACAGGTCTCTCAATCAACATAGAGAGTGGGACTCTAAAAGGTGGCAAGGGAGCAGGCTGATGACATTAAAAATGACAAGCTGGCTTCTGCTAAATGTTACTTTGGACTTTCTTGCTCTGTCCTGAATGGTGATTGCATTCATGTATAAAAGGAAAGTCACGAATAAGAAAGTCACCTGGGCCATTAAAGCTCATCTCTCGTGTATATTAACTCGCCCATCATGGCACCTCATTGCATTTTAAATAACCTCAATATATTCCCTCTATTATCCTGCTTGGTAAATTATTCCAAGGACTTATTACTTTTCTGAATAGACATTTTTTCCCCCGATAGCATTTCTAAATTGTCTTTTTAGTAATTTCTTGTCCATGTTTCTCCGTGAACCAACAACAGCAAAAGTAGACTCAATGATCATTTGTCTCATTTCCTGGATGTGCACTCTTGCTCTATGGAAAACTGCTGCTGCATTTCAATGTAATTCATGGATGTTTGTTAGTGAGGTGCACTACAAATTTTAATTTGTTATATTTCACAAGTTGGTTCCACTTTAATTTGGCTTGGAGACGTTTTGCTTCAAAAAAGATCCCTTTTACATTATGTCGGCTTCAGCGAGAATCAATTGATTATTTTCCACCAGTTTTAAAGAGCATTGTTTGAATAAAGGAAAAACACTCATTTTGAGATATGGAAAGGAAATTTTACTGCTAGAATCCATTCACAAATGAATTTTTAAAATTAATTGCTATGCTAATCCATTTATAATAAAAATTTTACAAATTTCTAATGGAAAATATAAAAAATAAATGAAATCCTTTAAGGCAGCAGTTATTGGATAGGCTAATCGTATTGTTAATAATATTATGTAATTAGTTTCATAATTCATGATTCCCAGCAGTTCCTTTATACCATCCACATTGGTGCGAGGAATAAAAAGTGAGGAATTAATGCTTGCATAATGAAATGGGGTAGGTATAAGGGCTGGTGAAGTATAGACCTGAAAATAGCCGAGTCTATCTCATGGACCCATAAATTATTGTAATGCTAGTTTATACATCAAAACAGACATAGAAAATAGAATATAATCTATAGTTGAAGTAACCTCAGCACCAAACACAAAGACATAGAGCAGATGATTCATTTTGTTTGCCTGAATTTGGACCTAAGTCAGAATAACAAAGATGCTTAACTTAATACTGAGTCATCTCCCCCAAAGGCAATGTCTAACTCAGCCATACGGAGCAGAAGACACCAAGTTACAAGCTCGACACTCTGCTGAGTTAATTGAACTCAGATAGGATAGCAATTGCCATTGTGCCAAAAGCTCCAGAATGATCCTTAATGTGGATGTTGAATGAGGAAGGTGTTGGGCTTAGTTGTGATGTCTGTCCTCCATAACCAAATGGTCTGCTAATATGCATTTTCCAAGATTACAGATGGAAAGTGGATGCTTGAACAAGGTACTGAATAGTTGCTGAAACTTGTGGTACTAGATTGAATCAGCTTGTTAAGAAATGGTCTGGAAAAAATACAGTGAAGAAAAATAAAAGGGGGACTGAGTTACTATTTATAGAAGGAAGATTTTTATTGCCTTTGATGGTTGAAATTGTTGAATATAATCAAGTTAAGATTATGGTAACTCCCATTTGCCATCATGTAATCTGTCAAATACAATTACAGCTAATCAAGTGTAGCCATTTTTGTGAAGATTTTGCATAAGTTGGGTGATATTGCACTTTAATGAGATGATTTGAATGAACAAATACAGTCCTGCACTGCTTTGCTTCACCAGTGAAGTCACAGTGTACGTTATGAATCACACAATGCAATATAAACTGTTTATCAATGTATAATAAAATTTTAACACACACTGTCTTAAGTTATTTAAAACGTTCCCCATTCTCTAAAGTTAAAAATTGGATGGGACAGAATTCTTCATCAGCATGGCTAGAGCAAATACAGCTACCTAGGACAACTGGACAATGAATGCCTGAATGTAAAATTAGAAAGTATATTAATCTGATTTACAGCCTTGTAAATAAATATATTTTCTTTAAAGCTGTTCTAGTAAATATATTTGGGTCTTACAAACTTCCAGATATGTATTTCATAACATTCAGTTCTATGAAAATTTAATAATTCTGATATACATTGGAATAGTAAGAATGCAAAGGACAGAAAGGGGAGTTTCCAAAGTCTACTCAGGAGAATTTTCTAGATCTAAATTTCATTGTTTCTGTCCAATGAGGAAGAGCCAATACTGAATCTCTGCCGAGGGAATGAGGTAAATCAAGCATATCAAGTGGCAATAGAGGAGCATTTAGGGAAAAAGGTCATGAGCCAGAATTGTACTCTACCCCTGTCGTGTTTTTAGGTGGGTGGGGGTGCATGAGATTTCAGGGTGGGATTCCCTCCGGGTTCCCTCCTGCCCCAACCTTGCAGGGATTTTACATTGGGGCAGGCTATGCTTTGGACGTGAAGTTCACCTTTGCTCCAATTGAGGCTCTTAATTGGCCAATTAATGGCCAGTTAAGGACGATTTCCCGCCAATCCTCAATTTTTAGGCTAGCGGGCGGATTGAAGCTCCGTGGGGGAAACCCGAAAATAAGGAAAGTTAGAAAGTCTGATCTCAGGTGGGCAATGTGGGGAGGGGTTGGGCAGTGCTCCTTCTCCCGGCCTGAGATAGATAGGTTCTTGATTAATAATGGGATCAGGGGTTATGGGGAGAAGGCAGGAAAATGGGGATGAGAAAATATCAGCCATGATTGAATGGCGGATCGATGGGCCGAGTGGCCTAATTCTGCTCCTAAGTCATATGGTCTTATGGTCCCCTGAGACCCCGATTGCCCTCGGCAATCCCCCAGGGCTTCTCTACCAACCCCGCCCTGGGACCCCTTGTACTTCCTGGGTCTCCATTTCCCAGGGCTTAGTCTGACAGTTCCCTGCAGTTTCTCTTCCAGCCACTGCAGCACAGTTGCTGCAAGGACTGGGCAGCTGCCAGTCAATCAGTTGGCAGCTTTCCAAGGCAGGACTTCCTCCTGAGTGAGGGGTGGAACCCCCGCCTAATGCCAGTCATGTGGGGTAGAGTGTAAATTTGCAGTGCGGCAGTCGGAGTAACATGGATGTGTTCCCCCCTGACTCCCCGCCAGGATTGAGCTCCTGTAATCCCAAAGATTCAGGCTATGAGGTTTAAATTAGCTATGGAAAAGGAGAAGGTGCAATCCAGCGTAAAATAAATTAATTGTGGTTAGAATGGATCTGGCCCAGATAAGCATAAGTCAAAGATTGGAGGGGAAAACCTGGAACAAATGGCTACCTTTAAAGCAGAGATAGCTTTGAGTACAGTTGAGGTGGATTAACATGAAGGGGAAAGATAGTACAAACAAAGCCAGAGTTCCCAGGATAATGGAAGCATAGAGAATAAGGTGGAGGAAATTGGTGCACATAACAGAATTCAGGTTGACAATACAAGTGCGAACTGGGTTGAATTTTCACAGCAACTTCATTGCAATGTTAATGTGAGCCGACTTGCGACACTAATACAGATTATAGATTATAGAATGTAGAATGTTCAGAGGAGAAATGAAAAAATGTAATAAAAGTAAAGAGAGTATATAAGAAAATGCTGACAGTTCACATAAAAGGGAATCTAAATGTCTGTTATAGGCCTATTAATAAAAACAAAATGTTAAAAGGAATGGAGGGGCTGACATCAGACTAAAAAGGGGATCCAAACATGGAAGCAGAGGACATGGCTGAGATACTAAGTGAGTACTTTGCATTTGTCTTTATCAAGGAAGAAAATTCTGCTAAAGTTACTGTAAAAGGGAAGGTGGTTGAGACATTGGATGGTCGAAAATTTTATTAAAACGATGTATTAGGAAGGCTGGCTGTGCTTGAAGTTTATACCGGGGTACGTACTCTGTGGGTAGTGCCCATTGCAGACATGAATACACGTTTCAAGAAATCTGGAAAAATTCTACTGAGTCCCCAAGGATAATCAGACAGAAGATGTGTTAAAATTATCAACTTTCATCTGGCTGGGCCATACACTCTAGAAGTCCCTCCAAAGTAACATCTGCTTCTCTCTCTTTCATTCTTTAAGGCCACCTTAAAATCCACCTCTTTGAGCAAGTGTTTGGTCATTCTACCTCATCATTGTTCATAGAATGATATAACAGAGGAAGCTATTCAGCCCTGTACCAAAAAAGAACTATCTCCTGCTCTTCCCCACAGCCCCACATTTCTTTTTCTCTTTGAATATTTATCCTTTTCAAAGAGACTATTTAATCAGCTTCCACCACCTTTTCCAGCAGCACATGCCAAATCACAACAATTTGAGCTGAAAGGAAAAGCGAAAAGAATTAGGACATCTCTATTTCTTCTGGCAAATATTTTACTTCTGTGTCTTCTTGTGACTGACCATTCTGTTTCTGGAAACAGTTTCTGCTTATTTATCCATGACTTTGAATACCTCTATCGAATTTCCTCCTAACTTTCTCTGCGCTAAAGACAGTCATCCCGGCACTTATATTCTTTCAACATAAATTAAATCCCTAATTTCTGGGATCCTTCTAATAATGAATCTCTCCTGCATGATCTCTGAGGTCTTGACATCCCCCTGAAAATTGGTGCCTAGAATTGAACAAAATGCTCCAGCTGTGGTCTAAGGTTCAGCATAACTTCCTTGCTATTGGTAGAATGCCTACAGTGCAGAAGGAGTCCATTCGGCCCACTGAGCCTGCACCAAACCTCGGAAAGTACACTCTACGCAGGTCCACTCCCCCGCCCTATCCCCGTAACCTATTCTTACATCCCAGGACACTAAGGGGCAATTTAGCATGGCCAATCCACCTATCCTGCACACCTTTGAACTGCAGGAGGAAACTGGGGCACCTGGAGGAAAACCACGTACAAACTTCACACAGCCACCCAAGGCCAGACTAGAACTCGGGTCCCGAGTGCCACCATGCCGTGCGTTAGATTCCATTGCTCTATTTATAAAGCCAAGTATCAACAGCCTTCACAACTTTTCTCATTAACTTCAATCACCCCCACCCCCACCCCCCGCCCCCCCAGGTATCTCTGTTCCTGCACCTCTTTGAAGTTGTACGACTTCATTCATATTGGTTGGTTTAGCACAGTGGGCTAAGACAGCTGGCTTGTAATGCTGAACAAGACCAGCAGCGCGGGTTCAATTCACGTTCCAGCCTCCCCAAACAGGCGCCGGAATGGGGCGACTAGGAGCTTTCCACAATAACTTCACATTGAAGCCAACTTGTGACAATAAGCGATTATTATTATTATATTGCCTATCCTTAGTCCTTTCACACGTCTCTGCATAAAATTTCATCTCCTTTGTGTTTGTACATTTCCCCAATCAATGTCTTCCTGATGTCTGTTAAGATTCTATTCATTTTTCACATCAAAAATATTTCCAAATTGTGACTCATCTACAATCTTTGAAGTTATGTAATGGTAAATATAAAATTAACAAAAAGAGCAATGTACCTGATACCAACCCCTGGGAAACACCACTGATAACTTACCTCCTGTCTTACAAACACCATGCACCATTGCTCTCTACTTTCTGTCCCGAAGCCAATTTCATATCTGCACTGCCTTTGTACCTTTAATCCCATGGACTTTAATTTTGCTTACAAGACTATTATGTGGTACTTTGTCAAGTGCCTTTGGCATTTGTATCTCCTTCTGTGACCCAGCATCCATTTTTCTTCTTACTGCTTCTGTGGAGCACCTTGGGATATTTTGCTGTATTAAAGACCCTAAATAAACGCATGTTGCTATTATTCTAATATCTCTTCTCCAGTGAATAACCAGCCTAATCAAATTCACCTCTTATTTTCCTTGGTTTTCTCCCCTATGCTACTGAACGTGTTAACTCTTAGCAAGATATTGTTTTAAGAAAGTTTGTTGCTTACTCATCTCTCACTCAAGTCATTTTTCATGTGTGAGAATAGCCAACATGATCTAGCTGTTCACAATGGGTGGCATCACAGCCAAGCTTGGTTCTGGCCTCACCGACACTCACACATCACAGCTCCCAACAGAGGTTGCTGGGTAGCAATCAATTCGACCGATTGGTACTTCTTCAGCCTTGAATGGGAATGGGAGCAGAGGCCTCCTGAGGTAAAATGTAATGCTGTATTGCTCATGCAGAAAAATATACCCCCTCAATCATCAAAATCTGTTTCTATCATGTACATTTTTACCTTGCAGATCACTATCATTCTGCCTCAATCGCCTTATTATCACCATAATTTTCCTTCCTCCCAACTGTTTTTGCTGCATTCCTTTGCTGTTTATAAATCGCTGGGCAACATCCCTCAATGGAAACCTTCCCCTTCTGTTTATATGGTGTCTCTTTTCCCTGGCCTATTGCCTTAAACTTCTCGTCCTAACTCCTATCGTACAACAACATAAGAAAACTGGTATGTTTAAATTCAGTGATCCCGAGTGCCATTCCTTCTTATTGTCAATACTCATTCCTTCCTACTCCTGCTCTCTCCCTAAAACTAATAAACACTTTGAAAAAGTAAAGTATATTAAAACATGCTGTTGTGCCTGCATCTCAGAGTTGCTAAGCACCTACACAAAACCTTTTTTTAATAAATATTCTTGATAACACAGCATTGTCAAGGTGTTGTTATATTCAAAACCTTTGATCAACAGTAGCACAATTTCAACAAAAACAAATCTGGAAAAAAGGTAATCAGACATCATATCGAAGTAAAAGCATTATTTCTGAATTGGCACTTCACATCGCTAACAAGCGTCAGTTTACCCATTATCAACCTTGAATCTTTGGCATATTGAAAGATTCATCCTAACATTATCAAATCAACATTCTTCTCATATTTGCAGAAGGTTTCTGCTAGTTGTAACTTCCTATTCCAATCACATCTTGCATGAGGCAGTCCTCAGTCATCACAGTGTACCAATTTGCACCAACACCATCAACGCTGACATTCTCAAAGTGTTGTAACTTTATGTTCCAATCAGTTCTCTTCCGAAACACAACGCCTGTTTAATGCATCAGTGTTGTGGGACTGTCTGTCATTTTTAGAGCACAAGACTAGCATTCTTTAAGTCAGAGACCTCGCTTTTTGGCCATGCATGAGCTGGCAGCATGTGCCATCGTAGAAAAAATGTATGCTAGAACATTAGCAGGTTTAGCAGTAACACTTTCCAGCATAGGGAGATTAGGACACAATCTATTCCAATACTACCACTCCAACTAAATTCTAATCTCTCAGCTCAGTAGTGATTAAAGGGACCAAATGAATTCACTCCATTGTTGTCAGTTCAGACTACCATAGCTGCTTCAGTCTTCTCCAACAAATCACTCTTGATATTGTCTATTCAGTGTTTCCCTGGCTTTTTTATATACTTCTGCAGGGACAGAAAATGTATTCTGACTGCTTTGAATCTTGAAACATGTTCAAACTCTTGCATGCACTTGGAACTTTTGTATACACATTCTTTCTCATTTAGGCATTTTAAATTAATTGTTTGGACTTGGGGGTTGCTGGCTAGGCCAACAGTTACTGCTCATCTCTAATTGCCGTTGAGAAGGTGGTGGTGAGCTTGAATCACTGCAGTCCATACGTACACCCGTAGTGCTGTTAGAGAGGGAGCTCCAGGATTTTGTCCTTATTATAAGACAATAAGAACATCCAAAATGTCACTCTTAGTTCTTTGATTCTTGGGTACTCTGGGTATGCCACTTGCCCATCTCCACTTTACTGTTGTCATGTGAGAGTACCTTTAAGAAATGGGTGTTTATAAATGGGTGTGTATATAAATATCTGTAGCGAGAGTACCTTTAAGAAATGGGTGTTTACTACTGCAGTGATGTCAGAGAGTGGGTGGAGCTGGGCTATCTGTCAGCTTTTAACTTTTGTTTTTGAGCAGGCAGCAGGGTGTGTTTTAGTTTTGTTTTCAGTGTTGGAGTTGAAGCCAGACCAATCAGGTGTACTGCAGTTCTCTCTGCCATCAAAAGACTATCTCTTGATCATTTGGTGAATTCGGAATTATAAATGTTTTCAGTAGTGACGTTAACCTGATGTGCTTCTAATAAAGGTTTTGTTTTTAAGTCTTATGGATGTTAAAAAGGAAAGCTTAAATGTTTACTTAGTGTTGTAGTCTTTGGGGGTTGAATTTGAATTAATGGTTGCTAAGATGTTCACTGTATGTTTTAAAAAGGTTAACTTGAGTTCATAGAATAAACATTGTTTTGCTTTAAAAAATACTTTTCCATTTCTGCTGTACCATGCCTGTAGAGTGGGCCGTGTGCTCCCCATACCACAATCTAGTAAAAGTTGTGGGTCAGGTGAACTCCATGATACACTTTGGGGTTCTCTAAATCCTGGCCCATAACACTGTTAATATCTTTCCCCGTCAACTCCTCACATGCTTCAACATTCCGATACATATAATGTGAGGATAACCAATTCTTCATAAACTCTGGGTGTGGCCTCTCTGTGCATGTTATAGAGAACCTTATGCAGAAGGTTTAATGCAGCATTCTGGAGACACCATAGCATTTATGCTCACTTCTTGCAGCCCAAGTCTTGGGAGTTCTGGGAAAATGACATGCATGCATACAACAGAAGGCACCATCACTGATGGCTAAGGAGAGAGCTACATGAGTTTCACCATTTAACAGATATAGTTGAAAGGATTGGATTGGCTTGTTTTGTTCACTTTTCTTTGCTATCCTTTTTGCATAGACTGAGGATTTCAAAGTGAAACCCAAGAGCTGAAACATTGGCCCAGATCTTCCTGCAGTCATGGAGACTCTATGCCTGATCAAAAATGGCATCAGAACTTGTTACAATAAGGGGTTGAGATGACTGAACTAGCCAGGATAGCCCTGAACTGAAACAACAGAGCAAATTTATTTGCCCGCTTCATCATTCACTGAGCTGACAGATTTCTAACTCAAGAGGAGGATCTGAGTCAATAAGACCATAAGACCATAAGACATAGGAGTGGAAGTAAGGCCATTCGGCCCATCGAGTCCACTCCACCATTCAACCATGGCTGATTTCAACTCCATTTACCCGCTCTCTCTCCATAGCCCTTAATTCCTCGAGAAATCAAGAATTCATCAACTTCTGTCTTAAAGACACTCAACGTCCTGGCCTCCACCGCCCTCTGTGGCAATGAATTCCACAGACCCACCACTCTCTGGCTGAAGAAATTTCTCCTCACCTCTGTTCTAAAGTGTCTCCCTTTTATTCTAAGGCTGTGCCCCCGGGTCGTACTCTCCCCTGCTAATGAAAACAACTTCCCTAAATCCACCCTATCTAAGCCATTAATTATCTTGTAAGTTTCTATTAGATCTCCCCTCAACCTCCTAAACTCCAATGAATATAATCCCAGGATCCTCAGGCTTTCATCATATGTTAGGCCTACCATTCCTGGGATCATCCGTGTGAATCTCCACTGGATCTACTGGGTTAGCTGCTTCTCTGAGACAAGAGTTAGATCAAGCTTCCAAGATCCTGGAGAAGTCATCCCAGCCACCCATCTTTTCACATCGAGATGCCTCTTGTGAGCAGTGAATTAGGAACACAAACAGGTGGGTTAGTTAACAAGAAAGGTATTAAAAAGTGGTTGTAGGCAGAATGACTGTAATCCATAGAATCATAGAATGTACAGTGCAGAAGGAGGCCATTTGGCCCATCGAGTCTGCACCAGCTCTTGGAAAGAGCACCCTACCCAATCCCACACCTCCACCTTATCTCCGCAACCCAGTAACCCCACCTAACCCAAGGGCAATTCAGCATGGCCAATCCACCTAACCTGCACATCTTTGGACTGTGGGAGAAAACCGGAGCACCTGAAGGAAACCCACGCAGGCACGGGGAGAACGTGCAGACTCCGCACAGACAGTGACCCAAGCCGGGAATTGAACTGGGGACCCTGGAGCTGTGAAGCAGCTGTGCTAACCACCTGTGCTAATTTTTGCCATCTTTATGAAAGATTATTCCAAGAAATTAGCATGGTTTATGAACAAAATTCTGAATTAATTTCTCTGTATTATTTTATCTTAAGTGGTTTTGGTTGATGAAAGGAAGTTTTCAGCCATGTGGAACTTTTGGAGGGAGGATAGACAATGAAATAACTTTGTTTTCTGAGTGAACCTTTATTTATTATTAGCGCAAAAGATGTGTCCTGCTTTACCTGGCTCCTTGCTTCAACATTCTGTGCAGCCGCCTCCTCATAGAATCACAGAATCCCTACAGTGCAGAAGGAGGCCATTCGGCCCATCGAGTCTGCACTGAACCCTCCGAAAGACCACCCTACCTAGGCCTAATTCCCCACCCTATTCCTGTAACCCCATCCCAAGGGGCAATTTAGCATGACCAATCCCCCTAACCGTCAGATCCTTAAAATATGGGAGGAAACCGGATAATAGATATTGGTTGGTCTGTCTGAACATTAATAGAATCACAGAAAAATACAGTGCAGAAAAGGCCCTTCAGTCCATCGAATCTGCATCGCCACATGAAAGGCACCTGATCTGTCAATCCTAATCCCATTTGCCAGTACTTGGCTCATAGCACCGAATGTTAAGATGTGCCAAGTGCTCATTGTGGTAGTATGTATTAGGGGTCATGTGGGACTGGAAGCCCTAATGTCATTGGCTGACAGATCCCGGGTCCTGGTTGGCCGTTGACCTCTAGCTCCGCCCTGAAGGCGGAGTATAAGAAGCCGGAGTCCTCCCCCGCAGGCCAGTCTACTATCGAGCTGCGGGGGAACAGACACGCTTAATAAAGCCTCATCGACTTCACTCTATTCGTCTCACGGAGTCTTTGTGCGCTACACTCATCCAGGTACTTTTTCAAGGATGTGAGGCAACCCGCCTCTACCACCATCCCAGGCAGTGCATTCCAGACTGTCATCACCCGCTGGGTAAAATAAAATGTCCTCAAATCTCCCCTGAACCTCCCGTCCCTCACCTTGAACTTGTGCCCCCTCGTAACTGACCCTTCAACGAAGGGGAATAGCTGTCCACGATCCACCGTGTCCATGCCCCTCAAAATCTTGTACACCTCGAACAGGTCAGCCCTAAGTCTTCTGTGCTCCAGTGAAAACAACCCAAGCCTATCCAACCTCTCTTTATAACTAAAATGTTCCATTCCAGGCACCATCCTGGTGAAACGCCCCTGCACCCACTTCAGTGCAATCACATCCTTCCTATAATGTGGCAACCAGAACTGCACATAGTACTCCAGCTGTGTCCTCACCAATGTTCTATATAATTCCAACATGACTCCTTGTTTTTGTAATCTATGCCACGATTGACAAAGGCAAGTGTCCCTTATGCCCTTTTTCACCACCTATTAACCTGCCCTTCTGCCTTCAGCGATCTATTTACAAACACACCAAGGTCTCTTTGTTCCTCAGGACTTTCCAATGTGTTCCCATTCATTGAATACTTCCTTGTCAAATTGCTCCTTCCAAACTGTAACACCTCACACTTTTCAGGATTAAATTCCCTCTGCCACTGTACTGCCATTTGACCATCCGTCTATATCTTCCTGTAACCCAAGACTCTTGGCTTCACTGGTAACCACCTGGCCTATCTTTGGGTCACCTGCAAACCTACTGATCTATCCCCCACATAGTCATCTAAGTCATTTTTATAAATGATGAATAATAGGGGACCCAGTACAGATCCCTGTGGTACGCCACTGGACACTGGTTCCAGTCACTAAAGCAGCCATCTGTCATCACCCTCTGTTTCCTACAGCTCAGCCAGCTTTAAATCCACCTTATCAAGTTTCCCTGTATCCCATGTGCATTTGCTTTCTTTCTAAGTCTCCCATGTGGTACCTTGTTAAATGCTTTGCTGAAATATATGTAAACTACATCAACTGCACTACCCTCATCTGCACACTGAGTCACGTGCTCAAAAAATTAAGTCAAATTTGTTGGACATTACCTCCCTTTGAAAACGCCATGCTGACTATTCCTGATCAAATCTTGCCTCTCCAAGTTGAGATAGATTCTCTCCTTTAGAATTTTCTCCATTAGTTTCCCCACCACTGACCTGAGACTCACTGGCCTGTAGTTCCCTGGCTTATCCCTACAGCCTTTCTTAAATGGTGGGACCACATTCATGTACTCCAGACTTCTGGCACCTCTTCTGTGGCCAGAGAAGAATTAAAAATTTGGATCAGGGTCCCTGCAATCTTCTCCTTTGCTTCCCAAAGCAACCTGGGACACAATTCATCCGGACTTGAATATTAAGCTTGCAAACAACTCCAATTCCTTGTCCCTCCCTATGACAACTTGTTCAATAATCTCACAGTCTCTCTCCCCGAGTTCCAGATCTGCCTCCTCATTCTCTTGGGTGAAGATAGATGTGAAGTATTAATTTAACACCTTACCAATGTCCTCTGGCTCCATTCACAGATTCCCCCCTTGGTCGCAATCGGGCCCTAATTTTTCCCTAATTATTCTCTTCCCATTGATATACTTATAGAATACCTACATTTTCCCTACTTTTAACAGCTAGAGGTTTCTCATATCCCCTCTTTGCTCTCCTAATTGCTTTCTTAAGCTCCATTCTGCACTTTCTATGCTCCACTTATACCTAGGTTGATTTGCTTCCCTTGTACTTATTAAAAGCCTCTCTCTTCCTTCTCATTGTCTCCTGAATATCTCTGGTCATCCACATTTCTCTGGGCTTGTTACTCCTTCCGATTACCCTAGAGGGAACATGTTGGGCCTGTACCCTCCCCATTTCCTCTTTGAACACCCCCACTGCTCTTCTGTAGATCTCCCCACCTCTAACCTGTTCCAATCTACCTTGCCCAGATCCTGCCATATTTTACGAAAGTCTGATTTTCCCCAATCCAAGACCTTTCTCTGCAATTTATATATTTCCTTTTCTATAACAAGCTTAAATGCTTGTGGTCGCTGTTACTAAAATGCTCCCCCACCATCACTTCATTCTTACAACAATGTGAGACTTAGCAGTGAACACAAATAACTCTCTCCATGTGGTAAAGACTTGGGTGGAGTTGTAGTAGTAGGCTTAATTCCCTAGAATTAGGTCCAGCACTGCACCATCACTTGTTGAACCTTCCACATGTTGAGCTAAAAAGTTCTCTTGTATACATTTTACGAACTCTGCTCCATCTAAGCCCTTAACACATTGGTCATTCCAGTTAATGCTGGGAAAGTTGAAATCACCCACTATAATAAATCTGTTGTTATTTTTACACACTTCTGCAAATTGCAAATGGAAGCAATGTTTTCCCATTCGTAATGTTTGTCATGTGCAGCTTTCAGTGGCACAATCATTTTGTAATTTGTTCCTTGCACCCATGGTGACTGTCAGTCTGTAAACTTGAACCTCACTCTCTCAGCCCATCTGTCTCCTTTGGGAAAGATGTGAATTGTTTAGCATTCCTATAGATCATCAGATGCAAGATACACTTGATATTACCTGGAACGATCCAACTATAAAGAGATACAATGCAGTGATAGCCACTGGGAATAGTGTGTAAAAACCTATTTTAATCCACCCTTATGGGCAGTAAGTTATCGAAAAACCCACAACATTAAACTTTAAATGTGCATTCTTCTTTCTCCAACAAATTTAATTCTTATCCCCTTGCTTGTATCAGACATCAATCTGAGATCCAATTTATCTTTGTCTTGACAATCTTAAACAGCTCAGTAGCATCACCTTCAGGCCACCTTTATTTTCAGTGTAAATTCACAGCTCAGCTGCTCAACTCCATTTATCAACTCAGTTGTCTTTCCTTCCCCTCCTTCCAGAATCATTGTGTCTCACCCTATGGTAAGCTTCCCGGGACTTACACATACATTGTACAGCAGACCTTTTTCAATAGATAACCCCCATTCCTATCTTTCCCAAAGGTACAAAGTCACAATATAATACAGCACAGAAAGCCACCATTTTGCCGATTGTGTCAGTGTTGGTTCTTTGGTCAGGCTGGCCAATTAGTCTCATAATTATTTTATGGCCCTATAGACCAGTAAGCTTCTTGACTCATGAGTTTTTATCAAATGTAATTTTGAGAGTTGACAGTACTTTAGCCTCTAAGTCAAAAAGTCCCATGTTCAAGTCAATAATGTGCAGGTGGTACCGTACTCAATCCCAAATTAACCCGTTATGGACTAGACCCTACTGATGTGTTGGGTGCTCTGGACCGTGGAACACATACAGGCCACCAACACTTAAAATAGTACAACACTATTTTATTAAGTTAGAAACTGTTGAACATACTTTCACTGTGGGTTAACACAATGTTAGATTAAACTAAAGACCTATGCCTGTCCTAAGCAGTCTATGCACTCAGCACATGGTGAAGATCTGTGCTGCAAGCTGTAAGCTCTATCCTTCTGAGAGGCTGCATCCCGAATGAGTGGGAACTCTGATGTCCTCTGTCTATATCGTGAGTGTGCTCTAACTGGTGATTGGCTGCGGTGTTGTGTGTGTTGATTAGTCTTGCTGTGTGTCCATCAGTGTGTGTGTCTGCACCATGATATACTGGTGTATATTCTGACATCCCCCTTTTATAAAGAAATGTATGTGTGTGGCAATAAATAATGTGTGGTGAGAATGTTCCTAACTACGTGTGGGGTGCGAAGACATATTTACAGGACTACGTACATGAGAACTAAGCTATTTGCATGGGAAGGTGTCTGATGCAGAGAAGCAGTGTGCAACAAGAGTAACGAGATCAACACTATATACAAACCAGGGAAACGATCAAACAAAGCAACAAAACAATTCAGAGAGTCCATAAGTTCGAAAAGTTCATGAATTTTCTCTCTGGTTGACCGTAAGTGTGGCACACCACTCATCGTCCAGATCGATGCTGTATACCGACAGAGGCTGGATTCTTTGCTTCGGGGACACCCTGTTTTTTGTAATGATACCGACTCAAAAAGGCGCCTTCAGGTCCTCGGTGTCAATATCGGATAGCAGGTCCGAATCGGGCTCGGTGACCTTGGGTTGAATGGCCCGGACATTCCTGCGAGGCTGGCTGGAGCGACGAGAGTTGGCAGGCTGAGCTGATCTGCATAAAGCAGCATAGTGGGCAGTTTGCCACATCTCAGGCATCGTCAGGATTTGGCAGGACATTGCTGCTTTAAGTGGGCGGAGCCACAGTTGCCGCACGTTGTAGCGTCAGTACGTTCGCTGCGCTACCGTCCCCTCGTTCGCTGCGCACAACCGCGGGAGTCCGCGAAAACCACGCAAAATGGCCGACCTCATCCAGGCTGAGGCCCTGGAGTTGCTCGATTGCTTGGACCCGTTCTGCCTCGTGGGGACCTTGCCGCGCCGTTTCAGCTGCTTGGATGTGGGAATACCGACTAATGGCGTGTTCATGTAGCATGCAGGTCTCGATGGCAATCGCTAGGATGAGCTGCTTTACCTTGAGGAGCTGCTGGCGTAGGGGGTCCGACTGAACATCGAAAACGATCTGGTCGCGTATCATGGAGTCGGAGGTGTGCCCGTAATTACAGGACTGCGCAAGGATGCGGAGGTGGGTGAGAAAGGACTGGAAAGGTTCGTCCTTACCCTGCAAATGCTGTTGGAATACATAGCGCTTGAAACTTTCATTCACCTCGATGCTGCAGTGACTGTCAAACTTGAGGAGGACCGTCTTGAATTTTGATTTATCTTCACCATCAGCAAAGGTGAGAGAATTGAAAATGTGGATGGCATGTTCCCCGGCCGTAGATAGGAAGAGAGCGATCTTCCTGGTGTCTGAGGCAGCTTCCCGGTCTGTGGCTTCAAGGTGGAGCTGGAATCGTTGTTTGAATATCTTCCAGTTGGCCCCTAGGTTACCGGTGATGCGGAGCGGCGGCGGCAGGCGGACGCTGTCCATTTTGCAGGATGGCTTTATGCTAATGGAAGGTAGATCACTTGCAGGTAGGTCTAAGAAGTTCGAACATCCCTCAACTCCTGGTATCATGTTGTGTTGGGTGCTCTGGATCCAATAAATACATACAGGCCACCAACACTTAAAATAGTGCAACACTATTTTATTAAGTTAGAAACTGTTGAACATACTTTCACTGTGGATTAACACAATGTTAGATTAAACTAAAGACCTATGCCTGTCCAAACCAGTCTATGCACTCAGCACATGGTGAAGATCTGTGCTGTAAGCTGTAAGCTCTGTCCTTCTGAGAGACTGCATCCCGAATGAATGGGAACTCTGATGCCCTCTGTCTATATAGTGAGTGTGCTCTAACTAGTGATTGACTGCGGTGTTGATTGGTCTTGCTGTGTGTCCATCAGTGTGTGTGGCTGCACCATGATATACTGGTGTATATTATGACACCTACTACTACAACTTCACCCAAGTCTTTACCACATGGAGAGAGTTATTTGTGTTCACTGCTAAGTCTCACATTATTGTAAGTCTTGAACACTAATCTTATTGTTCTAACATTTTTGCTATTACAACATTCACATTAACAACTTTCTCACTACTCCATCCCCCGCTTCATGTCCTTGAAATTGGTGGTTCAGGTGGTCTGGAGGCTTTATAATCCTTTCACATCTCATTCACCATTCTACCGGGAGAGTGGCATGTTCTGATGCTGCTTGTTCTTGTTGATGGCTTGGGAGGTTGGACTGGGGTCGGGATATGGTTTCATTTGTTTTTTCCATTGCTTGATGTTACACCACGTGGTTAGCTCAGTTGGTGGACAGCTGATTCGTGATGTCGAGCGACGCAAACAGCGGGGGTTCAATTCCTGTACTGGCTAAGATTGTCCATGTGGGCCCTGCCTTTTCAACCTTGCCCCTTGCCTGAGGTGTGGTTACTTTCAGGTTAAATCATCACCATTCAGCTCTCTCTCTCAAAGGGGAGAACAGAGAACAGTGTATGGTCCTCTGCAACGATGGCGATTTTAATTTCACCAAGCCTGATTGGTTTGGCTGGCTCCATGTGTGTATGGGTTCTTGTTATTCTTGATTGTTTCTTACATGCTGGACTCAAATTGTATTTGTCTACTTATCTTCTTTCATTTCCATCTGGAGCTCTCTGAGGTTGAGGAAGATCGTTTCGGTGGTGAGAAGAAGATTTTCTTGCATGCTCATCTCTGCTTTTTGTTGTTGGTGGTGCACAACTGCTGCCAGGTTCTGAAATTGTTTGTGGTTTTGGTATGCTGGCTGGAAGTTGATCTGTGTGCACATTGGTTGGCGTGTCTGATGCCTGTACCATCATCTTATTTAGAGATGGAGACTCTTCATCCTGTTGATCCTTCTATGATATCACTTCTAACCTGCTTCCCAAAAAGAAGGGAGAGATTCAGGATGAAATCAAAGTCTGAATACTCTTTGGTGTTTGAGGACTCAATAGTGTGATGTTCTGGCCAGCTGACGACTGTGGTTGACCTGACAGCTTCCACTGGATTGCGAAGATTGAGGGTGATGCAGGCATCTCTGCTCAGAAGAGAGAAGGCTGATTGAAGACGACATCCATCAGCTCAAAGATTCATTTGTGACCATACTTCAGTCGTTCAAGGATCATGCCAAGGACCAGAGGTTGGACACCCTCTGTTCCACAAAGTGGAGTCTCTGCTGTTGAAAGCCAAAATCCCTGGAGCCTCTTCTGACAGGACTGTTACACTGGCACCTGAAACTAATTTAAAATTAGTTTGACGACTATCTACCAGAATATCAGAATCCAAAAACGAAGCACTGCATTCTCTGATATATCCGCCAGACATTTTCTGGGTCCCTGGTCTCCACCTCATGAATGACCTTTGGTTTTGCTGTGTGGTTGTGGGTTTTTGACACAGTTTACCAAAGAATCCCTGTCTGTTGCAGTGGAAGCTTGGGCAGTACTTGCAGGATACTGATTTTTCTTGTGAGGGTGCTTTGCACCATAGTGCTGGCAAGGTCACTTTGATGGGTGGGTTGGGGTTGCCTTCCATGACTTGGCTGGTCCCTTCATTTTCTGGCTTTATATGGTGGACTGAGAGGTGGTCTCTGTCCCATGAAGTGTTCTCTCCCCTTTGGATGCATCTGTATCGTTCACATACTCTTGTGATGATGAGGATTTTAATCCAGATGCTGCCACCATGAAGAATCCTGCTTCGGACACTACGAGGAGGTTTTGCAGTCTGGTACATGTTAACAGCAAGTCTTTATTAATAACTTACAACTATGTACACATTCACAGGAGAGGGTTACATGTATGGGGCTGACTCCAGACCAGGTCTTTACCCATCTCTATCCATCTAGATTGACCCTGACTCTGTGTCATGTTCCTTCTGACATCACTGTGTAGGCAATACTGTACTCAGTCCCACATTGTTCCTTAATGTAACAAACCCGACTCCAACAACATTCATGATATTACCCTTCTCTGTTGGAAGGTAGTATTTGTTTCACAGGACATGGGTGACATAAGTGTCACTACATTATGTAAAAACATAGGTGACAGAGGAGATTGCAGATGTTAAAGAGTTATTACACTCCTTAGTAACAGTGTGAAGGCCTTTCCTAGAGACACGCTCAATCAAATCCATCTACTTGCAGACATGAGTGTGTCCAGAAACATTGTGTGGTTTCTGTGCTGGCAGATTTACAGTGGGCATTATGTTCTCCATACAGCTGTGAGAGAGGTCTAAGAAACAGATTATATCTCTTTTTATAGACCTCGCTAAAGTATTCAAAGCCATCAGCAAGGCAAGGCCTTCAAGATTATGGGGAAAATTGGCTGTCCGCCAAAGTACTTTAATCTCATCGGCTCTTTCCATGACAACTGTTTTGTACAGTTTAACTGCATCACTTCTGACAGTCACAGCATGAAGAATGGTGTGGAACCGGATTGTGTCCTGGCCCCCATTTGGCTCTGCAGCTTCTTCTCCCTGCTCCTGTCTTTTGTTTTCCCTACAAATATAGAAGGGATTTACCTGCACGCTAGTCCTGGCAGCAAGCTTTACAACCTTTCCAGACTGAAAGCACCGACAAAATGACAGCACCTCTTGTTCTGAGAATACCTTGAAGCTATTGATGCCGTGCTCGTTGTGCTCACACAGAAACTCAGTTGGAATGACCATTGGATTGTCGTATCCATGCCCAGAAATTGTTCTCCATGACTAAAAGAGCCAAAAGAAGGGGGGTCTTGGGACAGGGTGTCATATCTCTAGGCCCACACCAATAAATAACACTCCCTCAAAGTGATTAACAAATTCTATTACTCTGGATCCACAACCTGTCTCTTTATGCAGAACTTGAAACAAAGCATAGGGAAAGCGACTACCAACATTGGCCAACTCACAAAACTTGCATAGAATAACGTAAAGCTGACATTTGGGCCAAGTTGTGGGTTTATGAGGCCTGGGTTTACAGCACCTTGTTGTATAGCTGTAAAGCGTAGATGATTTACAACTGTCAAGAAAGGAAACCCAAGAACCTTCAACTTTGCTGTTTGTGGCACAATCTGGGCATCTCATGGAAGGGAAGAGTCACAAATGCGGCTGTCCTCTCAAGGCAAAGCTCCCAGATTTGTTGGAGCTCTTGAAGCAGTGACAATTTTCCACGCTCAGGCATGTTCACAGGATTGAACCTGATTTATATGTCAACGTAGCCAGAGCCATATGAGCAGCACACCACTTCAAGGATGCTTTCAAGTGTGACATTAAAGCCCCCAACATCAATCCTTGCACCTCGAGACGCAAGGCGATAGCAGAGATAAATAATGACATTGTCCAGGATTTAGCGACCACGTTCGCCGGGGGCGCAAATCCCGGTTTGGCTGCGAAATCGCACAAGAGACCAAGAAGGGTGTGTGCACCAGTGAGATTTCTGAACGCGATCTGCTGAGCCCTCCCCGATGATGCGGTCATGTTCATGACCAGGGAGGGCGCCAACCTGATCCATTGTAATGTGCTTTGCAGTTTTTAAGGTCGCATCCTCAGCCCTCAGTTAATTTTGCTGCACACCAAATGTGACGTTACGCCAGGGCCTTTTAAAAATGGGAGCCAGGCTATAACCTCCTGAGAGGGAGGAAGGAGGTGAGCACCACTGTCTCCACCTGGCATCAGAGAGTATAATGGAAAAGAACCTGCTGGCCAGCAGCGGAGGGCAGGGCATGGGGGTGGGGGTGTCCAGTGTCTGGGGGGTGGGGGGAGGTAGAGAAGGTCCAGGGTGGGAGGGTCACGCATTGTGTGGATGGTTTTGAAGTTTGCTGTCTGTTGTTTAGATGTGCTTTTCGGGCTGCGTCAGTCTGTGGCATGGGGGTGTCTGCGGCAGCTTGCCACCTAGGTGGGCGTGGGGTGTGAAGAGACAAGGTAACAGCCAAATTGACCCTGAAAGAGTCGGCAACATGCTTCCCAGCCTAGTTGGCAAGGAAAGGGATGGCACAGGGCAATAGCTCGGGAGTGGGTGTCGAGGAGACTTAAGTGTAGAGGCGTGACTGCAATGGTACCACAGAATGATGCAGCCTGAGTAAGAAGGGTGATAATTAGCTTTGCCGACCCCTGAAGCAGAAAGCAATTGTGTCTTCTAACTTTCCTGAGACTCTTGCTCATCAAATTAATTGACTATCAAGGATTAACGTGTCGCAATATCAGCTGTCCACAATCTTAAAGTCAAGGAATCCCCTGTCAGGAGTAGCTGCTGTTGTCAGTGAGTTGCTACTCAGGAATCCGCACCTTCACCAGTACCATTTTGAGTGGCTGGTGGAGTGGAGGGCTGTGGTTACCAGGGTTGGGTATGTGCTGGGTGGCGGTGCAGTGGGCTGGATGACACCCCGCAAATTGGCACATTGAGTGGCGGTGTGTGTCCAGCTCATAGCTGATGCCATCTGTGACCTGAAAAAAAATCAAGCTCGGACCCAAGACTCATGGGGCGAGATTCTCCACTCCCGCGACGGTTGGGAAAATCGCCTGGGCCGCCAAAATTTCCCGGGACGCCGGTCCGACGCCCTCCCGTGATTCTCCCAAGCGGCGGGTACGGCCCCATAGAGTTCCGCGGGCCGCAGGCCGGAAAATCGCCGGAGACACCCAAAATGGCGATCCTCCGTCACCCCCGCTATTCTCAGGCCCGAAT